>NW_019154164.1:5224366-5385144 GCF_002288905.1 Enhydra lutris kenyoni | reverse complement strand
GGAGGAGAGCGGAGCGGGGGGGGGGGGGGTGGGGGGGGGGGGGGGGGGGGGTGGGGGCATTTGCAGGTACGGAGGGGATACACCCAACCATGGTTACCCACATCAGAAGACGGCAGAGCTGCTCAAAATCGGGCAAGTTACCTTAGGGATGAGAACTGGATGCAAGAAAGCCATACAGTTGGGGTCATAGGTCTTCCCCTGCCCTTGAGCTTCCCTCCCCCTTCAGTCCCCATTCAGTCCATTCTAGCCCACAGACTGGTCCTAGTGTCCTGCGAGCTCCCTGCGGCAAGAGGGAGGGAGGAGAAAGATGTCTGAGGTCTCTTGATTTTCTTTGTCTTGGTCCCTAAGGCAACAAGAAGCTGGAGCTGCTGCGGCCTGCCTGGCAGCGATGGCAAGCCCGCTGGCTCTGCAGAGCGAGCAGTCCCTGGCAGGCCCTGGAGCAGCTGCCCGTTAGACGGACCAGAGTTCTGATGGACTTCATGGCTCCCCTTCAATGCCAGGTGTTGGACGTTGTGGGTTCAGTTTCCCAGAGGGCTGGAGCGTGCTGTCAGGGCTGTCTGAAGACAAGAGAGCAGAGGCAGTTTAGTGCAGTTGGGTGTGGGGGGCGGGGCGGGGGGAAGGAATAGGGGGTGGAGAGAGGAGGGAGAGGAGGGAGAAACCTGGCTGGGCTGGGTAAGGGGGTGCTTCTTCCAGAGCCTGTCAGACAAGGTCTGCGGGCCTTTCCTTGTCTGGGCCTCGGGTGAGGCGGCGCCTGGAAGGGAAGGAAAGGAGCAGGAGGGCACCGCGCCCGCGGTGGACGCGGCAGCTGAAGAGAGCGCGCGCGCGAGGGGCAAGTGGGGCGGCGGGTCTAGACCCCCTCCGTGCCCGTGGCCGGGGTGGTAGGCGCCCCGGGGGCGAGCTGGCGGCGGCCGGCGGCCGGCGAGCCGGCTGCAGTCTCGGCGTCGGCGGCGGCCCACTCGTGCGCCGCGCAGGCCTGGGCCGGCTCGTCCTTGGCCTCGACGAGCTTGCGGGAGCGGGTGTAGGCCAGGATGAGGCCTCCGGCCAAGCAGGCGTAGAAGATCATGATGAGCAGGATGTAAAGATAGGCGTCGTCGCCCTTGGCGCTGGTCGCCTCGCGGCCCACGAACGGGTCGGGCACGACCCCCATGCCCATGCTCGGGCCGGGGCCGGCGCCCAGGCCGCTGGCGTTGCCCCGGTGGTGCAGCTCGAGCAGCAGGCGGCTGAGGAGGGTGCGCAGCCGCTGGCTCTCACTGCAGTTCATGGCTGTCGGGGAGGGGCACGGCGGCTCCAGGACGCTGCTGACCTTTCCCCCGAGGCGAGGGGAAGCGGGCAAGAGGCGGCGGCGGCACCCGGCTCCCGCGCGGGCAGTGGCTGGGGGCGCGGGCAGCGCGGGCCTCCTTATCCCCTCACCCCCGCCCTCCTCCCCTTCCCCACCACGCCCCCTCCGGCCGAGGCCGCCTCTTCCCAGGCTCCGGCTGTCTGGGCGCTCCGGGGAAAGGGGACAGCTGGTGGGGGGAGGAGAAGGGGACAAGGGAGGGGGCGAGGCCCCCGGAGGGGCGGACGGGCGGGGGCGCGGAATGCGCTAGGCCCCAGGCAGCGGAGGCTGGCAGGGCAGCTAGCCGGGGCCAAGCCTGGACCCTGGGCTGCGGAAGAGAATTCCTTCCAAGTTCTGGCCACCTGCCCTTGCAGGCCCGGCTTTGGCCCAGAGACAGCATCTGGCCCCCCAAGACAAGCCCTGCCCCCCGGGGTTTCCATCTGCGCTGCCTGCCCATAACGGGGCCGCCAAGGCCGCCTGTCCACGTCCTATGGCAACTGCTCCCACAGACAAGGACCCTGGCCTATCTTTCCAGCCCGTTCCCCTCCCCCCCCCCCCCCGCGCAGAGGAGGAGAGCATCTCATTCCGAAGATGCTCAGGACAAATTGGGTGGCTGAAGCAGAGTACGACTCCCTGGTCTCCCAGAAGGGGGGCTGACATACACCCGCCTCCTTGGAAGGACCCCTGCCCCGACCTCCTATCCCATTTTTAGAGAGGCCTACACATCTTAGCATGTGACTATACCTTCCACGATGTGACCCTGTTTCCCGCCAGCAAGCCCTCTTCCCAGAAATGAAACCAAGTTCTTCCATTAAAAGGAACACAGACATTAAAAAGGCCCTTGGATGACAGTCTCTAGATGTATCAGGATGTGAAAAGTGCGTCTTCTAGAGAATACGCACACCTGCTTTCTCTGCGTCCGGTTAGGCCCTCCGGCCCCCAGCCCTGAGCCCCTCCAGGCCTAGGCCCTGCCGGCTTGTTGTGAGGCAGCCATTTTTCCCCCAGAGGGTATCTTCTTTTAGGGGAAAGCAAGGCACTGAGACCAATAGCCTGGGCTTCACCAAGGAAACATACCCAAAGGATTGATTTGTAGACAGTGAATAGGAAAAAAAAATGAACAACAGGAGATCGTGCCGATCAGGTCTGGTTACCGAGTGAGAATAGAAGGAATGAAAAAAGGATATGTCTTTATGCACGCCTTGAGAATCAAGCTGCCTGTTCGAGACAGTTTGGTCCAACAGCCATTCAGTCTGCAGGTGCCATGGGTCAAAAAAGGAGGCCTTTTGGGTGCCTCTGCCCCAGCTGCACTTCAGAGAATGCAAGCTTCTGCATCTTGGGGTGAGATTGGCACACTGGGGACTATATCCAGGGTCTCAAACAGAGCCCTGCTTAATAGCTTCTACCCTGGTCTCAGAGGCATTCCACGTAGCCCTGAACACTGACTCCCTCCCAACCACCTTACCTCAAGGTCCTCAACTCCAACGGGCTCAGGAAAGAATTGTTAAAGTGACTTGGCATGAATGCCAGAGGACACAACTAGAAAATTCTCAAAACAGTATCAAACCAGGGACAGGACTAAAAAACTAAAAGACTTCGGTTACCTATTACATCATGCCCTGAAATCTCTAGGGCTTGGGGGTCTGGGGGTGAGGAAGAAGCCCCTTCGCTGTCACATAAAAGTCATCATTTAAATTTCTGTTGTACTTTCAACAGCCTTATGGACTAATATAGGATTATTCCCATTTTCAGAAGAGGAAAGGAGTTCAAGTAGTTAAGTAGCGGGACTAGAATGATAAAGTTTAACCTTCTTCTTCTCACTCCTAACACATTATTCTTGTCACATGGACGGTATCCATGAACTGCCTCCATTTTTTCACCTCTCCCTGCCGTGGAACCTTCTAGATTCTGGCACATTTTGCCAAACCGCTCTCTGTAAGTTCGCTAACGACCTCCTGACCAAATTCAAGGGTCTCTGCTCAGTTTGCATCTCTGACCTCAAGGATGAATTTGATACTATCAACCACCCACTCCTTCCTGTAAGTGTCCTACCCTTGGCTCTCATGGCATTGCAGTCTCAAGTTTCTCTTCTTATCTCTCTGAGCCATCATTCTCTGTCTCCTTTGCTGGCTCCTCTTCTTTCCTTTCCTCCTCCCGTTAACTGTTGGAATCCCTGAAGACTCAGTCCTCAGCTTTTCTCTCTTAACATCCATTTCCTTGGAAAGCTTCTCCTTACATGGTTTCACAGACCACCTGACGTGTACGTAGCCAAATCTGAATCTCTAGGTCTGATTCTTTCTCAGATCCACCCCCTCCTTCCTTTCTGGTTTTGCTACCATAAGCTTAACCCAAGCCCTCATTACCTCAGGTCAAATAGGCAAACTGCAGAGTCTTCTGGCAGATCTCCCTGACTGTAACCCAATCCGCCCTGCTCTGGCTAGAATACAGATCTTCCTCGACTTACAATGAGGTTATGTGCCAATAAACCCAACGTAAGTTGAAAAGACCTTAAATCGAAAATGCACTTATTATACCTAACCTGTAACACAGCTTAGCCTAGCCTATGGTAGACATGCTCAAAATTCTTCCATTAGCCTCCAGTTGGGCAAAGTCATCTAACACAAAGCCTATTTGATAATGAAGTGTTGAATGTCTCGTGTAACTTACTGAATACTGTGCTGAAAACAGAATGGCTGTGAGTGTATTGGTTATTAATGAGAGTGAATCAGAACACGTACAGCCAGTCTGGGAAGAGATCCAAATTCAAAACAATTTCAAGTACACTTTCTAAGAACATGTATTGTTTTTGTACTATTGCAACGTCAAAGAATTATTAGTCAAGCCGTCCTAAGTCTTCCAATACCGCTTCTGCCAATTCCCTTCTATGTTCAGAAACCCAGAGTCACTTCCTTTTGCTTCTTTAATGAAATCCAATCTTTTTGGCTGGGCCTGAGGTCCTCACCAGCAGTGGACACCATCTCCTCCCCTTGAATTTGAAGAACAGCTTATTTTGAAAAGCAAAACCCTGCAAATAACCAGAAATCTTACAATAAGAGCTAAAATGATTATATAAATATATACAAAGCTAACTCTAATTCCATGAAATGAAATAATTGCTAGAGAGAGAACACATTACTAATTTACAGAAGACTGGCATGGTGGGGCAGGAGATGTGGAGAAGGGGGTGGAATCAGGAATGGAGACTAGTCATAAAATTTTAAAAGGCCCAACCCTCAGCAAAAAACAACAGGTGTATGTGTGGGGATTCTGGCTTTCTTTTCACTCAAGGGGGCTGCTGGGCATCCCTTCAAATCCCAGTCCCAGGCCAGCCCTGAATGGCTGAGATGCCAACCCCATTTCCCCACCACACTTAATGAAACTACATCAGACAAGGATTCAGTCTCATTCCTCCCCACCCTTCCACCCCACCCCACTCCCAAACCTGCCTCCATACCTGTCACATAATCATCTGTTTATCCATCCTAGTCTAGAACTCACTTACTTCCTGGATGGTAATCAAGTGTGTCGACAAAGGGAAGTAATTTATAATCATGTATTTAGACTTTCAAAAAGTCTCGGAAAAGGTTCTGTCCCATGCCAAGTTTGTTTTAAAAGTACAATTGAGGCGCCATGGGCTAGGAAATGCTCTCGCCATTCCTTGAGACTGTGAGTGCTTCCTGACAATAGTGCAGCTCCATGGAAGTTGGTTGAATTGAACCAGAGTTGAATTTGGCTCCTGGCCAAGGGACAGGCGCAGATGGTAAGCACTGTTGGAGTCCAGAAGGCTGGCAGACCCACAATGGGCTCTGAGGAAGGGGCAGAAAGGAGGCTTCGTGAAGCACGAAGTCCAGACCAAGAAGGAATCATTCATTCGTTCATTCATTCCACAACTATTGATTGCATGTTTCGCTGGGCAGGGTGCTGTGCTGGGTCCTACAGACACATGGGTCAAAGAGTTATCCTGGTGAACTGTCTGTGGCTTCATGACTCTCACAGCCACTTGGGGAGCTGCAAAAAAGCAGGGAGTGAAAGGATCCAGAATAAAATGCATAGTGGGTGTGAAGTCTCACCGGAGTTCTGTTTCGGAGAGAATTCGGACCCTGGACCCATACTTGAAACACTAGAGTCCAAAGCCTTGTTTGAAGAAGGAGATACCTGGTGGTCTGAATTTACTGTTATGGCAACCCACCCTACCCCTTCCCACTCCTCCAGGGCAGGTGCATTCTCAAAAGAGGGAGGAGAACAAATGAGAAATTTCCTGGGTCCAACTGAGGCTTCTCAGTTGTTCCATAAGAAAATGTGTGGTGTTTGGGGAGGGGGAGTTGGCTGGAGTTTGATAAAGGTCACAATATTTATGGGCTGGAACGGGCCTGAGGGACTTTAAGTGCCTACTTTAGAGACTTTGAGACATCTCGGTGGGCTTGTGCTGAGGACATCCTCTATCGAAGCCACAAACCCGAGCATCAGATGCGGTTCTCTGATCCTCGTGGATTGAATGCTTAACATGTGCTGGGCAGATTCCATGTGTTATGTTCATTAACCTTACAGCAACCCTGCGAGGCGGGTAGGGGTGACGTCACACATATTTACCAGCAGCAGGTCTTGGGCACTGGCCGTGCAGAATAGACTAGAATTCAGAACAGACACTGGCTGTAAACGACCAGTTTAGCCTCACAGAGCCACAATCTAGTGGAACAAAGAAGTAAGAGAAGGGCATAGACTAAACAGCTTCCTCTTTCCCAGAAGACGGGAAGGAGGAGAATCTCATCTCCTCGACACTGCCTGGGTCATTGTGCATCTCCCTCCCCTCCATGCACGCTTCCATCTGTTCTCTCTGCTCATTGTATGTACATGAAAAGCTCCCTCGCCTGCCAACCCCTCTAAAGCAATGATATCTGTTGCAGCTGCCCCTTTTCTCCCAGAGATTTTCCAAGGATGTCACTCGTTGGCTTAAAATTCTTGAATGGGCCCCATTGGATCGCCAAATTATCACCTTAGTGCAGCCTTCCAGACTCTCTGCTCTGGCTTGAAAATCCCTTCCAATCATATTTGCAGCAATAACTACCCACACGTCTTCAATGCCAGGCACTTCTCCTTTTGTAATTATTATTATTATTATTATTATTATTATTATTATTATTATCACCCTGCAGTTGACTTACAACATTATGTCAGCTTCGGGTATCCAACCTGTAGGTTTGATACATTTATATGTTGCAGTATGATTACACTGTAGCATGAGCTAACACGTCTGCCATGTGACATACCACTTCTTTCTTGCGGTGAGAACAATTAAGACATTTTCCCACCAGATGAAATTTCACTCTCCTAAGCATCCCCACAGGGTGGGATAACAGGGACATGTGGGCTTGTCAGATGGTCCCTGCAGTCCTTTTGAGGGCAAGTGCTGCTTTCTTCCTTGTGTCCCTCCCCTAGCGTGGCGCAGTGCCTGTCATATCATAGGTGTTCAGGAAATATTTACCTAGGTTTGCGGTCTGCCTTCCTCCAATGAAACCTTTTTACATTTGAAAAAAAAATTCACTCCATGCAGGATGCCAAACCTGGTGGTTACATTTTTGTTCACAAAGAAAAACTTCATTGTGCAAAATTTCAAACGCACAGCAAAGCTGGAAAAATTTTATGGTGGAAACCTTATCACTTCCTAGCTAGTTTCCACCACTAATGTTTTCCCATATGGGCTTTATCCACCTGTCACCTGGTCATCTCTCCATTTGTCCGTCTAGCCACTGTCTTTTTTCTTTTCGAGGATGCAGACATCAGCGCACTCCACTCCTAAGCCCTTTCCACCTGCCCAGCCTCAACTTGAATTCAGTATTTGCTTATGATTGTTCTCCTGCCGAGGTAAAATACCCCTAAGATGACATGCATAGACATTAACTGAACATTTGCTGAGTTTTGACAAATGTAACTGTATGATTGAACTGCCACTAAGATATAGAACCTTCTCACCACTCAAGAAGGCTTCCTCTTGTCCCTTCCCAGACGTTCCCTTCCCTTCCTCCCCAGGGGCAGCATCTCTTCTGATTTCTTTTTTTCCCCATCATTGGTTAGTTTTGCCTGTTACATAACTTCATATAAATGGAAGCAAACAGTATGAATCCTTTTGTATAAGACTTCTTTTACTCAGCCTCATGTTTTTGAGAATCAGCTACATCATTGCATTGTCTGTGATCACAGTGCAGTTTCATTTTCCATTATCCATTCTCCTACTGATGGATCCCTGAGATATTTCCGGTTTCTGGCCATGAAAAGCAAAGCCTTGGCACCTGGGACACCTGGCTGGCTCAGTCAGCAGAGCATGTGACTCTTGATCTTGGGGTTGTGAGTTTAAGAACCCGTTCTGGGTGTAGAGATTGTTTAGGAATGAAATCTTTAAAAAAAAAAAAAAAAGGACAGCTGCTACGAATGTTTTCATACAAATCCTTTCGTGAACATGGGTTTTCCTTTTCCTTGGGTAAATACCTAGGGGTGGGAATGCTGGGTCACAGGGAAGATGGTTTTAGAAGACACAGCCAGACTGTTTCCCAAAGTGGTTGTATCTTTTTATACTCCCAAGGTTTGTGGTTGCTTTTAACCTTGACTTGTACCCGTAAAATGCATTTACTCTTATACTTCTGAAGGGGCCCGTCCCGACCATTTGTGGTTTATTACTTAAAGACTTCCCCCTGTTTTGCTGAGTGCTAAATGTACATCCAAAGTGTAGATAAAGTTGCTAAAATGTGAGAGTCATTTATGTGTGAGGACAGCTTTCGCTAAAAGCTTATGTGTACCAAGCACTGGGAGAAGAACTTCATTGGCACTATCCCACTCAGTCCTTACAAGAACCCTGTGAGGTAGGTATAGTACCATTCCCACTAGACAGACGAGGAAACTGAGGCCCAGAGAGGTTACGTAACTTGCCCAACGCCACACAGCATGCAGGTGGCCAGGGTCGGTAATCTTCATTACTGTCATGCTCTAATGCTGCTGTATAACTTCCTTCAGACAGAGGTTAAGGAGGGGGAAAAAAACCTTCTGTGTCAGAAGACTCATCCGACCCCCTTATTTTGCAACAGAAGACACAGAGGTCCAGGCAGAGGGGACTTGCCTAAAGTCCTCCATCGGTTCATACCGAGCCATCTGAATCCAGCCCAGAGGCCTTTCCACTCCACTGCACAGCCCTCTTCAATGCTTTGCACAGGTCCGATTTTATTTCTAGCTTTTTAATGATGACAAGAGTCTGTAACTCCTCTTGAGGTCTTTCAAAGCAGTGCATGAAATCAAAATGGGTGGCAGATCAACCCCCCTTTTGGGGCCCAAACACAAGGTCATAAAGTCAATTGTCAAATTTATGTCAATACACGCCTCGACCTTATCTTAAAAATGTTTCTCCCACCCATTCAGTTTTCTCTGGAAGGGGAAAGAAAACAATGTGGGTACTGGGGGTTTTCTGTGGGAAAGGAAGCGTCCCCGGGGGCACTTTTCTCTTGGACTCCCACAGCGCCATCTGGTGGAAGCCCGGAGTTTTCGAGCTGCTCCCTTCAGAGTGTTTTTCAACCGGAGCATTTGATGCCAGTTTCTGTGCCAGGCACTGCGTTAGGAGGTTAAGCACCGGGGACCCAGAGAGAGCCTCCTTCTAGCATAGAGCTCACTTTCCAGGGGTCAACAGCTACCTAGACCATTGCAAGGCGGTATGGTGGATACCCTATAGGAGGCAAAGAGTAGAGTATGGTAGTTGAGAGCAGCCGCTCTCAGCATTTTAATTCTGGTTTGGCCACCTCCTGGCTGTGCTACCAGGAGACATCACTCAACCTCTCTGTGCTCGTTGCCTCTTCTGCAAAATGGAAATACTAGTAAAAGTGCTCCCCGCAAACATCCCTGAAGATGTGACACTTGGGATGTTTTGAGTTCTCCGTGTGCATAACATATGGGTAAGCGAAACAACAAGGTTCACCTCCCTGCACCCCTGCATCATGAGGGATGGCAGAACAGCCTTTGGTTCAGGGATTGGGGGTGGATGTGTGTGCCAGGGAGTTCAGGGAGGGCCTTTGAGCTGGGAGATGATCTGGGAACATTTAGAAAGCACTGGAATCGGGACCCAGACCAAAGGAGAAATTGGTTCCCACAGTGAGTAGGCACAGCTTGACATAAAATTAGATGCTAAGAGAAAAATCAAGACCAGTTGTGTCAACTGCCATGTGTTTAATTTTTGGCTTTGTTTTGGGGCAATAATGCTTCAGTGGCTCTTTATTTATCCAGCACTATGCTAAATAGGCATGATGGGGCTTGTTAATTTCCCACTGCCTCGAAACAAGATCAGTTCTCAGCCCCTCAGCTTTTTTTCCCAAATTGTGTCTGGTGCACACCACGACTGTATATGTCTCTGTTTGTGCTGTTCTTCCCTGCAAATGTTTAACTCTTCCATGTTATTCAAATCTTACTCATCCTCCAAGGTCTGAACTCTCTTGTTCATTTACCCATTCATGAAATCTTTTCTTTTTTTAAATTGAGACATAATTGACATGTTAGTTTCAGGTATACAACAAAATGATTCAATACTTGTATATAATGTGAAATGGTTGAGTGAACATATGTCACCATATGCAGTTACAGATTTTTTTTCTCATGATGAGAACTTTTGAGATCTACACCCTTAGCAACTTTCCAATACGCATCACAGTACCACTAACTATAGTCACCATGCTGGACATGACATCCCCATGACTTATTTATTTTATAACTGGAAGTGTGTACCCTTTGACCCCCTTTACCCATTTCAACCACCACCCAACCCACTCTGTCTTTGGCACCCAACTGCCAATCTGTTCTTTGAATCTATGAGCTTTTTTTTTTTTTTTTTAAGATTCTACATATAGGTGAGATCATACAATATTTGTCTTTCTCTCTCTGGACATTTCCCTTAGCACAATGCCTTCAAGATTCATTCATATTTTCAGAGATGGCAACATTTCCTTCTTTTATAGCTAAATAATATTCCTCTGTGTTTGTGCACGTGCGCATGTACTTCCTGTATTTTCTTAATTCATTCATCCATCAGTGGACGCTTAGGTTGTTTCTATATCTTGGCTGTTGAAAATGATGCCGCAATGAACACAGTGCTACAGATCTCTTTTTGAGTTAATGCCTTATATTCTTCAGATAAATACCCAGAAGTGGAATTGCTGGATCGTATGATAGCACTATTTTTTACTTTTCTGAGGAAACTCCATACTGTGTGCCACTGTGGCTGTACCCATTTACAGCAGTGTACAAGTGTTCCCTTTTCTCCACATCCTCACCAACACTTGTTATTTCTTGTCTGTTTGGCACTAGCCATTTGCACAGGTGTGAGGTGATATCTCATTGTGGATCTGACTTGCTTGAAATATTTTCCTGAGAACTCACCACATGCCAGGCACAGTGGCAGGCCCTGGAGAGAGAGCAGTGAACGAGACAGACATTGTCTACCTTCCCAGACCTGACAGTCTGCCTGGGACTACAGGCATGGCATCATGGCCACGTGTTACCAAGGTTTTCCAAGATGAGGGATGTATCTAGAAGTGTATTTCCCATAGTTTTCACCACAAAGCACACACAGATAACGTCTATGATGCCCTGGGATGAATGAATAAGAAAGTCAACCTCCCAGGGAGCCCTGGCCACTCCCAAGGGCAGAGGGCATCAATAATTCAGCACACCTGGAATCTCTGGGCAATCTCTGGTCTAGAGTCTCAAGCTACGAGATCGCTATCGCTCTCACTCCACTTCATCCTTGCGGGCTGATGGGCACAAAAGCGATGCTGCTACAGATGAGTACACACTCTTCAATATTAGCTAGAAGCTGCTAAGAGTCACTCGTGTCTCTTCAGCATTAGGCTCAGGCTGGAGGCTCCGAGGAAGACTTCCCGGACAACTGAATCCTAAAGGGATCTCTGCCTTTGCCAAATTCCTACATACTTAGAGACTTCAGCTCACAGTCCAGCTTCTATTGCACGCCCATCGTCTGATACTAAGTGCTGACAGCACAAGCCCTTCTTCTGTCTCCCTTAGAGAGACACAGAGAGAGTGAGAGGGAGAAAACACGAGCGGGGTGAGGGGCAGAGGGAGAAGCAGACTCCCTGCTGAGCAGGGAGTCCAATGTGGGACTAAGACCTGGGACTTGGAGATCATGACCTCAACCGAAGCTTAGCCAACTGAGCCACCAGGGGCCCCTCAGGAGTACTTCTTAACTTTAATCACCTTAAAAAACTTTACAGAGAGAAAGTTACAAAGTTGTAAGAGGATACAAAGTTACAAAGTTGTAAGAGGATAAAGTCCTACAGCCTTCCTCCAGGAGGCAGAATGCTGAATTCCCACAGCTCCCAGGCCAGTTTGGAGTTTTTCCTTCTCTGAGTGAAACCAAAAGCCAACCAAGATACCCCACAACCCCGGGGTGGAGGGGATTGGGTCGAGAGAGCTCTTGTTTATATCATAAGCCCAAGGAAAGAATTCACAAGCAAAGAGAGCCCAAGAGCCCTCTCGCAGACAAACCAGAAGCTCCTGCTGAAATGAAACAGAAGACCCCATGTCCTTTCCTTCACTCAGACCCCCCACCCAGGGAGGTTAATGTTCTTGCCACAGGGAGTCTCTATGGCTAATGAAATGCAGATCCGGATTAGAAACAATGCAGACTTCCCCAAATCCACCTTTCCCTCCCCCTCCAGGGAGAAGGCTGGGTATCAAACTGGACAGAGTTTTAACTCATCTCTTAGATCCCTCATTTCGTTCATGCTTCCAACAGTCACTGTCTGGGCAGGAAGACATCCCTGGGCTTCCCTCTCTGGTCCCGTCCCTTATCCACTCTTGGGGAGCTACGTTACAACTCCTTACTACTCTCCTGTGAGGATATGTGCGGTTCACCATCCCAAACTGAATTAGGGCATTGGAATGCCCTACCCTAAGGAATGTGGAAGTTACCCCTAAGGTAGGGCTGTTGGCCATGAAGAAGAAAATACGTTTGGACATGTCCGTAATAGATACGTGCGTGTGTGTGTGTGTGTGTGTATATCTGATTCTGAGCTTCCTATAACTCTGTGGGCTTGCCAAGAGCCAGGCACAGGAAGAAATATCTGACTTTGAAAGACTTCTTTTCAGATTTATGCGCAAAAGTCACTCTGGAGAGATAACAAGATATGGGAGTCTCTTGACTTGTTTTGTTTGACTGATCTCTTACAACCCCAAGGCAAAAATATAAATTATTTAGAGTTGATAATTAGCACTTTTGAGTGGCCCCACCACAAAAGCCTGTTTCTGATTCTTGATACCTTTAGGAATGCCACCTGAGAAACATTCATTCTCTAGGAACCTCTCAGGTTTGCAAGCATCAAAGGAAATAGTCTGCCAAAGCAAAAGAAAACTCAGTCTTGCACAAATAAGAGAGGGTTATGGGAGCCAACTGTTAACCAGGAGCCTCCTTCCTTGGTAACCTATGAAGACCGTCCTCTCCTCTAGGAATTCTTTTGTGGCTTAGTCGTAAAAAGAGGTGCTTCTGGTGGGGGCCTGGGTGGTTTGGTCGGTGAAGCGTCTGCCTTTGGCTCAGGTGATGATCCTGGAGTCCTGGAATCCAGCCCCGCATCGGGCTCCCTGCTGGGTGGGGAGTCTGCTTCTTCCCCTGCTCCTCCCTCTGCTCCTGCTCTCACTCTCTCTCTCCCTCTCTCTCAAATAAATAATAATGTATTTTAAAAAAATAAAAATAAATACAAAGAGGTGCTTTTTGTTTATTTGGGTTTTTGTTGTCATTGTTGTTCATCTTGAAGTGCAGCAAGGGTGAAGAACCACTTAAATGGATGAGCTCACCTTGCTAGGGATCCAGGGATTTGAATACCAAGCTGACATTTTGATTTGAATAAGAATAGCATCAACAAGGTGGCATTTTAGCAAGATAAGTTTGATTTTTTTTTTTAAGATTTGATTTATTTCTTTGTCGGAGAGAGAGCCAGAGAGAGCACAAGCAGGGGGAGGGGCAAAGGGAGAAGCAGGCTCCCCGCTGAGCAGGGAGCCTGACACGGGGCTCCATCCCAGGACCCCAGGGTCATGACCTGAGCCCAAAGCAGATGCTTAACCGACTGAGCCACCCAGGTGTCCCCCGTTTGGCAGGTTTACATACGAGAGAGTAGACCAGCAGTGATGGAAGGAGTGGACTTGCCGAGAAACAGGTTAGGAGGTTGATGTGTAGTTCTAGGGGGAAAGGACTGAAGGTCCAGTCTAGGGTGGTAAGAGTGGGAAGCAAATAAGAGATGAACTGTAGGTACGTGAAGATGCCACGTCTAACAAACGAAGCTCAGCGGAAATGACAAGCGGGTGCCAACACTGACAGACACTCATCTGTGAGCGGGTGTTTTAAGGTCACTGGAGTTGTCTTGTCCCCTTCTTCACAGCCGTCAGGCCCACAGAGATGTTTCTCATGACCTGAGCCTCGGGCTCTCCTGCACCCTTACCGGAACACGCTAGTTCCAAAGACTGATCCTTCTGAGGCTTAGCACCTTCTGGACAGAAAGTAATGAACCTAAGTGATTCATCTTTTTCACCCTCAACGTACCCAAATACACCCATCCTTCAACCTCTTCACTGTATTACCTATCTTACCTGTCTACGCCACCCATCCTACTCAGGATGCTCCTAAGAAAAAGACAGAGGACAGGGGCGCCTGGGTGGCTCACTCAGTTAGGTGTCTGACTCTTGGTTTTAACTCTAGTTGTGATCTCAGGGTCCTGAGATCAAGCCCCGCCTACATTGAGCCCCACGTTGGGCTCCACACTCAGTGCGGAGTCTGCTTTAGATTCTCTTGCCCGTGGCGTGCCTGGGTGGATAAGTTGGTTAAGCATCTGCCTTGGGCTCAGGTCATGATCCTGGGGTCCTGGAATTGAGCCCTGCATCAGGCTCCCTGCTAGGTGGAGAGTCTGCTTCAACCTTTCCCTCTGCTGCTTTCCCAACTTGTACTCTCTGTGTTTCTCTCTCTCTATCTCTGTCAAATAAATAAATAAAATCTTTTAAAATGAAAAAAAAAAAAACCTCTTTCCTGCTCCTTGTGCCCCTCCCCTACCTAAAATAAATAAACAGTTTAATTAAAAAGTAGAGGTACAGAGGCTGGGGCCCAAATCAGGACTAGTTGAGAACTGTTGTTATGGACTAATCGTTCGTGTCCTCCTTGCCAGAAAAAAAAATTTTTTAAGATTGTATTTATTTGAGAGAGAGAGAGAGAGAGAGAGCGAGCGAGCGAGCAGGAGTATCCTCACTTCTTGTGATGGCTTCATCTACAGCCTCATATCCTTCTAGGAAAATTCGGGACCTAGGGTGTCGTTAACAAACCACAGTCACAGTGGAAAGCTAGAAGTTCTCAACCCTATAGGCAACATGACATGCCTTATTTCCTCTGTCGTTCGCCGTTCCATTTTTACAAAGGGTGTCTTCTTCAAGGTTTGGTCCTTTGATTTACTTATTTTTAAATAAAGGAAGAAGAAACTGAGGCTAAGAGGGTATCATGAGATTTGTCCAGGGTTACAAAGCTAGTGATAGAATGAGCCAGGCCTCCTCTCCTCTATATCCAGAACCCTCCATGGTCTTCTGGGACCAGCAAGCCTGAAAGCCTTAAAGCCCTCAGTGTGCTAAGTAATACGTGAAACCACCTCGCTGAGGAAATTGTTTGGCTAAGGTTGCCCTGATCCAAACACTTTACATGGACTAATGTGTTTTAATCCTCGCAACCACCGTGTGGGGTAGATCCTCTGATCAACCAACCCCATTCATTCAGATGGAAAAATGCAGCGGGCACACATTCATGAACTTGCTCACAGTCATAGAGTGTGTGAGGAGCAGAGCCAGAAAAGAGACTGAGGACAGTGTTTTATTCCACAGTATCAGGTGTTCCAAAGCAGTTCTACTCTATTAACTGTATCAGTGTAACAGCTTTATGTTCAGATGCTCCAAACTAATGGGTGGGACATATACAGGCTGGATGAACTGCTTAATGCAAATCCATAAACCTACAGATGAGTGCTTTTAAAATATGTGCTTAAAAGTCTGGCTAAGGGGCACTTGGGTGGCTCAGTTGGTTAAGTGTCTGCCTTCGGACTCAGGTTATGATCCCAGGGTCCTGGGACGGAGCCCCGCATCGGGCTCCCTGCTCAGTGGGGAGCCTGCTTCTCCCTCTCCCACTCCCCCTCCCCCTGCTCACACTCTCACATGCTCATTCTCAAATAAATAAAGTCTTCAAAAAATAAACATAAATAAAAGTCTGGCTATTTAGGGGTGACAGGCTGGCTCCACTGGAGGAGCATGTGACTCTTGATCACGGCGTTGTGAGTTTGAGCCCCATGTTGGGTACAGAGCTTACTTAAAAAAAAAAGAAACTAAATATACTTTAAAAATCACCCAATTTAAATGAATAAAGAAATAATGGCTGACTAGTAGTCTTCAAACCTCTGGGTTTTATCTTGGCGCATCAATGAGGTACAAATCAGCTTGATAACATGTGTGGATTTATTTCTTAAGATTTGAGTGCAAACTTAAAAAACAAGAACAAACCAAGCTTTTCATTAGGAATAAACACAAAAATCGAAGTAACAACCCCGCGATCATGCATTTTAACAGAAAGTACAAAAAATGAATACATTCTAATTTGTAACTACATTCGAAAATTAAAATATTCCTCTGGAGTTCCAAATACGACACAATCATTAACCTGTTCTCATTCTGTCACCTCAGACATATCCATCATATGCTATCAGGAAAACACAGGCAAGGATTATTATTAATCAGCCTTTATGCCCGAAAGAAACATTCCTCTCCTTAACTTCTGACTCTTTGAATCATTTACCTGTATCTCAGTTCTGAAAGCTATACAATTATACCTCTGCTCTAAGAAAAAGAAAAGAAGCAATACAAGTATCAGGGAGGCAAGATATTTTCATGTCATTAAAGCAAAAGTCGCAAGTGTTCAACTTAGAAATGTACAGAATTGTAGTAAATTTTTAAAGTACAACTTCATTTGATGGCTGACACGTCCTAACAGCGAACAATTTAAACAGGTATAAAAATGTAGGATTAAAATCTTTAGGCTCAAATACTTGAAAAGTCACTATGAATATGGTAAGATCGGTTTACATAACCATGTATTTTTTTTTCTGATGAAAAATCAGGTGGGTAGTGGCATCTCCCTTGGTCCCTTAACAGTATTTGGATTTTCTCAAAGAATTAGCAGCACCCAACTTTAAGTGTTGATTCCATGTTTCTAAAGGACCTTATACAACTGATTAGTTGGCAGTGTTCTAGCTTTCAGGAGATGGGACTGGGCAGGGGTGCAAACACGGGAGTATGCATGCATTCACATATTTGAAATCACCATTCCAGACGGGAAAACAATTCACATATTGAAAAAAAAAATCTAAGGGACTTGTCCTTGAAGGATCAACAGTGGGCCAGAACAGTAGAAGCTGAATAGTAGTCTACTTGATGACTGGTTTTTCACGCTTCCAAGGCAAGTTGGGAAAGATGAAAATACTCACATACACATAACTTCAGAGAGAACTTGCCTTGAATTGGACACTGCAGAACACTGAACAGAAATCTTTACAAAAACCTTCATTCTTGCTTATAATAACATCAGATTATTTATTTTTTCCTTTTCACCACCATATACATAATACTTAAATATTTTCATTATAAATATCTTAGAGCAAAAAAGAATGTATTTAATTGCAGTGGTGGCCCACATCTGTACAAAGCAATGTAAGCAACATATATATATATATATATATATATGCATATGTGTGTGTGTGTGTGTATAAAATGATTAAGAAAAAAGTGCAAAGAATAACAGTATTAAGAATTTTTGCTTTTTACAGTAACTATGGTTCAAGTGTGAAAACCTGTCAGATCTAGAATCCCAGATTTTAATGAAAGAGTCAAAAAGAAGCCAAAATGCTGCACAAGTATCTTCCCTTTGCCCAAACCGAGCATTTCCAGTTTCTAAACTTTTCACACAATCAGGAAAATAGTGGTAACAGTGTGTTCTTTCCCTGTCACTTCCCCAAACCCATCCATGTTAAGTCATCACTCAGAGATCCAAACAAGATATTGGGGAAGTCAGTCATCATAACCCGCTTTGCTCACATTAAAGCTAAATGAAAGGCTTTCTGAAATAAACTACGGATCAAGAATCAAATCAGCAACAGCAAACAGACCTTCAGTTCCAAGTGTAATTTAATACGAGGACATTTGCAAATCAATCCCTGTTATCATAGGTAAATTCCAAATGGAAATCCTTTCCTAGGTTAGGTGCTATGCAAGGATCAGAATTCTAAGTATTTATGATTCTTTCACCTTTTCACCTTTTCGAACAAAGAAAGTGCTTCCTGTTAAAATTGGATTCATTTTTTATCATCTTACTCTTGGTCTCAGTTTTTTCTTTTGAAAAGACAGACAATTTTTGGCAGTCTTTAACATAATTTACCCTTAATCATTTGAATAATTAGTTACTGATTTTAAGACCTCCAAGTTTCAGAAAACCAGTTCAATTTCCCTTTAAAAATATATTACTAAATATTTTTGGTGTGTTTAACGTTGTTGTACTCAGACTTCGGGCACTGTAATTATTCACAATATTACAACGATTCTACGTCTAACTTATGCCAACAATTATGAATCCTAAAGTGGCTTCCAAGGTACTACTATTTGATTCTATTATATTATGATTGAATTTTGCCTTCAAGAGAAATGGTTGGAAGAGAATTTCAAAGCCCTGCAGAACTCCTGCTTTGAGTAGTGTTAATACATATTTTTTTGTCATGCTTAGTAGTTTAAGCTTCTTCTGAACTAGGAAGACAATAGACATTGGAAGATACGAATTGCTGCAAACTACATTCTACTCCAATTTATTTTGTTCCACATTATTTTCCTTTAAGAAAACAAGCATATCTTGGGCTGATTTTTAAAACAGAATTTTTGCTCTAAAATTAATAACACAGCTAAAGGGAAACAACTTCTCAATTTCAGCCACATGAGAACTAGGCAAAACTAAGTTAAAGTAGACTCAACGACTATCTTAATCACTTTGGGTTTTTTTTTTAAATTACCATGTCTTTAGAATGATATACCCCTTACATTCTAACAACTCAACAAGGCTTAAAACTCTAGAGCTGAAAACCCGCCAAGCCACCTCCCGCACAGCTGTAAATGAGAGGCAGCATTCTACTTGCCCCCGTACATTCGCTCAATGTCTTTGAGGTAATGGTTCTTCAGCTCCTTCCTCTTCAGTTTGAAAGCGTCTGTGACCAAACCAGTTTCAGGCGTCCATGGCTCTGGACTTAGGCGAACCTTGATTGGAATTTCAAATCGCTCCAGTTTCACTGAAATGAGAAGGGGGGAGGTAGGAGAGAGGGACGGACAGGGGAGAGGGGAAGGGTTGGTTAATTTAGGGTGCCAGTATCTTACAATCTCAGTTTCATTGTAGAGTTCTTGAAGTGTACATAAATCGTTTCAGTCGCATGTAGTTTTAGCCCACACATTTTTTTTTTATTCTATTGTATATGTAGACACCCTCCTCTTTTGAGTCTCCCTATTTGTCATTTCCTCTGCCTGGGCTTGTCTTCCCTGTTGGTAGCTGCCTAGCTCACTTTCTTACTCCATCTTGGTGTCTGCTCAAATGCTACTCCTCAGAGAAGGCCTCCTGGACCCTTCAGAACAGGAGTCCCTGTGTCTGCTTAGCCTCTCTATCCTCTGACATTAGACTTTTTCTTAAAGATTTTATTTATTTATTTGACAGAGAGAGATACAGCAAGAGAGAGAACACAAGCAGGGGGAGCAGACTGGAGAGGAAAAGCAGGCTTCCCTCTGAGCAGGGAGCCAGAGGCAGTGCTCGATCCTAGGACCCTGGGATCATGACCTGAGCTGAAGGTAGACACCCAACTGACTGGGCCACCCAGGCGCCCCGTACATTACACTTTCTTCAGAATGCTTCTCACCAGCCCACAGATTATACGTCCCCGTCTGACCTACTAGAAGGCAAGCTCCATGCAAGCAGGGGTCTTTTGTTCCCTGCCATCCACGGGGCTCCATCAAGAGCCCTCGATAAATGTGGACGTATGTATTCATTCATTCTGCGGAAAACTATGCCTCTAGACAACTGTTCTTCAGGAGCTGTATTCGACACTCAAGGAAGAATCAAAAGGGGGATGGTGAATTTCAAACTTCAGCAGCATAAGGATGTGAGACAGCACGTACCGTATCAGAGTTAAACAACTCAGCGCATGCGGAGAGAGGTAATGAGGCCACTCAGTCAATCAACCAAGTACTCCATAATTTTAAATTCAATTATATCCCCTCAAGCTACTTACTATTAATACGGGCTCATCCTGAAAATCCTGATGGCCCCTTAACGGCAATGTCAAGCTACAAGAGGAGCTTTATTTCACATGCCATGAGGTGAAGGGACATGGACCTGCATGGGTACAGTCTACCGCTAACCAGCCTGGGTGACTTTAGAAACAACTAGGTTTCCATGACAGGTGCCAAAACCTCAAATACATGGAATTTTTGACCTAATACTGGCCTGGAGGTTTAGGAAAACTTGCTTCGATTACTGAATTTCTCATTAAAATGAGAGAAAAATAGCTGAGTGTGGAAAAATAATCCTTCAAATTACATAGAACCAAATTCCTAAAAGTAGTCCCTGAAGAGGCAGTAAAAGAACAGGAAACTTGCTCAAATTTACCACATCTATTCTGTTGACACATCACAGCTCAGTTATGGGGAGGGGGGAGGTCCAAAGTAAACCCATCTGCTCCCCAAGCTCACATTTGGTTCTCAAAGAAACACTTCCATTCTCAAGTATAGATTTGGCTCCAGAACCTTTTATTTCATATTCCTTTCCTTATTTACATAGGCCCTATTCATAAAAGTCACTATATTTCATTTTTATTAACTAAATTCCTGTTCAAAGTGGGGAAAAGGCTACATGAGAGGTTTCATTTTGGGAACTCCTAAATATTATCTAGTACCACAAGCTTTAGAGAACAATGGGCAATCACCTCGTTTCTTATAAACAGGATATACTGCCAGCAAGTGAGAAAGAGCAGGGGGAAGAAAAAACAAACAGTATTTTATGCATGCCATTTTATCGGAATTACCTACATTATGAAACAGAGCCTATAGGTGGCAGCAAATGTCGACATTTCAAGCCACTGGTCTTTCTCAAATAACCACAAAACTACTAATTTGTATCCTTCTCTTTTAAATTAGACTTTATTATTATTTAAGAGCGAGCGAGCACACCTATGGGCGGGTAGGGAGAGGGTTAGTGGCAGAGAGAGAGAGAGAGAGAAAGCAAGAGAGAGACTCTCAAGCAGGCTCCATGCCTAGCATAGTGCCCAACCTGGAGCTCCATGCCATGACCCTGAGATCATGACCTGAGCCAAATTAAGAGTCCAACACTTACCTGACTGAGCTACCCAGACGCCCCTATTACTTTGTATTCTTAAGATAGATACTACTTATACCTGAAACCATGCCCATAAGGTCAATGAGGCTGAAATGAATAGGAAATTTCAAGCTTGTTTTTCAGAGACCTGTTTCTCCCGAATCTGCTACTCTTTCTTTCCAGACCCCAACAACGAATCCACTAGCCCCCCTGGTGGAGGCATAAACTGAAGGTCAAGGGTATGGTTTTAGCCTGTGAACAAGCAAGGCTCTGCAAGCATTCCTTCCCAGAGATAAGGAATCCGAGACCCCATCCAGTTTATACTGGATCATGGAGCTTGCACCAAGCCCTTCACCTTGTCCTAAGACGACCTCCTGAAGGCAGGGGCCAAATTTTGCCTCATTTTAATATTAAGTCTGTATCCCCAACAACACAGCATACAGGTTACAAATGTTTGCTCAAAGTCCACGCTCCATCTTTCTTAAGAATCGTTAAGTTTCCCGTGCGGGGGGTGGCTCAGTCGGTTAAGCATCCGACTCTTGGTTCCTGTTCAGGTCATGATCTCGGGGTTGTGAGGTCCAGCCCCCGCCTCAGGCTCCCCGCTCAGCATGGAGTCTCCTTAACACTCACTCTCCTTCTCCTCTTTCCCCCACACTCTTTCTCTCAATAAATAAATCTTAAAAAAAGAGGCATGTTCCCCCACCCTTTTCATCAATATGTATATAATCTCAACCCCTGTAAATGTTAAAAACAAACAAATAAACAAACCTTGTCCTCTCCTGAACAGGTAGTAAAGGAACATGAAAGTTGCTCAAATTAACCATGTCTACCTGCTGAAACATTACAGCTCAGTTATGGGGAGGCGTCTGGAACTGTGGAATCACTATATTGTACCCTAGAAACTAACATAACACTGTATGTTAACTATACTGGCATTAAAATAAAATTGAAAAAATAAAAATAAAAAAGGCTTTGTGGATGTCGGATGCTACTTCTGATTCACTGTTTTTTGAGTGTTTGTTGTTTCTCTGTAAAACTTGGCCGGGTACTGATTTCTTCTCCCTGAGTATCTGCCTATGACCCTTCCAACCAAGGCGTCCAACTTTCTCTCAGTCCCTCGACTTGAAATGATTTAAAATGAAAACAGCCCTTTTTCTAAAGCCCTAGGAACAGATGCTAGGCTACTTGAAATGAATGTCAGCGAAATGGCCACAGCGGCTCAACTTTAGACAACCTTCTTATCTGCTGCTGTGCATGGGCCACTCGGAAAGATCACCAGAGACATTAGAATGGCAAGCCAGGGAAATCTGTCCAGTGGCCACCGCCTGCCTCCCTCCAACTAAAGATGCTTCACACCTGATAGCTAGAAACCATCTCCCTGGCAGCTCTCAGGACTCAGGACAGGGGGTTTATACTTTCCCCCAACCACGAACGTCTATTTTCCTTTTGTTTCCAGAGAAAGGTCACTTATTAGTTCCTTGACCGCTTGCATAATATAGGCCTAAGTGTGAAAGCCCACCTACCCCACCGCCTCCCGAAATGAGACAGCCGTTTAACTGAACTGAACTTCTCTAAGACTACTGCATGAGATGAGGAGCACACCTCTTCCCTAAGGTCCACAACACAACTCTGGCTACAAGGGAACAATGCACACAATCTGTGTGATGTTTTTCTAAGAAAAATCTTGGTCTAAAGGGGGATCTCCCCACTACTTCTAACCAGATCTAGGGGAGCCGTGTCTTGGAAGTTGGAAGATAAATCTATTGATTTAAAAATTTGGTCCCCCCTTTCTCTAGTCACAATCCCAAGGAACCCCTTTCTCACATGTGCTGTCTCTCTCAAATAAATCTTTAAAAAAAAAGTATACTATTATTTTTTTAAAGGCTGTGTCTCCTACAGAGCATGACTCCTTCTGAACAAGTCTGGGGCTCTCTCTCACTTTGTGTTTCAAGGTTAAGAGTCCTGTGTCTTCTCCAGGGGTCATAACCAGAGGGGGCCCTACCTTCAGGTGCAACCCCCTTCTCTTTACAGATACACTTCTCAACACACAACAACTGCTTAAAAGGAACATAACAAGGGAAGCCTGGGTGGTAAAGTCAGCTAAACATCTGACTCTTGGTTTCAGCTCAGGTCATGATCTTGGGGTGGTGGGATTGAGCCTCGGGTCAGGCTCCATGCTAAGTGGGGAGTCTGCTTAGGACTCTCTCTCCCTCTGCCTCTCTCTCACCCCTTTCTCACATGTGCTGTCTCTCTCAAATAAATCTTAAAAAAAAAAAATGAGGTTGAAACGAACAGGAAATTTCGAGCTTATTTTTCAGAGACCTGTTTCTCCCGAATTAGCTACTCTTTCTTTCCAGACCCCAGCAACAAATCCACTAGCCCCCTTGGCAGAGGCATAAACTGAAGGTCATGGGTATGGTTTCAGCCTATGAACAAGCAAGGCTCTGTATACATTCCTTCCCGGAGATAAGGAGCCCGAGACCCCATCCAATTTATACTGGTTCACAGAGTTTGCACCTAGCCCCTCACCTTGTCCTAAGATGACCTCCTGAGGGCAGGGGCCAAATTTTGTCTCATGTTAATGTTAAGTCTCTACCCCAAAGTGAAATGAGATGTATATTACCTGTCTGTTTGCTCAACGCACAAGCTCCGTCTTTCCTCATTAAGAGTCGTAAATCCGCCCCCCTTCCTCCGTATGTATGTATTCCCAATCACTATGATTATTTGAAAAAACAAAAAGAAAAACCAAAAACCTAAGAAAAAACCCTGTGCTCTCCCCCTTCGGGGAGGTGGATGTGAGACTTGCCCTCCTGTTGGTTCGGCTGCCTCTCAATTAAGCCCTCTCCTTCCTGCACACTCGCTGTCTCAGTGACTGGCTTTGCTGTGTGGCTGCACCCATGCTGGGTCAGGTTAGGTACCTCATGCTTCTATTTAAAACATGAAGAGGCCGTCTATAAAAGATGTACGATTTCAGGCAGATTTAGCTGAATACAACCAAGACTATTTTATACTTTTCGCATTCAGTCTTTGAAATTGTCATTGGAAGCAAAAGTTTGGCAAGATAAGTATTTTGTGGCACAGGAAAACTAGGATTTATACATTGAAGCTCATGATTATTGTGTATTATCGAAATCATCAATTGTTTGATTTCCCGCCTCAGTCTAGGAAAGTTATGAGGACCCAGCAGGTCCTAGAATTTTATTCCATTTTTCATCTGATTGTGATCCAGGTTGACTTTCCCCATTATTGCTTTTACACAGTGAAATGTACAATGACAAATTATTTAAGTTGCATTTTCCCCATCAGTACATTCAGAGAGTGACTAAGAATAACAGCTTATTGGCTGAAATACTTTTTGAAATAGTGAATTTAAAAAAAAATTAGGATCTGTACCAAAGAAAATTCTGGGAGCCCAGTGACAGTAGTATAAAAAGTGTGGTATATCAATAATACTATAACTGACAAAGCCATCTTCAGTAAGTGCCTGTTTTCAGGGTCATAAACTTAATTTTGTACCTGTTAATAGGCCATCTGTCATTTAAAACTTTATAGTGTCTAGAGTTAACTATAAGAATGCTCTTCTTGGCGGAACTGGGGGGCCTGGGTGGCTTGGTGGGTTAAGTGTCTGCCTTCAACTCAGGTCATGATCTCAGGGTCCTGGATCAAGCCCCATGTTGGGCTCCTGGGTCAGTGGGGAGCCTGCTTCTCCTTCTCTGTCTGAACCTCCCCCTGCTCATGCTCGTTCACTCTCTCCCTCTCTCTCTCTCAAATAAATAAACAAATTCTTTAAAAAAAAGAATGTTCTTCTTGGGGAAAAAAATTTTTTTATTTCAACCTGGTAGTTAATATTATCAAGTAGTGAGTAGAACCTAAATAGTTAATTTAAAAGAATAAATTATAGTAGACTAGTTAGGGAAATAGCGGTGCTTATATACCTCAGATAAAAGCATAAACATGTCTACAGGTTTTCTGAGAGACGAGGAACTTATATAGCAACAGAGTTGGAAACAAGCCTTTAAAATATACATTTTCTTTGACTCAGAAATTCCATTTCCGGGGATTCATACTTACTGACTAACTAACTAACTAAATAAATAAATAATTGAGTATACATGACAATATGTTACATTTGTTTATAGTGTGTTGCCAGGGAGAGGAACTCACCCTAAAATCCAACAAAGACTTAAGGGGATATTCCTATGCCGGAATACTATTTAGCTATTGAAAACGACAATGCAATTCTTTATCTACTGACTTAGAGATATGTCACTGATGCTGACAGGCTGGGGACATATACCATAAACAATGTAACATTACCACCAAAGATACCACTACTAGAAAGTGATTTTTTTACTTCCTCCTTTATAATTTTCTGTACTGTCTGGTATTTTATGATGAATATACATAACCTAATCAGGAAAATGATGTCTTCATTTTTTAGGAGGGAAAGCAACAGGGTAAAACTAGGTTAATAGCTTCCTCATAAACATGAAGAGTTGGGTGCCTTGTTGGCTCAGTTGTTAAGCGTGTCTTCGGCTCAGGTCATGATCCCAGGGTCCTGGGATCGAGCCCCACGTCGGGCTCCCTGCTCGGTGGGAAACCTGCTTCTCTCTCTCCCCCAGTTCCCCTGCTTGTGTTCCCTATCTCGCTGTGTCTCTCTCTGTCACATAAATAAATAAAATCTTAAAAAAAAAACACAAACATGAGAAGTTCACAGTTTCTCTCTGTTCCCTTGGAAAGTAATTTAATCAGTTTAAAATAATCTTTTAAATTAAAAAAGGTAGTAACCACAAGGAAACAGCTGAGATGAGAGAAAGAGGACACTGGGTGAGTGTTCAACAAAATTTTGGAAGACCTAAAGCAAACGGACTAGCGGTAACTGATGGAGAGTTGAGGGACTTAAAGCTCACTGCCAAAAAAAGAAAAAAGAAAGCTATAAAAGCTCACTGCCAACAGAGGACACCAGTGAGAGGCAAATGGACCTCTTGAGCCCATGTCTCTGAAGACAGAGGTGAGGGATACACTGAAAAGAGAGTTCTGGCCCTCGGCCCTTTTTCAGAGGACAGCTCTTCTCCCTCGCCTTGCTCTTCTCCAAGCAGGATGGCAACAGGTTTACTTTTTGGAAAGGCTGAACTAGAGAGACTCTGGACTCCAAGGACACTAGGTATGACAGAAGGAGGGAACAGAGCTGAAAACAAAAGGATGCTGTGAGGGTAAGAGCCACCCACCCCACCCTCAGCCCCTTTCCAATTTCTTCTTTTTGGGTCCCCAAATAGGCAGTCATGCTACTATCCTCCAGGCAAGAGACTCAAGAAATCTTTACAGAAATGGGATGACTTCAGATACTAACTTTGAATAACCTCTCAGTGAAGCCCAGTGAGCTCTCCAAACACTATTTTAGTGCCTCGTTCTCAAGTATGAATGGACAGACAGGGATCCACGGGTATAGGAGAGGCTATGAGCAAAGCAAGCAGGAAGTGGAGCTTGTAGGAAACGAACAATAACAGGAGAAGAATACGCAGAAAAGGAATCCCTTGAACATCCTTGGGGGGAATAAGAGGCAACACAGTGAGTGCATTCATGAAAGAGCAATAGGATGCTATTAAAAGAACATGGAGGAAAGAGGAAAGAGCTCTTGAAAATTAAAATTCTGACACTGGAAGTTGGAAATTCAATAGACAGAGAGATGACAAAAGTGGAAGGATTCTGCCAGAATATAAAACAAAAAGGACAAGATAGAAAACAAAAGGAAAAAAAGGATAATAAATCTAGAGGATGAAAACAAGAGGTCCAACAGCCATATAATAGTAGTCTCAGATAAAGACACAAACACAGAACTTGGGGGAGAAAAGCCATAAAAAGAGCGAGCAAGCAAATAAAAAAAGATGAATGGATGTTTCCCGGAACTAAAGGGCAGAGATCTATAGATTGAAAGGGCGCACACCAAGTAACCATATGCAATGATAAACGATAAGAGATCCACACCAGGGCATCCCATCATGAACTATCAGAACAAAGACAGACCATTCCAAATACAGGATAGATGACCAGTTAGCTGGGATGTTGTAACATGCAACAAAGAACTAGGTAAGTTTTTCTACTATATGATATTTAAGGATCTTTCCAACATACAAATACATTTACATATATATATATATATTTATATACACTCACACATATATACATATATACACACTAAGGTATATATATAATATGTATATGTATGAAATTTGTATATATACATATATATATATAAATTTTTTCAAGAAGCAGGTTTTAAAAACCCTGTATTATGAAAACAAAATAGATAGACGTCTCAAAGAGCCTAATGCATAAGACATCATTAAATGACTTCTAGGTACTTAGTAGATTAAATGACTTCTAGGTACTTAGTAGATAAGCAATTTCTTACTTACTGGCATTGGCAGCTTCTCTAATTTCTTTCAGTATTTCAGCTTCCATGGCAGGGTTATTGCAGATATCAACCCAAGATCCTTCCACTCCTTTCTGTTGTGCCAAAAGTGTCAACCTTTTCTGATTAGGAACCACAAAACTAATCACATAGGACTGATCACTAAAAAATTAGAAAATAACACAAAATGGAAATTAAAACATGGAGAACAATTATTTTTACATTATCGACTAGAACAGTACACATAATTTCAAATACATATTTCTGTTAAGTGTTACAGTTTCATTAAGAAGTAATAAAACCCATGGCACCTGGGTGGCTCAGTCAGTTAAGGGTCTGCCTTCAGCTCAGGTCATGATCCCAGGACCCTGGGATCAAGCCCCACGTTGGGTTCTCTGCTCAGAAGGGTGCTTGCTTCTCCCTCTCCCTGTCACTCCCCCTGCTTGTTCTCTCTCTCTCTCTCTTAAATAAATAAAATCTTGGAAAAAAAAAGAAGTAATAAAATCCATAGTACTGGCATAACGATAGACATTTAACCAATGGAACAGAACAGAAAGCCCAGAAATATGACATATGGTCAAATGATGTTCAATAAGGGTGCCATCACCACTCAATGGGGAAAGGACAGTCTCTTTAACAAATGGGTGTTCAGAGAATTGGATATCCCTTCGTAAAGAAATGAAGTTGGACCCTCAGCTCACACTACATATGAAAAATAACTCAAAAAGGATCAAGGACTAAACATGTAAGAGGTAAAATTATAAAATGTCTAAAAGAATATGTAGGGGAAAAGATTCATGACACTGAATTTGACATGCTTTCTCAGATATGACACCCAAAGCAGAGGCAATAAAAGAAAAAAACTGATAAATGGGAGTACAATAAAAATTTAAAATTTCAGCATATCAAAGGACATAGTCAACAGTGTGAAAAGTCAATCTATGGAGCTGGAGAAAGTACTGGCTAGCCATATAGCTGATAAGAAGTTAATATCTAGACTATATAAAGAACTCCTGTAACACAACAGCAAAAAAGAAAACCCAAGTAACCCAATTAAAATATGGCCAAAGACCTAAACTTATAAAACTCCTAAAAGAGTATGGGTAAGCTCCTTGACATCAGCCTTGACAACATGTGTTGTTGGATTTGGTACCAAAAACAAAGGCAACGAAAGCAAAAATAAACAAGTGGCACTATATCAAACTAAAAAGCTCTGCACAGCAAAGGAAACCATTAACAAAACGAAAAGGCAACGTACGGGGTGCCTGGGTGGCTCAGTCAGTTGAGCATCTGATTCCTGATTTTGGTACAGGTCATGATCTCAGGGTCATGAGCCCGAGCCCCACATTGAGCCCCACATTGCGCTCCTCGCTCAGTAGGGAGTCTGCTTGAGATCTTCTCTTTCCCTTTTCCCCTCCCCCGCAAATAAATAAACCAATCTTTTAAAAAAGGCAACCTGCAGAACTTGAGAAAGTATTTGAAAATCATTTATCTGGCAATGTGTTAATAACCAAAATGCATGAAGAAGTCCTGCAACTCAAGAGGGAAAAAATCTAATTAAAAAATGGGTTGAGGGGGCACCTGAGTGGCTCAGTTGGTTAAGTGACTGCCTTCGGCTCAGGTCATGATCCCGGGGTCATAGGATCGAGTCCCACATCGGGCTCCCTACTCAGTGGGGAGCCTGCTTCTCCCTCTCTCTCTGCTGTTCCTCCCCCTGCTTGTGCTCTCCCTCTTGCTCTCTGTCAAATAAATAAATAAAAAACCTTTAAAAAAATGGGTTGAGGGACACCTGGGTGGCTCAGTAGGTTAAAGCCTCTGCCTTCGGCTTGGATCATGATCCCAGGGTCCTGTGATTGAGCCCTGCATCAGGCTCTCTGCTCAGCGGGGAGCCTGCTTCCCCTTCTCTCTCTGCCTGCCTCTCTGCCTACTTGTGATCTCTGTCTGTCAAATAAATAAATAAAAATCTTTATAAAAAAATGGATTGAGAAAGCGAATAGACATTTTTCCAAAGACGACACGCAAATGGCCAGCAGGCACATGAAAAGGTGCTCAGCATTACTCATCATCAGGGAAATAAATGCAAATCAAAACTACAATAAGATAACATTTCACGCCTGTCAGTATGGCTATCATCAAAAAGATAGGAGATAACAAGTGTTGGCAAGGATGTGGAGAGAAGGGAACGTGGCACACTGCTGGTGGGAAGGTAAATTGGTGCAGCCGCCATAGAAAACAATGTGG
The DNA here is from genome assembly GCF_002288905.1 of Enhydra lutris kenyoni. Lineage (NCBI taxonomy): Eukaryota > Metazoa > Chordata > Mammalia > Carnivora > Mustelidae > Enhydra > Enhydra lutris. The sequence goes on along the minus strand of NW_019154164.1, from coordinate 5,355,726 downwards.
ATGTTCCTTAAAAAAAAAAAAACAAAAAAAAAAAACGAAAAATAGAATTACTGTATGATCTAGCAATCCAATTGCTTGGACAAAGAAATATAAACCCAAAGGATATGAAAAGATATTGAAGAGATATCTGAATTCCCATGTTCACTGCAGCATTAGTCACAAAAGCCAAGATATAGAAACAACCTGTGTTCGTCAATGGACGAATGAATAAAGAACATGTTGGGTGTGTACACACACACAAGGAAATATTCAGCTAGGAGAAAGAAACTTCGGCCATTTGTGACAACACAGATGAACCATGAGGGTGTCATAGTAAGTGAAATAAACCAGAGAAAGACAAATATTGCATGGTATCACTTACATGTGGAATAATTAAAAAAAAAAGTGAAACTCAGAGTAGAAAAGTGGTTGCCAGGGACTGGGGAAAATAGGAACAAGTTGGTAAAAGGGTACAAGCTTTCAGCTAGAAGACAGATAGGGTCTGAGGGTCTAATGTAAAGCATGGTGACTACAGTGGATAACACTATATTGTGTAACTGCAAAGAAGAGAGAACAAATTTTTAACGAGCAAAGGACTTGACATTTCTCCAGCGGTGATACACAAATGGCCAATGAGCATATGAAAAACTGTTCCATGTCACTAATCATTAGCGGGGAGATAGCCCTTCACACCCATTAGGATGACTCCTATCAAAAAAAGAGAAATAAATGTTGGTGAGGATGTGGAGAAATGTGAACCCTTGAGCAGTGTTGGTAGGAATGTAAAAATGGTGCTGCGGATGTGGTAAACAGTATGGTGGTTCCTCAAAAGATAAAAAATGGAAAGACCATATGACCCGGCAATCCCACATCTGGATATATATCTGGAAGAACTAAAAGTAGGATCTTGGAGAGATATTTGTATAACCATGTTCATAGCAGTAGGAGTCACAATAGTCAAGAGGGGGAAGCCACCAAAGTTGGCCGTTGATGGATGAATAGATACACAAAATATGGTCTATACACCAAATGGAACATTTTTTAAAGATTTTATGTATGTATTTGAGAGACAGGAAAGAGAAAGAGAGGGAATATGAGCCAGGGGAGGGGCAGAGGGAGAGGGAGAAGCAGAGTCCCTCCTGAGCAGGGAGCCCAACATGGGGCTTGATCCCAGGACCCTGGGATCATGGCCTGAGCCAAAGGCAGATGAGTAACCAACTGAGCCACCCAGGTACCCCCATCCAGTGGAACATTACTCAGCCTGAAAAAGGAAGGGAAATTCTGACATCTTCTACAATATAGATGAACCCTGAGGACATTATGCTCAGTGAAGGAAGCCAGTCACAAGAGAAATACTGTATGATTCTATTTATATGAGGTATCTAGACTAGTCTAACAGAAACAGGAAAGAGAACGGTAGGGGCCAGAGACTGGGGCCAGGGAAAATGGGGAGTTGTTTAATATCTAGAAAGTTTCAGTTCTGCAAGATAAAAAGTTCCAGAGACTGACTGCACAATGATGTGAATATACACAACACTAGTCAACTATACATTTAGAAATGGTTAAGATGATAACTTTTATGTTCTGTGGAGGTTTTTTTAGTTATATTTTAATTTTATTTATTTATTTGACAGACAGAGATCACAAGTAGGCAGAGAGGCAGGCAGAGAGAGGGGGGAAAAGCAGGCTCCCTGCTAAGCAGAGAACCTGATGTGGGGCTGGATCCCAGGACCCTGAGATCATGACCTGAGCCAAAGGCAGAGGCTTAACCCACCAAGCCACCCAGGCACCCCTACAGTTACATTTTTTAAAGGGTGTGATAAAGCCCCTAAAAATAAACCCTATTAACACAAAAAGAAAATGGTCCAATCCGTTAGATTTTTGACTTAGAAAACTTGTAATAGCTGTGTAAACTTCCTAGGAAAATTACTTCACAACTTATCTCAGTTGTTAAGGATGTTCAATGAAGTAAGTTCTGTGGCACAGCTAAGTAATTTAGCAAGACGTTGAAGGTGTTGAAGAATTAGTTAAAATGTCTCCATTAGGGACACCTGGGTGGCTCAGTGGGTTAAGCCTCTGCCTTCGGCTCAGGTCATGATCTCAGGGTCCTGGGATCGAGCCCCGCATCAGGCCCTCTGCTCAGAAGGGAGCCTGCTTCCCTCTCTGTCTGCCTGCCTCTCTCTCTGCCTACTTGTGCTCTCTCTCTCTGTCAAATAAATACATAAAACCTTTTTTTAAAAAAATGTCTCCATTATCTTGAATGATCTTCAGGCTGGTGAACTTTCAGAAATGTTTAACATTCCCCAGTGCTGGTGAAATGTTGGAGTTTCCCTTATGATTAGAAATGATCAAAATGTCTTCCAGTTGTCCTTCTACCATGAGTACAAGGAAGCACAAATGCAACTTTTGAAAAATTACCTTTTGGCAAATGCACAGATGTTGTCTATGAGTGGACAATTCTTCAGTGCTGCTTCTACTTTTCCAAGAGATACATATTCTCCTGCTTGCAACTTCACCAGGTCTTTCTTACGATCTGTAAGATGAAAAATGAGGAATGTTAAGTCACCCACAGTCCATTCTGATTTTCTTTCACTCTCACTGCCTTCATCTTGACTGACAAAGAGAATTCTTCTAAAGTCTCCTAAAATCTTCTTATATATAATGCTTGCCCATGCACAACACTTAAAAAGAAAACACCCAGCTGAAGAAGTACTGGCTAAAATGTTAGACCCCATACAGAATGCTTCGGTATCTTACTATAATCTTAACCACCATAATCAAGTGAATAGAAGGAAAAGGATCTCAGCGCACTTGATTTGAATGGGTGGCTCAGCCCATTATAAGCCATGTGAGCCTGGGCACGTCAGCTGACCTCTCCAACTCTCAATTTGATCAGAGATATTGACACAAGCATGTAGCACAATGTCAGGCATAGGGAACACAATTAATTAATGTGAATTCCCTATTTCCCATATTTGACATCATCTTGTTAAAACGACAGGGCTCCTGGCATGGGATGGCATGGCTTGCATAATCATCCATTGCCTTACGACTTTCGTACGAGTGCTGGCTTGCCTACCTCTAGCCTAACCCACTCTACATGCCCATAGAAACTACCTTTGATCCCAGGGCAAATAAGGATCAAGGGGAAAAAAAAGGCAGGGCAGGGAAAGGGATTGGTTCGAGATTGAACCATGCTTACTGGGGATTTCCCCAGCAGATCTAACTTCTAGATGAAGAACCACTTTTCCTGGGAGATCTCTAACTATATTCAGGTCAGGCATGGGTCCAGGGACAGATTTAAATGGACCACTGGAGATACAACTGAGGAAATCTGATGGCTTGAAAAGGACTGGACTGGGACCCTACAGACTGGTCCTTGCCAGCTAGCTCGTTGAATTTTACTTTCAGGTTCTGCCTGCTTAAAGTGAATAGCATAAAGGCTCTCTTGGAGTTCAAAGTCTATCTCAGTTGGCTCAGTGAGGGCAGTGTCAAACCAACCGACATTCTCAGAAGAATGGACTGCTATTGAGGATTTATAATTTTCTAAGGTTCAAGGATAACTGGGGCTATATAAATAGCCACTAGGTAAAGTAATGTGTCCACACTGCTTCTCGAGTGGGGAGGTAAGTGGTGAGGGATTCTATTCTGTGGTGTTCTAGGTATTCTAGGTAGGGTATGTTACAGTAGATGGTTATACAGTGCCATGTGTAGTTGACCAAAAAAAAAAACCCCTCTGTTGTGCAATCTTTGTGTTCTTGCAAAATGAGAATACACTGACCTATAATCTGCAAACATCCGTCAGGATGAAATTCTCCAATATCACCAGTACAAAACCACCTTTGGCCATTTTCATCCACAGAATAATCCTCTGCAGTTTTCTCCTCATTCTTAAAATAGCCCATGGAGATATTCTGTCCACCAATTACAATTTCACCTCTGGGGTTCGGCTTGTCGTGAATTGTATAACCGCCTGGAAGTCATTAAATGAAATTAGTTACTGTTCTAACACAGAATGTACTTGCATTAATTCTTAAAACTCTTACACTGTTTCTGTGGATCAAATTTTCTGTCACGTCCGGTGAGAATATTAGTTTATATTTATTCACATGGATGTGAGGACCATGGGTAACTGTAATTTCAGAAGCAGTAAGGAAGGCTCGATGATAATCACCAGCCACCAACTATGCCAAACCTCCCCATTGTGAAAAAATTTTCACACTTCGAAATGGGCTTCATAGAGCTCTGTTAAGACAGAAGTACCCCCAGAAGGGTAACGCTTGAAGCTGTTATAAGTTACTAGTATGCGGTCATCAATGTATTTCAGATTGTTTCCCTAAAGACGTTTTATTTGCTTAATCTTATTTAAATTTGTGTTAGTAACATACAGAGCAGTATTGGTTTCAGGAGTAGAATTTAGTGTTTCATCACTTACACATACCCAGTGCCCATCACAAGTGCCCTCCTTAATCCCCATCCCCCATCTAGCCTCTCCCCCACCCACTTCCCTCCATTGATGCTGTTTGCTCTCTATCGTTAAGGGTCTCTTAGGGTTTGTTTCTTTCTCTCCTTTTTTTTTTTTTTAAAGATTTTGTTTTAGACAGAGAGAGAGAGAGAGAGAGAAAGAGTATGCACACATGCGCGCATGCATGAGTGGGAGGAGAGGCAGAGGGAGTAGCAGACTCCCCGCTGAGCAGGGAGCCAGATGCAAGGCTCCATCCCAGGACCCCAGGATCATGACCTGAGCTGAAGGCAGATGCATAACCGACTGAGCTACCCAGGCACCTCCCTCTCTCTCTCTCCCTTTCTCTTTCTCTCTCTCTCACGTGCGCACGTACGTGTACGTGCACTCACTCTTTTTTAAGGTTTTAATACAAGAGAGCAGGTAGAAAGAGGGAAAGGGAGGCTAGGAGAAAAAGGAGGGAAACTTTATTTTCTTAACTTTGCCTATGACCAGTCATGACTTTAAAAGTGAGAACACTGAAATAATTGACAATAACTCTAAAATATCTTACCACTACTCATTACCTGTTTATTACTGAATAAAACTTACTTGCTTACTTGAAGGGAAATATACAAAAATCTGAATTCATAATCTGAGATGTTGATTGGATTTTATGTCCTAAAACAATTAATGCTGCTCTTAAACATTTTAAACTAGTCGGTATTTGAATTGGACGAAACCCACTGTACATAAAACATTAAGATCATTCCTATTCTAGAGAGCAGAGTTTCCTTCACAGCAAGAAAAATTCCAAATACATTTGCACAAATGGACCCACTCCCCCAAATGAATATTAAGGCTCGATGCCAGAAAATCAGAAACAAAAATTAGAGGCAAAATTTGCCTTACCCAGTTGTAGCAATATACCTCGTTTCTCTGACTTCACTGCCTCATAAACAACCCATCGAATAAAAACAATTGTGATGCCGACGCTCAACAGAGAAATTGTCCTAAAAGGTAACTAACCGGTCCTTTAAATTTTCCGTCTACGGCTCCATCCCAAGGTGAATATTCCCTTTTAAAATTGTAATTTTCTAATTACTTTGCTTCATCTGGCAAAGCCAGGCTGCTAATTATTTTGCAGTTAATGCAGCTAAGGGGTTGTTGGGGTGTGTGTGTGTGTGTGTGATCAGTCACTCAATCCCCCAACAATCTGGGGTTTCATTTCCCAGCCCCAATCTCCTCACTAGCAAAGTTGAGCTTCAAAAGATGGGATATATCTCCTTCTCCAAACCTAGGGAATGGCCCACTAAGAATATTTTTCCTCTTTACCATCAAGTTTTCTCAAGTTCAGAATCACCACGCCTGTATTCTAGAGATTTTCTTTTCCTCTTCGGAACCTGACGATGTTACCAAGGAGAAAGCAAGCACTGGGAATGAACAGCAGAAAAGACTCACACAGCACCACAGACCACCTAACACTTTAAGGACTGGGCGTCTTGAGGCTCAAGGTGGTGTGCAGCATATCTAGAGCCAGTGGAGCTTGTCATAAAATTCTTACCTTCCTGCCAGTCTTTTAGCTTAATTTCACAGCAAATGAGAGGGGCTCCAACTCTGCCAGTAGTATAGTCAGTAACTACAAAGGAAAATGAAACAAAGATATTAGCATACCACATTTCAGACCCACGTGAGACCAGCAATACTGGAGTCCAAGCCAGAGTCTTACAGATGACAAAAGAGAGGCCATCGTGAGTGCAGTGCAAAGTGCAGTCAGTGTTTTGATATTTCAAGCTCATTTCAACAGTGCAATCAATTTCAGCTGCTGTTACATCATTTTTGCTTCTCACGGGCTATATTTCAGATAACGAAGTACAAAGCCCTCCGGTAAATGAGAGCTCGCTCCACCATTACCTACCTAGGATTACAGTAAGACAGATTTGGAGTGGAATTCCTTCTCTACCATTCACTGACTGGCTGTGCAACTTGACAAATTACTTAACCCCACTAAGCCTCCATTTCCTCATCTATTAAATGGGGAGAGTAAGAAAATCTACTTCTTAATAGGGATATATACTATAGGGATTAAATGAAATGATGTGTGGAAGGTGCTTAGTACTTCCTAGCACAAACTAAGTTTTCAATGAACGTTAGATGTTTTTACCAAACATGAGGATGACGATGATGACGATATTCTCCTTCTGTAAGCTGGAAGTCCTGCTATCCATAATCAATTATTTATAGATAGCCAGTAATGTACCTAGCATTATATTAAATACTGAAAAGAGAAAACACATAAAGGACCACATGTGTTATGTGCCCTCAGTGAGCTTACAAACAACCTACCTGAGCCAAAATGCACATGAAGCAATTTAGAGCACATTTAAATACTCAAGCGCACAGTCATGGAAGTGAGCACCACGGTTACCTCAGAGACTAGCAAGATCAGTGTAAAACTGGGAAAGACTTCATTGGGGAGTCGAGCATGAAAAGGCAGCCAAAGGGCATTCTAAGAGAAGGGAACAGAAGCTGCAGAGAGGTGAGAGCAAGAAGGCCCAGATGAGAAAGAGTAAGAAGACTGGCTGGTCTGGAGAGCAGAGCCAGGTACAAGGAGATGGGAGAAATCATGGAAAATGACAATGGCTACAATGGCGCCAGATCAAAGATGTCTGGAAAGCTCGGTTGGCCGGGAATGAAGCAGTGTTTGAGGTGGAGGCGTCTAACACAGGTACACACGATGAATCCAAAGTGCAATCATGGAGGCAGGCACAGCTGCGGAGAGGCTGTTGCGGCAGAGCATTGTGAAGTAATAAAAGGCGGGATGCCAAAGGCGACATGAAGGGAGGGACCAGTACGGTGAAGAAGTGGGAAGATCTGATCCGAGTTAAAGATATTTAATTAGATGACTTTAAAGTGAATGCTCTGAATGAATTTAAGGATGCTAAGACCACTGTCACAAACAATTTGTGAGGTGGCGAGATGGTCTGGGATGTTGGATATGATTCTGAACATAATAAACTTAAAGTGAAAGAGGGATGATCTCCCAAATATCACCATACCCAGTATTTCCCAATCCAAGATGATTTTGCCCCTCGGGGGATATTTGGTAATGTTTCCAGTTATTCCACTGCCATAACTGGGAGGAGTGAGTTACCCCTGCTATCCATCCATCCAGCCACTGAACAACTTACGACACACCAGACAACCCAAACAATAAAGAACTCTCTGGTTCAGGATTTCAGTAGTGCCAAAGTTGAGAAACCCTGCCATGGGATGATGGAAACGACAGAAGAGAAAACAAACAAGAAGTCAGGGCGGGAACATGCATTCAAGAGGGAGCATGAAAATGATACTTTATTCCAAGAGTGCAGTTCTCTGAGGAAGAAATCATTTGGAGAGAGAAGTTTAATGGCCCAGGGTGACAGAATTCTGAGGACTGACAAAATGGCATAAATATTTACAAGGCTTAAAAATAAAGGGCACACATGATAGTTCAATTAAAAGTTACTGAAAGTCTTCAGGTTTGCCCTGAACCTGATATCACGTAATGAGGTATAAAAATACCATAGTTCCTAAAGCTAATGCAAATGGGTTTTATCAGCACCAACTAACATCGAATTATTTGCCACGTTACCAACACTTACCTTCAGTAACTGTCCCAGCACCACACGATTCTGTGAGTCCGTAACCCTGACCCACTGGGCAGCAGAAGCAGACATTCATGAATCGGTGTGTCTGCGGCGACAGTGGTGCTCCGCCAGACAGCATCATACGGACATTCCCCCCCAGCAAAGCCTTTACCTTCTTAAACAGTAACCTTGAGAAAATGAAAAAGGAGGAGGGATCGTTTTAATGCATGCATATGTTATTCTTGGTGACATCCCAATTTATAAGCTCTGAGCAAGACCGCTCAACTTGGCTGGACACCTAAGTTTGAGAACCATGGTGGTAACATGAGAGGTTAACAAAGTGACAACCAGTAACACTTTGAAAAAAAAGTCAGAAAAATGCCAGATGGTAGTGACAACTGTGGTGAGCCCAGCATAACATCCAGAGAGGTTGAATCATTATGTGATATGCCTGAAACTAAGGGAACATTATGTGTCAACTGCACTTTAATTTTTAAAAATGCCAGAGAAACTCTTAAAAATGCAAAAAAAAGAATGCAGTGTTGGGAAATTGCTTTGACATACAGTAAATGAAAGAAAATGATGTCATTGAAGGAAATAAATTACAGCTCTCTTTAGAACATTTAGTTATCAACTTCTCTTTCTCTTAATGAAAAATGTTTCCCCATCTCCACTCTCCTAGCACTGCACTTTAAATAGCCGTTATAGTCATATACTTATTATACTGTTCTATGAAGACAATACATTGGAAACTTTATGCAGAATAAAATCTTGAGTATCACTTTTAGTTAGACACGACCTTTTTTAAACTCAAATATCTTTTTTTTTAATTTATTTGACAGATCACAAGTAGGCAGAGAGGCAGGCAGAGAGAGAGACAGGAGGAGGAGGCAGGCTCCCTGCTGAGCAGAGAGCCCGATGCGGGACTCGATCCCAGGACCCTGAGATCATGACCTGAGCCAAAGGCAGAGGCCTTAACCACTGAGCCACCCAGGCGCCCCTAAACTCAAATATCTTGATTTGAAAGTCTAGTTTTTCTTCACAAGACCAAATTTTATAATTGAATCTTAACTATTCACTCGATTATTAAAATCTATTAAATTGCCACAATCAGAGCTTGGGGTCCTATGTGTTGGCTGTGTAAGCAGTGAGGGTTAGAAATGAATAAAAGAGAAATGCAAACCTTATGATGACGGTGCTGATGCTCAAACTAACTTAACTTGCTAGTTACTTATTCAGCTTCCAGATGGAAACACACAAGATCTAAAGGCTCACACTATAGAGTCTATCAAATGTACTTACAGATTGCAAAGTGGTGCATCATATCCCTTTTTGATCTGTTCCAATTTGTAATCATACCCAATCTTGAACAGTGTTTTCTGAATATAATTCATCTCTTGGACTTTGCTCATAACATTCTTATAAATTCTATCCATGATTTCCTAAAAGGTAAGCACAATAACCAATAATCTGAAAAGAATTACACCAACACTGAGACACTCTTTAGTTGAAGATACCTTGTTTACAACATCTTAGGTAAAAGTCTTCACTATAATGGATATGTGTATTACATAATTAATTTCACTGAATTTACTTGTTCACTATTTCAAAAAGACTAGGGGTTTTTCAGTTCTATACACTAAGTTTACCTAAAATTTTTTTTAAATGTTAACTAACTAGAGTGTAAATAATTCATTCTCCTCCCACATAAAAAACCTTTTTTAAATCTTTTCTTTCACATATATTCATTTATTTTCAAAAAACACCAAAATACCATGTTGAATCTAATCCTGATGTTTTTCTCACTACTACCTTGTAACTGTTAGAGCATGGCAGAGAGATTTACAGAGCTTCTTAAGAGTTTACTCATACAGTTTTCTAAAGTTCTATGTCCCTATAATTTAGATATTTTGATTCCCTTTCAACAGAAGCTAAGACAACAAAAAAGAATAGGTTTCTTGCTCACAGCTCCTTGGAAAATTAAACGTAGAACTAGGTTTAGGATATAGGGATTCCCAAGATAGTATTTAAAAAAAATAAAACAGACAAGCAAAAAGGCCCAGACTATCACTAAATGTTTTCTTAAAATGACTTAACACAAATTAATAAGAATTGTTGCACAAAGCACATCTATTTGCAAATACCTGGTTAAATATTTGAAGTAGCAATCAGTATAAATTCAGTTGTGCTACCATGAATGACTTTAGGAATAGCTCCTCCCATATCAGAATAGAGCCATTCACAAATGAAGACAACAAAACCATCTCTTGCATTCTGCTACATGAAATAAGGCAGACGGAAAAAGACAAATACTGTATGATCTCACTTATACATGGAGCCAAACTCAGCAACAGAGAGTAGACTGGTGGTTGCCGGAAGTTACGGGGTGGGCGGAAATGGGGAGATGTTGGTCCAAGGGCTTACAAAATTACAGGTAGAAGATGAGTTACGTCCTGGGGATGTAACATACAGCACAGCACAGTGACCACAGCTAACAAGAATGTATTGTATATTCGAAAGCTGCTAGAAGAGTGGGTCTTCAATGTTCTCATTGCTCACAGACACATACACACACATACACACACGCGGTAACTATGTGAGGCGATGGGTGTGTTAAGTAATCATTTCACAATATCTGCATATATCAAATAATCACACTGTACACCCTGAACTAACATAATGCTATGTCAACTGTATCTCAGTAAAGCTGGCAGGGGTGCAGAGAGGCTACGTCAGCATTCAAGCATGGGACAGCGTCGTTCTGTCCATTTCCACAGATGGAAGCATTATTACAGAACTGAAATATTTGTCTAGATCTGTGATTGAGAAATTCCAAAACTTCCCTGGAAGGATTTTAATATCCTGTAACTGTCCCTCTGAAAAAAAGTGAATGGGATGTTGGGTGGGAAAAAAGCATATGGGAGTGAGACAGATGTGTGAGAAGCAGCCCCCCCGCCCCGCTCCTTCCAGTAGATACGAATCATCAGCACAGAAAGGCCTCAGTGAGGAAGGAACACAAACAGTACGGTTACAACAAGTTGGCAGGATTTATTGTTAGCCCATTAAGTCACCCTTTAGTTCAACCTAATAATTACATGATGTTCAACTGAGTCACTGCTTACAAGAAGCAGCGATTTATTCTAAATTCTGTGAATATACGATACTAAATGGATCTTTTGTTCTGACCCAGGAAAGAAATTAACTCAGATAATAGAATCTATCAGTTCTCAGCAAAAAAGATTTTTTTAAGGCCTATTTGTAGAGGAGTAGGAAGAACTAAGGGAACCAACAAAGTTGGGTGAAGCATCAATGGACCAGCAACATGGGGATTGTTTACTATCCCTAGGCCTGAAGAAGTAAGTGGAGAGAAGTATCATTGGAACTGGTAAGGACTATAGCCATGGGCAAGGCCTGGTTATGGCTAGTGGGAAAGAAGAGACTGTCCAATGGGCACCTGACCACTTCCCCAAATCACAGCCCAAGAGGAAAGGAGCAAAGTATGCAGAACACCCCTCCACCCCTCCCCATGCCTCCATGCCCCATGATCTCTCCTGAGTGCCAATAATTTCGCTGAAGCCAACCACAAATCAGAAGGCAAGCAAGCCCTGATAATTCATCCACAGAAGCGACCCTTTTAAGACACAAAGCAAAGAAGAATGGACGATGGGCAATTGGAAGATAAATAGCATATCAGCTAACTCCTGCTTATCTTCAGACCTAAATTCGGACATTACTTCCTATAGTCCTGGCCCTTTTCCTTCCCTTTGTTCTCTGATATGATTTACTAAGGATTCCTGTACTTTGGGTAATAAAGCCAAAATACTGTCTCCCAAAATGAAACAATCCTAAATAGATAAGCATAGTAGTTAAGTCGACTGACTCTGGGATCAATGTAGTTAAGATGACTCAGTTCACACTTGAACTTTAGCACCTGCGGGCTCTGTGACCTCAGGCAAGTTTTTTTCCTTTAAAAAAAAAACCGGAAAAACCGAACCCACCTATAGCACAGTGCCTGGAACACAGTAAGTACCTTGTGCTACCTATCACTAGTGTCACTTTCTTATGCTTTAGTGAGAAGATTCTTTCAGTTGGTAAACATGCTGAATCCCACAGCACCTCTAAATAAAAAGGCAAAGGCCACTCTGATCTATCCTTTTTGGTTATTTGGTAATTTTGTAATTAGAAGCTAAAAAAAAAAAGTAACTTCCATCTGTAATTCTTAGAAAACATGGGCCAAACACTTCATGATCTAATCTCTGACTTTCCGTGTGCAAAAAGAGTTCTGAGAAAGATACTGGGATAAGTCTTAAAATCTGATGATAATACAAGCAAGTCATGATACACAATCCCACTGCAGTTGCCAAGCCTGAAAGTACTAGAATATATTTCACTCTGTAAATTGGAAACACTGTGTTAAATATTTCAGAATTTATTATTAAAAGGTCAAAAAATGGGGCACCTGGGTAGCTCAGTCGGGTAAGTGTCTAACTTTGGCACAGATCATGATCCCAGGCTTCTGGGATCCTACCCCATATTGGGCTCCCTGCTCAGTGGGGAGTCTGCTTCTCCCTCTCCCTCTGCTCCTCCCCTCCCCCTACGCTTGCCGCTTGTGCTCTCTCTCCTCTCTAATAAATAAAATCTTTTTAAAAAAAGAAAGACCAAAAACTATAATGTCTTCCTTTTCATAAAAGACACTATTTCACATAAGGATTTTAAATATCTAGAAGAGCTTCACTTTGGAAGCTCTCTCCAGTGCCACTTTTCCTGGTCACCGTAAGGGTCGGGAGGCTCGGATTCAAGACTCAGTTTCCTAACCTTGGATAAGCTGCTTCAGTTCTCTGCGATGGCCTACATTCCCTCCGTTTTGTTTTGTTTTTGTTTTTTTAAATTGTGATGAAACAGAAATCATCTATAGGATAAACTTATACCTTTGAAACATGACTGATTCTCACATGAGGTGATCCGAACTCAGGTCATTTTCAGCCCCTAATTTTAAAGTATCAGCAACACTAGCAGGCATATATTTCAGAAGCTTGCCATCTCACCCCTCTCGATACTTATTGAAGCTTTTAATGAACACATCTGCCATCATTTCAACATAGTAAAATTAACATTTAAAACCGTACACAGGGGCGCCTGGGTGGCTCAGTGGGTTAAGCCTCTGCCTTCAGCTCAGGTCATGATCCTGGGGTCCTGGGATCGAGCCACGCATCGGGCTCTCTGCTCAGCGGGGAGCCTGCTTCCCTTCCTCTCTCTCTGCCTGCCTCTCTGCCTACTTGTGATCTCTCTTTCTCTGTCAAATAAATAAATAAAATCTTTTTAAAAAACTGTACACAAATCCCTAAGGGTATTACCTTTTTAAAAGTCCAAGTGCGAGCAGTAAAGAACATTTACATTCTGTACTCACCGGAACAGCTGCCATGAGTGTAGGCTTCAGTACAGTGCAATCCCCTTTGCTTCCTTTTTTAATTTTGCTGGACTATAGCAAAGACAAAGTAAATAGGATGAGGAAAACCAATCTTCACAAAAAAATGTTGTAATTCAAATATCAACGATGACAGTGACAGAAATTTACACATGGAATTCATCTACTGCCCTGGGAGTTATCAGAACTATCATAACCTACGAAAGTCTAAAGCATAAGTGCTTTATTGCTTTGGCCCATAGATTATTTCTTCTAGCATATTTCAGTCTTCTTTAGAGCAGAAACACTGATTCAGAATGAAGAAGAATGGGATATTTTGGTAAATTGAGCATTATTATTTATGACATAATGACCATAACAAAAATCATCCATTAGGGGCAGGAAAAAAAAAGGAAAAACAGAAGCCCTCCACTGAGGTAGGTGGGGCACTAAAACAAAATTGAGGATACTTTTAACTTTCTTGGATGAGCCAAATGGTAAAGCCACCTCTCAAAGTCACTGCTGTCAATTAACATCATACCAAAATACTCAAAATTTGATAACATTTTGGTTGACAGGATACTGAAGACGCTGCCAGTGACCATGGGAGATTTGCACATACATATGTCAATGTGTATGTACTACTTCTTTCTTTTGTTTTCCTTTCTTTTACTTCTTATACACATAAATACTGTTTGGGATTTCAAATGTCAGATCAGTAGGTAGAAACAATGATAAAGGAGCCCACTGAAAAAGGGAGATGAAAATAGAAATCTGTTAGGGTGCCTGAGAGGCTCCATTGGTTAAACGTCTGACTCCTGATTTCAGCTCAGGTTATGATCTTGGAGTTGTGAGGTCGAGCCCCATATCAGACTCATGTGCAGGGTGTGGAGCCTGCTTCAGATTCTCTCTCTCGTCTTCCCCCTCTGCTCCCCCCTCTCTAAAAAAAATAAATAAAATTTAAAAATAAAAAGTGAAAATAAGAATCTGCTATAATGCAGTTCGCTAGTCTGTAAGCTTAGATGTAGGCTGTGTTAGTTGTGCTGCCACAGGCGGGAAGAAAACCAGCTCTTAAGAAAAAGTGTGATATTCCAGGTAGCACCAGCCTTGTCACACAGAAGGTTCTGCTGGAAGAACTCAATTGCCTTTATCCTACTTTTCTTTAAGATGGATAAAGGAAGGGGCGGGGGGTGGGGGGTTGGGGGAACAAGGTGGTGGGTATTAGGGAGGGCACGTATTGCATGGAGCACTGGGTGTGGTGGAAAAACAATGAATACTGTTACGCTGAAAAGAAATTAAAAAATGTTTTTTCTAACAAAAAAAAGTCTTATATTAAACTGAAAACAAACAAACAAAAAGATCGATAAAGGAAATAAAATAACTACTTGTTGTTTTGTGTATGTGCAAGCATGTGCACTTTTGCAAGTGGGAACCTATCTATCCCCACACAGGCATACCACACACAGGGTGGGGGGAGGCGCTGCTCTATAGGGAGAAAGATGGGTTCTTAAGTCCTTTGAGAGAGAGTTGCCCTCTGTGTGGTGCTGACCACTTGTTGTTCTAGAGAGCCATTCCACAGTAGACGCAGCCTAAAAAGCCCTTCCTCACTTTATTACTCTCAGTAATGACATCAGTTCTCTTGTCTTATTACGATTGCAGGAACCCTAGTTAGAACATCACAGTGATCTCTGGCTTCATATGTGGTGCCTCTCATCTCTCCACTTTTTCTGATTCCAGACATGAGAGAGATTCCTGGGTCTTAGATGCCTGGTAAAATTTGAGACTCTTTCTTATAAAGGTCATTAAAAAGGTAGGTGGGGCATTCACTCCATTGGCCCCCTTCCCTACATGGATGCGACTGTTTTCAGAAAGGCAGTGAAAACAAGGGCTGCTAGTCCCTGGCTTCTGAACTTTCCCAGGGGTGGGGGGGAATCACACTCAAAGCCTATTGAAATGTTTTTCACATTAAAAAACCACACTACAGTGCACTGACACATAATCATCACAGATCTCCCTTTCTCCCTTCTTTCCTTCCTTCCTTTCTTCCTCCCTCCCTCCCTCCCTCCCCTTCCTTCCTTCCTTTACCATTACAAAGCTTTCTAAAAAATCTGTTTTACAATTCAAGCCCCAGTGTTAGTCACAGGTCTATTTTAACTTGACTACATCAGGTGCCATTTACTAGCAGGTATTGGTTGTGTAATTTCAAGTGGGCTTAAAGTACATGAGTTCGCTCTACACACTACTGGCCTTGCTACTTGTGAACACCAGGGAGAAGGGAGATCCTGGACCCAGGGCACAAAGCTGAGGCCTGTCTTTGGAGAGGCAACAGAACTTGCCACGATGATGGAAATGTTTGGTACCTGTGCTGTCCAGCGGGGTAGCCACTAATGACATGCAGCTACTGAGACCTTGAAATGTGGCTACAGCAATTGAGAAATGAGATTTTTCTCATCTAATTTTAATTCTTCCTACTTCAGTGTGTGGCTAGGGACTACTGCAGTCGACAGCACAGTGCTAGAGAAAACCCGGAGTAAAACCAGGCCCCAATCCCACCACCACATCTCTGCCCCAAAACCCACCACTGTTGATGGATAATGCACCCAAAAGGCCCAGAGCCTTTATATTCTCTATCCTAGCTCTCCAAAATCAAAATCTAATAAAGACAAGATGAACTGTGAGTTTCAAAATCGTTTAAAAAAAAAGATGCAGATAAAGCAATGCTAACAAATCCACAAGATTCTTTTCTACGCCTACATATCTGCTCATGGGAGCTATTTTTGAACTCAAGGAGAAAGCTTTCACAGAATTAAAATATCTCAAGTTTCCGCAATATGTTGTCAGCCAAACAATGCAACTTAATCTGATCACGCCGATATAGTGAAAAGCTTGTCACCTGGTCAGAAAGTGTAAGTGGAGAAGAATACCCAATCCTACAGCCATAGGTAAAGCAAGATATCTCTGCGGTCAATTCTAGTACGTGAGCCAGAGGCAAGTAGCCAATGTACGTGTCCTTTGGTCTAAAACAAAATGAGAGAAACATTTTAGCCATTCTTAAAAAGGTGTGGTAATTAGGAACATCAAGAGTCTTGTCATTTTAATATAGACTGGGCTCAGGGAAGGCCAAACACGAACTCTGACTTCTAAGGAGAAAGTGGAATAATTCTCTTACCCCAGTCCAGGAATTCGCTCACACTGGCCAGTCATGCCAGCGATCAGATTGCTATGGTGCATCATCACTCCCTTGGGACGGCCAGTAGAGCCGCTGGTATACATGACAATGGCCATGTCCGAAGGGGTCGGTCTGTTCGGAGCTACGCTCACTAAATAAACGAAAAAGCACCACATTTTCTTCAGTTTAAAAGTTAAACTGCTAAACAAAGATGAAGATTTTTAGGTTTCTGCATCATGATAACCTGTGTAAAACAAAACTCTCTACTGATACGCAACAGAAAAATGGTGATCGAATTCTGGTGACCTGCAGTGAAAATTTCAAACTTGATTTGGCCCATTTTCTGGATACTCAGCCTAATCCCGGTCTACACCTGCCTACCAGCAGTGTTATGGAAAGCTATCCAGGACTTTGAAGAATTGGGAGAATAGAGTATTGTGCACAAGCGCCTCAGGTCTCAGTCTTCCCATCTTTAAAATGAGACAGTTGGACCTGATTGTGGTTCTTAACCACTGGTGGGCATGAGAATCACAAAATACCATCTCTATCTCTGGTCCCTAGCTTGGAACATTCTGTGTCTGGGATGGAGCAAAGGCTCGACAGGTGACACTTATACACGCCCCTAATTGGAAACCACTGGACTTGATCTTTCTTTTTTTTTTTAACTTTTTCTAAAAATAATTTTATTTTTCAATAACTAAACCGTGGGCACTGAATTACATAACCATAATACATTTAACAGGTGATTTTAAGATCAGATTCCAAGTGGCAAGTAAAATCCAAAGAACACCAAACCAAAATTACCTTTTCCACTGTTTTTATCATTCCTTCTTGAAATCTGTATAGGAAATCATTTTTTCAAAGTACTGAATGTGCAGTTAGATAAAAATAATGGTGTAAGAGGTCCTTTCTCTCTGACTCACTTGCTCACTCTCTCCTGTAGTCAGAACACTTGTCATGTGTCTGGCTTCAGGACTCCTTTAGGCCTTCCAGATTTAGTGCTTCTTGCCCTGCCTGGATTGGATCATACTTTGACTCTGTGTAATTGAAATTAGGCAGGAATTTCCAGACACCGAGAGAGAGAGACCACGTGGAAGGGTTTATAACAACTCCATTCCCTACCAAAGGTAATATCTACATAGTATCTAAACTTCTCGTCTTCTAGCCCTCTGTCTGAAGGCAGGGCTGTTTAATCATCTTAAAGGTCTTGAGCTCCAGTGCTATCTTTGCTTACTGAATGACTGAGAGAGGAGAATAGAGAGGTGCTCCCCACTGATTAGCTTCAGCTATCTTGAGCAGGGGGTCAGCAGACTTTTTTTTGCAAAGGACCAGACAGCAAATAGTTCAGGCTCTGAGGGCCATACAGTCTCTGCCAAAACTATCCAGACATAGATGCTTGTTAAACAATTGGAATGGTGTTCTAGTACCAGTTTATTAACAGAAACGGAGAGCAGGCTGTAATTTACCAACCTCTGTGCTATAGTCATGCTTCTCAAACTATGTGTGGTAAGGACTTTTTCTCCCCCCCCCCCAATAATTTGTGGATGGATGCTTTCAGAAAATACAATAAAAATGCATTCTTGGAAAAATGAAATAAAAAAGACACAACACACGAACTGAAAAAGCTTAGATTACACAGACAACAAATTACATTTCAATAAGTACAATTAGAGCAGTCATACACAGGGAAAGCGAATTAGAAAAACTGTAAATATTGTTACTTGAAAGTATCTTTGAGCCTACCAATAAAGAGAATTGCTATTACCGTTATTACTTTTTTGTCATTCCACAATACTAACAAACAGTTGAGTGAAATCGAAATTCCCCCTTTATTAAGTGCCTAGATACACACTCCAAGCAAATGTTGTATATGTCAGTATTTTAAAACTAACACGACAGAATTTGTTTCTTGTTGTTAATTTACCTACTCTAGACTGACAAGTGTTACACAGAAGATATTATGTTTACCTAAACTGTTCCTATGTTGTTTTTTTTTAATAGCTCTGCTGAGGTATAATTGATACACAAAGAATTACACGTATTTAATATACACAATTTGGTGATCTGAACATATGCAAATGCCTGTGATACCATCACTATGATCACAGACCTCTCTCCATCACCTGCCTCCGTTTCCTTGTGTTCCATTGCTGCTGCTGTTGTTGCCTTCATCTGTCAGGCGACTTCAACTCTACATGCTCATTTGAAACAGCATACTGAGGCCTCCACTTTCAAGGTGGGGTATTGTGGCAACCTAGTAACCTCCTTACCATTCCAGAATACACCAAAATGGCCAAGAATCCACAGATCTTTTATCAGAATTAAATAAATGTTCTACAAGATGAGTGGCTTTTTATTTATTTTTTTAAGAGAGAGAAAGCAAGCTCTCTCTAGTGTCTCTCTTTTTTTTTCTGAAAGATTTTATTTATTCATTTGACAGACAGAGATCACAAGTAGGCATAGAGGCAGTCCGAGAGAGGAAGGGAAGCAGGCTCCCCGCTGAGCAGAGAGTCCGATGCGGGGCTCAATCCCAGGACCCTGGGATCATGACCCGAGCCGAAGGCAGAGGCTTTAACCCACTGAGCCACCCAGGCACCCCGATGGGTGGCTTTTTAGAAATTACTTTATATCCTTTCTGGTCCTATAATGGTGCCACTAGGACAGGGAGACTGGAGCGGTGGTACTGTAAAGGCGATGTCATGATTATACATGTGTCTAAACTCGCAGAACGTCCAACACCAGAGTCAACCCTAGTATAAACTATGGGCTTTGGGTAATAAGGATGTGTCAGAGTAGATCCATCCATTGCAACAAACGTACCACTCGGGCGGGGGATGTTGGTAAACAGAGGAGCCTATGCTTTGTAGGGGCAGGGAGTGTATGGGAAATCTCTGCACCTTCTGCCCAATTTTGCTATGAACCTAAAACTCTACAAAATAAACTTTGTTTTTTAAAAATCAGTTTAGAAAAATGAATTCTACTTTTACATACCAGTTAAAATAAAAAATTTAAGCAGTGCGATTTACCACTGAAATAACCAAAGATAAAGTTATCCTTCAACTGGGTCATGCTAATGCTCCTTAAAGAGATCTACTGTCGGGGTGCCTAGCTGGCTCAGTTGGAAGAGTATGCGACTCTTGATCTCAGGGTCATGAGCTCGAGTCCCATGTTGTGCACAGAGGTGACTTAAATAAATACAACTTAAAAAAAATCTACTGTCAATTTATAGAATCAAGCAAATAAGAACTGCATTCTTTCTCTGATGACTAAGGGAAGCAGCAGCAGTAGACATGTTAAGCTCTTCTCAGTCTAAGAACACGACGTGATGCTTCACTTCTTGTTATCATAACAACTATTAACTAAGGTAAAAAAAATACATGAGTCTCATTACTGTAGAGATAAGTGGCACTAGGTGGGATATGTGGTCTATCAAGTTACCACTGACACAAAATTATGAAGATTAATACCCCTACAGTCTTGTATCAAAATCATCTGGTGAATCAACAGCATTGGCAACAGATCCCTGCCGCTAAGGACCTCCCAGATGACCTCAATCTTGCAGTGTCAGTCTGGTGTTGAGAGACAATTCTCCACGGGTCTCTTGAGTTTCTGCATGTCTCGTGAACAGAGGCAGTGACTGGGTTCTAGACCATCTTTTCAAGGATGTTTGTGCAATAAACCACCTTGGAAGATAGAGATAGCATCTACCTCCAGAGCAAAAGAGTAGATGTGCTTCCTGTCCAGTACAGTAAAAATAATCTCTCTCTCACCAGAGCAGTCCTACTACCCTCTATAAAAGCTCTGGGCTCCCTAATCTCATGGTTGCTCTCCTGTAACACGACTCACTGCGGGTGCAGGCAGCATCCCAACCCTCTTCACACTGCCCTGTGAAAATGGGAATGTGGGGAAGCAAAATGAATGCTGACATTCATTTTGGCTGCTTTGGCTGAGAGTAAAAAACTGTCCTTCATCTCTGACCCAGGGATTTCGGACCTCCAGGAAGCTGCGGCTGGCTCACTTGTTTGCTTGAAAGGGGGGCGAAATCTCAGCCTCCATGCCATTCTCCATACTGGGTAAAGGGCTATACAGTCTCTCTTTTTCATTGCAAATGTGTTCGGTACCTAATGGTCAAATACTCAGAAGCTAAAGAGGGGTTCAACCAATGTTTTCTCCTATCAAAATTAGTCCTTTTCTCATCTAAGTAGACTTTCGTGATCTTCACATTAAACATGAAGAAAGAAACTACTTAAATGGAGTCTGTAATTTCCTCAACCCTCTGTCCTGCTGACCAGCTGACACTCTGCCATAAGGTGCATCTGCTGGTTTCAAATGAAATACCAAATACCACCTCAGTGGGAGAATAAATCTGACCATGAGCTTGGCCAACAGCTTTTTGCATCCTCTAAAACATCAATAAAATCACTAGCATTAAGCATTTAAAAAAAGTTACTGGGGGCACCTGGGTGGCTCAGTGGGTTAAGCCTCTGCGGTCAGCTCAGGTCATGATCTCGGGGTCCTGGGATCGAGTCCCACATCGGGCTCTCTGCTCGGTGGGGAGCCTGCTTCCTCCTCTCTCTCTCTCTCTCTCTCTCTCTCTGCTTGCCTCTCTGCCTACTTGTGATCTCTCTCTGTCAAATAAATAAAATCTTAAAAAAAAAAAGTTACTGAATGGAAGTCCTTAGATCTTTTCTTTACGTGAGCTCCAGGCTGGAAAATTACAGTGAGTCACTTGAAAAAGAAGTTCAGACTTCCCTAAGTCTGAACCACTGAATACATTAACTATTTGGTAGATTTTTAAAAAATGGTTACCTTTGAGGAGAAAAGGAGAGTAAACTTTAATCATATATGTTCCTGATAGTTTAAACATTTAAAAAAATTTTTTTTAAATCCAAGAAGTTTATGGTTTTCACTTGCATTACTTCTTTTCCTAACCTACCGAAATAAACCTTAAATAGATGAATAAATTTTGTTTTCACTGCTTTACTTACCATTTTCTGGCTTGGATCCCAATTCTTCTACTGATTGCATGCTGTGAATCTCAAATCCTTCAGGGTATTCTGCTTTATTGATAGTCTTATTGTCCACATAAATGATGTGTTTAACACAACTGATGTCTGACAATGCAGTCTGTTGAGCAGAAAAAAAATCCAGCTGTTACATGTAGGCCTGTAATATACTCAATTATTGGACATTTTCCTGTCAGAGAACACTACCATGAAGTCAAAGAAGAATTCTTATTTACCTTAAGTTTGCTTTCCAGAAGTTCAACGCTAGTGATCAGGTAGGTCGCCTCAGATTCATTCAACCCATGAACTACAGCTTCTTTGCCAAGTGTGGCATATAAAGTCACAACTACATAATAAAAAATAAACACATATGTTAAATGATAAACATTTATGAGATAATATTATTTAAATCGGCCTTTTGTGATGGGTACACTCATGGATGCAAAGACATTTTATAATGTCATTTGATTTCATGTTCTCTGCTATCACCTTCAAACGTTGCCTGAAACTTCCCAATAGCCCCAATTTGTCCTTACAGAGTCTCAGGATTCCAACCTCCTAAACCTGAAGAAACCTAGGCATACTGGAAGCGTGCAACTGTTAAAAAATTAGTCAATCAAGATTCTCAAGGCCAGTAAGTTTCTGGCTGAACTCTTAATTTAGGTCAGAGCTAGCCCACCTAGAACTACCCTGTGCCATGCTCTTTCATTGGGCATAGCACCAAAGAATGAGTAAGTCCTTGAGAATCTTCAGATTGAGGATTTCAAGGTGGAATCATGTCCCCACTCCTAGGGAGTGTTTTTAGTGGGCCTAATATCCAAGCTCAATACTGGTGACCTCCAAGCCTTAACTGGGTGGGCCAACGAGATCTACTCTTTAGGGGCTGCCAGACAAAGGAAACATAAGCTGAAACCAAGATGAGTTAGAATCAAGGGGTGTCTGTTAAACTTCAGACTGGAAACTCAGCTCTAGGCTAGCAACCAAAACAGCAACATGGTTAGGAAGAGTGACTTTTCACAAGCTGTTGATTGCTGAAGGTGGGTGATGGGTATATAGGGGGTCATTTCATATTCATTTTGTTTGTTTGAGATACAAACTCTTGATCACTACACTGCACTTGTAGTGTTCTTCATTCAGTAAACAACTGAGTGCCTAGCATGTGGTAGGCACTGTTCTGGACCTTGAATTTTCAAAAACAGTGTCATGCACAACAGCAAAAACAAATGCTTATGAATCAGGAATACACCCTGTACTTTACTTTCTGGCCAATGTAGCTACTGTCAGTTCAAGTTGTTATGTGCTCATTTCACATGTAAAATGGAATAGGTCAAAGAAGAGGCCTTGAAGTAAAGCAATGAACTAGAACGATCCTAAGCAATGATTTTCTTTTGTTGTTTTAGTCATTATCCTGTATGTCATGCCTTAAAAAACACTCCCAAACCTTTCATATATAATTCACTTCCAAATGAAAAGCAAAACTAAACTCTATTAAGCCGCCAATTCCCATACTGGCTATTAGAAATTACTCTCTTTAACAGAAATTATCAGACAGCTTTTACCAACAGTACATAGCGTTTTATGGATAGAACTTATGCAGAAAAATTGCTAAAGAACACAACAGCATCACAGAACAATTTCATATGTTACTAAAACCCCTTCTCTCCCCCCTCCAAAAACATAAGGCACTTACGAGGGAAGTTGTACTTAAAGCAGGTCTGGGCCGCAATCATCCATTCGGCCCTGGTCTCGCAGAAAATGGCAATAGTGTTCTTTGGTTTCAGTCCCAGGGCAGTGAGTCCGCTACCAAAATTATTCACTCTGCAGTTCACTTCAATATAGCTCATCCATTTATAGTTCCCAAGAATTAACTGTTAAAGGAAGACATTCTCTAATATGAGTATGTTTATTTCAACAAGCAGTCAAAATACTATTCAAAGAATAGAACTCTAAAACTGCCTTTAAGTGAATATGCAGAAGCTGTGAGCACCCTCTGGGAATTGGTTACACAGTGTATTTAAGTGGAATGGCAGCATATTCTAAACGATCAACTGATGCATACCTTCCCCTTAAAAAAAAAATTAAAAAGTGCAAGAATGCTGTACCTTCTTAAAAACCTTTCCATTAGGCTGCATTTCGTTTTCTTCACTTAGGATTTCTCTGGTCCCAAGGCTGTCCTTCTTCCCAAACTTGGACACGGCGTGATCGAATAACTTATCCAGAGTGTCGGCTCCAGGGATGTCTATAACAGCTAGCGAGTCGAAGTGCGTGACAGAGCGATATGGACTTCCAGGTTTGTCTGAAGTGGGCTTAGCTTTTATTCTCTTTGCCATAGCGTTTTTCTTCTTGGCGTTGGTAAGAAAATACCATGGAATAAATATAAGGGCACTGTATATTGTTATTAACAAGTGGACAGGCAGCAAAATAATGGTGAGCACGTTTAGCCTAAGTTTCATAGTGGCAAGGCTTCTACAGTGGTGTTTGTGTCTTGTTATTCTTTGGCTGCAGAAAGCCTTATTTTGCTGAAGAAGGCAATAATGGAAGCAGCAGTGAGAGTAGCAGTATAGCCAAGGCAGTTCAATTTTAATGCTACAGATAGAAGTTAGTAATCTTTGGAAGCCGACAATAAGGTACACCTGTAGGTGAGGACAATGAACCAGGCAGAGAGCAGGATAAAGGAAAAAAAAGAAAAAACAAGAGTATTAGCAAGTTGATAGCAACACTGATTTAAATACTCAGGTCTTCAGTAGTTTATGTAATTGATCTGATACAGAAAGTTGAAATAACTGGTCTGAAAGACTGGCATTTTTCAGTTCCAAGCATTGCCATAAACTTCTGAATTTAATGTTGAGGGATGCTACTTTAATGCTTACACGAACGTACGGATGGGATACTGAAGTCTGGTTGAATTTGGGGAATGCCAATAGTGAGATTTCCCTTAAGCATGTAGATGTAAAACGGGTAGTTTTAAACAGGATTCGGTTTTATATGCAAAATGGGAGAAATCCACTAATGTAGGTTTATTTCTCAATGACCAACCCGGAAATACTATTTCTGAGGTAACGCTGTTCACGATCTCCTGGCCCCCAAACTGTTGAGCAATAGAATTACAAAGTCATTTCCTAAGTGCTCTTTTGTGCTCAAAATTGCACCCCAGTGCCTGGGAATAGTCATAGCAGATCCAAACTGGTATCAGTCCAGTCCTGGCCTTTGTCCATGACCAGTTAACACTTATGAGGAAGTCGGCACACAAGTCAGATCCAGTGTCTTTCAAGCTTCTTTCCGGAGTGGGGGGAGCAGCTAAACAGCTTCTTCAAATAAAAAGTCACGCAGACTTTCCACATATGCAACTAAAGTGGAACTGCTCTGGCTGAATTGGGGGCGGGGTACTGGGGGTGTCCAGAGCACCCACACTGGACTTCCCGGAACCCCACTCCCAAAGTGACCGCCACTGAAGCATTTCCAGTGAAAAGCCTGTGGAAAAAGCTAAGTGCTCTGGTGTGCGGTGCAAGCAATAAATGCAAGAAGGCGTCCAGGGGAAGTGTGAAATAGCCACCAGTAGGTAAGGGAGGCTCTGTGGACATGGGACTTAAACTGGACCTGGCAAAGGAGGAAAAGACTGGAGAGCATTCGGGCAGGGAAGCCACATGAAGATACACAGAGATAGGGGTGAAAGGGCCTTGGGGGAGTAGGAAGTGCCAATAACAAGGACACTAGCCTAACTGGGGCACAGAATGCATGCACGTGGGCTAAAGAGGCTATGGGTAGTACAGGGTCTGATAGATCAGACAAAGTCATTTTGATTTGATTAGGCACAAAACCGGGGGCCATGGCAGGTCAGGAAAATAGTGCCAGTTAGAAAGGAAGTGCAGCAACAGCCTCGGGGACAGTACTAACTCACAGGGAGCTGGCCTGCCTTCAGCTGAGAAAGCTGTTTTGGAGAGTGGTGGCATATTTCAACTATAAAAATTAATAGTTCACTTGGTGGAGACAAATTGAAGCCCATCCTTTGGCAACTCCTGTGACAAGAGAGGGACTATCAATCCCAGGACAGCTGTGTCTTTTTACACCAGTTACCATAAAGAGGTAGTTTAATCCTGCCTCAGTTTTTGTTTATGCCCTTCAACTGAGTGGGGTAAAGTGAGCAAGAAACTACAAGTGGAAAGACCTGGGTTTTGGTTCCCATCTTGGTCACTAACTGGCTGGGTAAGCTTGAGCCAGACAACAGATCTAAGCTTAGTATCAGACTAGATCAGTAACCCTTAACTTCTTGAGGCGATGGACCCCTTTTAGAATCCAATGAGAACTATAAACCCAAGCTATACAAAATGGTATCTATAAATTTAGGGGGTCTGTGGTTTCCCGGAAATCTATCCACAAAACTCTAAGGGTGACACCAACACTGAAGTAAGAACTGCTGGCCTAGATGATTTCCTGGGATCCTTCCAAATTTAAGTTTTGTGATTTACCCTACCTAGAAATTGCTTCCTTGGTCTGACAAGGCTGGTCATTCACTTCTTCCTCTAACTTCCTACATCACTTGAAATGTCTAACACTCATTTTGATCCTTGATTATATTACCAATATTACCAAACATCTAAGCACCTAAGTATATAAGCAGAGACCAGTATGTAGTTCTCAACCCTATCAAACCAAACACCTTTTTCTTAGAACGAATATCCTGTAATAATATTCTTCTATCAATCTTAAAGGATAGTCACAGATGATAACCTACTTATGTGCATAATTTAAAAAAACAATTCCTGCTGGTAAGAGAAAGGAATACCAAAAGGAAATCAACTCAAGACAATATAATATTTATTTCAATATATAAATTCTCAGAGACAATACCAGAAGATCAAAAAAAAAGTCTAGCCTTCAACTGAAAAATTGTCAGACTTGGGGCTGAAGATCTATAAAGAAGACAGCTTTTGAAGGGTTTATAATCTAACTGGATTAACTGTACTATATATTTTTAGTCATTCATGTTATATACACTTAATCTTTTATACATATTTGCCTTAAGCTTCAGAGGTAGGGACATGTCTTCTACTTAATCCTCATAGAAACACACACACACACACACACACACACACAACACAACACACACAGAGTAGGCACACCTAGAAGAACATTTAGATGAGGAGAGATTGGAGACATCATTTATTCCAGTCATTCTGAAATTCTTTCTGGTGGTGGCGAGGGGGACATGGGTCATCCATTTGAATAAAATCTTACATGAACATGGGAAATACAAATATGTATAGATAAAAGCCAAAAGCAGAGCTGTTTTGGTGGGAGAGGCCTGAGAGCCCCTGCCTGGACTTCTTGGAACCCCCCAGTTCAGCTGAATGACCCACTGTTGTTGGTGAATAAGTAGCCAAGTGCACATCGAAACCAACCCCCAGCCCCCAGTCCGGTGCTCTTTCAAGCCCACTGGCCAGCCTCTGCCCAGTTTTGCCTGTCATCTTAAAATTTTTCCTTGCCAAAGATTTTCTAGGGTTACACTCACATCTATTGATAAATTCATTTCAAAAAGAGAAAGAGGAGAGAACACCTACCATGTGCAAGTTTTGAGCACTGGGTACAAAGATGAGTAAAGGATGCACTCAGTCTTTTAAATGCATTTACATATGTGTTCATATGTATGATAGATGGCAGGGAAATGAGTTCACAAACATGTAGAATATATCCCATAAGAGGGGTACCTGTCTGGCTCAGCTGGAAGAGCATGTGACTCTTGGTCTCAGGGTCCTGAGTTCGAGCCCCATGTTGGGTGTAGAGATTACTAATTTGGCAAGGGAGGAAAGATGGTTGAAGTAGGAAGTAGAACCATCTGGAAAGGTTTCACAGAAAAAGAGCAGTGGAGGTAGACAAGAAGGATGGCGTGTTTTCAAAAGACGAATAAAACAACTGGAAAAAGAGGACAGTCCTAACAGAGAAAACAAATGGATGGGCGAACGGATGGAGGCAGAAAAGGGCAGGATGGCGGAGAAACAGCCGTAGTGTAGCAGAAGCTTTAATGCCTTCCACGTGAGGAGCTACTCCACTTGAGGGATTGAAGTCAATGGGAAAATTGAATTTTTTGGGACCCAATTTTACGAGCATGCAGCTGTACCCTAAGAGACACACGTGTCTGACGAGTCAGCAACTCAAGATTCAACGCCTGCCTATTGTACTAAGGGGAAATGAACTATTCTCTAACCTCACATGTGCTGATAAGCGGGACTCTGAACAAGTTTACCGACCTCTCACTGAAGAGCTCGGGGCCGGTGGCATCACACAGCAAACAGGATGCTACTTCGTGGCACCATTGGCAGAATTCCTCCCCATAGCCAGCTTACAGTCCACGGACACCAATCATCAGTGCTCGGAACACAGTCTTGCCCCCCTTTCACTTTGTTGTACTTTTTGGGGAAACTTCAACCCGGTTAAATCTAATTCTCCACTGAAGTCTGCCCCTGTACCCATGCAGCTGAATTTGGCTGGAGAAAAACTGGACTGTGCTGAATGCCCCCTGCCCTACCATGACGGCTTCTTCCAGCAGGCCCTCCATGCCGCGCAGGAACTACACTGCACCAGACTGCTCCATTCACTGGCCTGCTCTCCTGGGTTTCCTGTCTGCTCCTCGCACTTCTGACCGTCGACATCTGCTCTGCCTCCGTCACTCCCGCCACTGTACCTACCCGCCTTCTCGCACCTTTAGCCACGTGCTCTTCCCTCTCCTGTGACTCTGCCCGTGGACCAGTGCTGCGCCCGGCTGGCGCTGACCCCTGCCCAGGGGCTCCCGGGACCATGTCCGCCTGGGCCCTGCCTCTAGCTGGGGGTGCCCGTGCCCTGCTCCACAGAATCATGCCCATTAGCATCACAACAGGGCTATTCTTTCTCTCACCTTAAAAACCATAGTGCATGGAGCCCTGGATGTGGTGCATAATCAATGAATCTTGGAGCACTGAAAAAATAAAATTAAATTTAAAAAAAAACACCATTGCCTCTCTTGGATGTTCTCTGGCCACAGCCCCATTTCTTCACATCCTCATCAGGACTTGAGAGTCACCTGCACTCTTCCTCTCCCCGCTCTCTCTCCCTAGCTCCTCTTGAGCCTACTACTCAGGCTTTTACCCCCTACCACTCCACAAATTGCTCTGATCAAGGACCCCTGAGCACCTCCACATCTTCACATCCCAAGGTCAGTTAAGGCTCCCTCATCTCTCTTGACTCATCAGCAGCCTTGGACAAGGCAAACCCCTCCGTTCCTGGGATTGAAACCTTCACTTGGCTTCCAGGAGACCACACTTCCAGTTTTCTTCTGACTTCTCTAGCTGTTCCTCCTCAGTCTCCTTTGCTGCTTCTTCCTTATGTCCCTGACCTCTAAATGCCACAGTCCCTGGTCACCTAACCTCCTCTTGGCCTTCTCTACACTCACTCCCATGGTGACCTCATTCAGTCCCACAGCCTTAAGATGGCATGTATGTATATATATGCTGATGAGGCCCATATGTCTCCCCCTCTCCTGGAGGTCTTCCCTAAACATTAGATTTGTAGATCCAACTTTTTCCTCAATAGATCCCTATCAGTCAAGTACCTCTGACTTAACATGCTCAAAGCTGAGCCACTGACTGTCCTGCCACAAACCGATCCCATCCATTCTTGCCCGGTTCAGTAATTCCAGCTGCTCTGACCAAAAACCTTTGAGATTCCCTCTCTTGCACCTCTCTCTCTCTCTCTCTTGCTCCTCTCTCTCTCTCACACACACACATTCCACACCCAACTCAGCAGCAGCAAATCCTACTGGCTCTACTTACAAAACACATACCAAATTCAACTATATCTCCCTACCTCCACCGCTACCATCCTGGTTTCAGCCACTATCATCTCTTACCTAAATAAATGCAGTTGCCAATCTGATCTCCCTGCTCCCACTTTAATAACAAACTCTAAACTCGGCAGCCAGAGGGCTCTAGTTAAAATGTAAGGTAGATTAGGTTTTTCAAAGTATCCCCATACAACCCACTCAGAAGTTAGTCCTCACTCTGCCCTATGAGACGACAGGGATTTTTCCCCTGCTCTCTTATATTTATGACTTCATCTCCCATGCTTTCCCCTGGCTCATTCTGCTTTAATTCAACCTGTTCCTTGTGGTTTCTGGAACACACCAGGCATGACCCTGCTTCAGGCCCTTTGGACATGTCTTCTCTCCCTGGAATGTTCTTCCAGCTCCTTTTTGTCTTCACTTAAGTATCACCTTCTGCAGCCATCCTAAAATGGCACCCCAACACCTCCAGTCCCTTTCTCGTTCTTTCTCCTCAGCACCTATCACCAATATGACACATGCTTTCCTTTTCATATTTGTTACAGATGTCCCCATAAGCTCCATGAGGCAGGGTTGACAGTCTGCTGCTGAATACTAAGTGACCACAACAGTCCCTCTGTGCATTAGCAGTGCCATAAATCTGCTGACTGAAATAAGAACAGATATGGTGGGCCGCCTGGGTGGCTCAATGGGTTAAAGCCTCTGCCTTCAGCTCAGGTCATGATCTCAGGGTCCTGGGATGGAGCCCCACATCGGGCTCTCTGCTCAGTGGGGAGCCTGCTTTCCTTCCTCTCTCTGCCTGCCTCTCTGCCTACTTGTGATCTCTGTCTCTGTCAAATAAATAAATAAAATCTTTTAAAAAACCATTAAAAAAAAAGAACAGATATGGCATTGCTCTGGAACAATAAAGCAAAAAATGTACTCAAGTACAACAGCCTGAAAGCCACCAACCTTTGTCATCTTTAAAAAAAAAAAATCACTCGTCTGTGTTGACATTCTAGGACAGGGTATCCTCTTAAAAATCCCTATAATAAACTTAACCTGTTTTTAGCTGCTTAATAAAAAACATGAAACTGGAAAAACTGCCTGTTGCACAGCAGTAAAAGACTGCTCTTCTAAATGCATGAAGGCTATGCAGTGGGGACTCTGTGCTTTCTCGCCCATGCCTCTCACTGAGGTATGCTGTCCTTCTGCATATCAAGAGCGATACCTGCTGCCCTCCCCATTAGGAAGACATGAACTCGAAGCTGTGCTTCCTTGAAATCAAGAAATTCATTTGTACGGCCTCCAGGAAAGGGCAGGCCATCATCTTCGGTCACAAAACAGTTCACTGTTCCTGTTGAGGATTACCATTTCATATGGAGAGCAGATGAATAACCACTCACTGAGCATGGACTCTGGGCTAGGCACTGTGCTCAGTCCTCCAGATGCATTATCTCACTGAGTCCTTCAAGAAACCCGTTTGAGGTGGTACCTCATTTTACTGATGATATAACCAGTCTCTGAGAGAGCATCTGCCCAACGTGACCCAGTAAAGTAGGGATTCTGATCCAGGTCTAATAGATTTTAAATAGATAATAATAGCTTCAAATAGATTTTAAAGCTACGTTTTCATCTCTCCTATCTGTGACCCTGGTCACAATGACAAACTTTGTGTATGAAGAAATCCTGGCAGCCTATATCCCAAGGCATTTTTATAGGTGAAAAAATGTCCTCTAGATATCGAGGGAATCCTAGAAGCTTAGGGGAAAATTAAATAAAATTTTACCTTTTGTTTTAAGGTCAAGTTTAATGTTAAATATTTCATTCCAGTTACTTCAAATGCTCTGAGATAGTTAGCTTAAACACAAAAAGCATTAGTGATACATTTAAGCTCTAGTACACAAAGTAAACAAATGCTATATATTGATTAAAGTCTGAATTTAAAAGAAGAAATCATCTCCCCCAGAAGCATGTGACACAACATCGATTTAAGAATGAAAAAGAAAAACTAATAAACTGAAATCCATTAATGCCCACACGTTTTTTTCCCCCAAAAGTCTGGGAAAACAGACTTCACTAAGCAAGGATGCATGCATTTGCCAAGTTGAAACACACAATAAGGACAGATGAAGGTCATCTGTCCTGTCCTTTACAAACAACCTTATGAAAATGTAAAAGGTATCAATTTGAAAATCAATGATTAACTATGTAAGTGCTACTTTAAGAAATAACATTTTCATGTCACACATCATTTAAAGGGGTAATTTAAATACCAAATAAAGAGAAAAATTGCCTTCTGTATCCACTCAACATTAAATCAGAAAACAATTACAAAAGTTCCAAGAGGGGTGCCTGTGTGGCTCACTCCATTGAGTGGCTGCCTTTGGCTCAGGTCATGATCTCAGGGTCTTGGGTTCCAGCCCAAATGGGGCTCCCTGCTCAGCAGGGAGTCTGCTTCTCCCTCTCCCTCTGTGCTCTCTCTTTGTCTCTCTCAAATAAATAAATACAATCTTTAAAAAACTAATAAAATAAAAATAAATAAGTAAAAGTTCTAAGAGATTAAACAGATAACATACCTGTGGCACTTTAAAAGATCCTATTTCTACATAGTTGTTGCCTCCCCGAGACTTATAAATGGGTGGAGTGCTTTTAAAAAAAAAAAAAAAACCTTTTCTCTCACATACTATTAAAAAGTTCCAAATGATTTTAAAATACAGAAAAGAAAGCTCAAAAATGATGTTAAAAGAATGGTTGCAACTCTGGAAAACAGCATGGAGGTTCCTCAAAATGTTGAAAATAGAACTACCCTATGACCCAGCAATTGCACTGCTGGGTATTTACCCTAAAGATACAAACGTAGTGATCCGAAGGGGCACGTGCACCCGAATGTTTATAGCAGCAATGTCTACAATAGCCAAACTATGGAAAGAACCTAGATGTCCATCAACAGACGAATGGATAAAGAAGATGTGGTATATATACACAATGGAATACTATGCAGTATATATACAGCAATATTTCAAAAGAAATGAAATCTTGCCATTTGCGACGACGTGGATGGAACTAGAGGGTATCATGCTTAGCGAAATTAGTCAATCGGAGAAAGACAACTATCATATGATCTCCCTGATATGAGGGAGAGGAGATGCAACATGGGGGTTAAGGGGGTAGGAGAAGAGTAAATGAAACAAGATGGGATTGGGAGGGAGACAAACCATAAGTGACTCTTAATCTCACAAAACAAACTGAGGGTTAATGGGGGGAGGGGGGTTGGGAGACGGGGGTGGGATTATGGACATTGGGGAGGGTATGTGCTATGGTGAGTGCTGTGAAGTGTGTAAACCTGGCGATTCACAGACCTGTACCCCTGGGGATAAAAATATATTATATGTTTATAAAAAATAAAATTAAAAAAAAAAGAATGGTTGCATTTGGTTAATGAAATCAAACCTCACAGGAGCTGTATTATAATATAATAAACTTCATATTTAATATCAAAACTTTAAAATGGTACTATTTTAAGAAAATAAAAGGCATTAAGGGCAGCTAGTAGGCTTTCTTGCTGTTAGTTTGCAAGACTGAATAATCATGTGAAATATATATTCATCTGCCCTTTGTAAGTCTCACCTGATTCAAACTGACAGACCAATCTAATTGACACGGTATAGTTTGTACAATCAAACTTTAGACCCGAGATACAGTAATTATAACAAATGTATTTGTTATAAACAAAAACAAAAACCTAGGATGAATATATGAGCGCCCTGTCCCAACACACCACACCTGTGCCTAGCTAGCTATTTTAACTACAAGCCTCTCACTACCACGACTGATGTTTGGTGCGTCTCCAGCAAGATTACCCAAACCTGTCTACTTCCTCACCTGGAGAGGTATTAACCCCTGAAGTCGCCATGCTGCCAGTCTCCTCCCAGCTTTTCCCAGCAAAGAAAGCACCTCAGCTGCCATGCTGAAGATGCTCTTTCACAGTGTAGCAGAAGTCCTCTCCCATAATGCTTTAAGAACATCCCCAGCATGCATCAGATTATGTTTTTTCTAGGTCATAGGATCTTATAATTGGGATCCTATCTATATGTGTTGAAATGAGGAGATCCAGCAGCCAATGTTGCTGCCTACACACTTCACATACACTGTGTATGATGATGCGGCTATTCCTCATTTCAAGTGATCACAACACGCTGCATTTTTAAATATGAAGCTTTCAAAAGTCAGAAGTTGGTTGTAGAGCTTTAATTCAAAGCTCAAATTAAAGGAATACTGAGGACAGACCAAGCCAGAAGTGGCACCTACTGACCAAGCATGATGTTCCAATCCAACTTGATTAGACACCAGGAGAGAGGGAGGAAAACTAAGTTCTGGGGGGTACGTATTTGCAGAGAAGTAAGAAGGGTGCAGTGCTATAAAACAGGAGTAGGTAGCACAATGCCAATTTCAACATCCTAGGCTACTGCTGAAGATGAACTCCTGCAGATCCCTGTAGACAGAACCCTGCTGCTAAATTACAGGGCACATAGCACCATGGGGTAGACTTTAATTTTGTCTGTAAAGTCTTCTATTTCCCAGGTATTTTTTTTCTCTAGGGGAACACAGTCATGGCTTATCAAAAATCATTCAAAATATCTTCAAAATTAACTTTCAGTTATAATAAATGCCTTGCATCCAAGTGAGATCCTACCTCTCTTGTCATGTTACCTATTTATTAATAATAAAGTAACACAAACCGCAGGCTGCCAATCGTGAGTATAGATCAAAAAAAAAAAAAAAAACCTGTGACCAGCATATTACTTCCCCTAGTAATAACTTTGTATACCGGGGACAATTTTGCAACCATTCCTTTTTCTGCCACATGACCTACCTTCCACATTTGCTAGAGGAGGAGCCAGTTCGACAGGTTAGTTCTTTGCTAATGTTTCCCAGTACTCTTTACTTTTAAAAATTATGCAACAATGTAGTCTTAAGTCATTTCTATTTTTTTTTTAGATTTTGTTTATTTGATGAGAGAGACACAGCAAGAAAGGGAACACAAGCAGCAGGAGTGGGAGAGGGAGAAGCAGGCTTCCTCTGAGCAGGGAGCCAGATGTGGGACTCGATCCCAGGACCCTGGGATCATGACACAAACCGAAGGAAGATGTTTAACAACTGAGCCACCCAGGCGCCCCTTCAGCCATTTCTTATAAAATGGCCAAATAAGTCACTACAATTCAGCCACATGGCCACCATGTGAAACTGTGGTATGGTTTTGTCTTGTTTTGTTTTGTTTTTACAAGCTCACTCTGTGCTTCCGTATTAAAATACCTTTAAAGTGAGATTATTAAAAGAACTCAAAGACTGATGAATCTGTTGAAGACTGAAATCCTGTAGCCATTCAGACAACTCTCAAATATTAGCACTAAGAAAAAGAAGAGCACAGATATTCCAAAGACTGCAGAAAGTTCAAGATTTTTTTTTTAATTCTTACCATTTCATTATGGCTGTACCTGACATTTTAGAAATTAAAGAATTCTTCCCTAAAGAAGGAAGCCACATGATGCTAAATACAAGAAGCCAGGGGAAAGTACTCTTAGAGTTAATGTCTCCATACTAGGGATGAGGAATACTTTCCATTCTTTTCTCTTCACGTTCATTTGTTTCCCTGGCCCATGCATGCTTCACTAAGGTGAGTGAGGGAGGGGGATAAGGGAATTAGGTATTTCTGCTTTGAAGTGTATTAGGGACAGCGAAGGCCCAGCTATGCCAATCAGAGTGGAGTCTCTGAAGTGTCAAAGGCACTCCAAAGTATCTGTAAACTCCTGAGTACAACTGCACATATGTTTCTGCCAATGTGTTTGGCAACTCCTACTCTCTGCCTTGGTAATTTTTTTTTTTTTTACCTATCTAGATGGGCTGTAAGCCGACTGTTCTAAATGTTTATCTGTGTTTGTAGGGTGTGTATGTGTGCATGCGTGCTCACACATGCATGTGTGCATGTGGGGCATGGCAGGGAGAGGTGGGGGAGAGAGGAGGATGGAGGTGGGGAGGGAGGCCAGAGGAAACAGACTCTCTGTGCACAAATAAATCAACTACAGAAGCCTGAATACTACTGTCATCAAGATGGCACCACAGGCTATTTCCCAAGGAAACACTAGCCTCACTGATACCTCACCACTTTTACGAATCATGGGGTAGCGTGCTAAGCAGCTGAATTCAGAGATGGCTAATTTGGGCCTGCTGAGGAAAATCTCTGGCCATGTTTTAAGATTTTTCTAATGCAGGCTCATCAGCAGACTTTAGTACCAAGCTACACAAGAACATTAAGTCTTGAATTTCTTTACACTCGGAATTCAAAAATAGTTATTAGCACCTAAGAACTACTAGATCTTCTGTTTCAAGTTTATAACCAATTATAATTAAAGTGATTCTCAGAAGACCAGAAATACAAGAGATGCAGCATCGTATACAGGGTTTTAGTCCCAGTTCAGCAGCTTGCTGAACAGTAAGACGTGGAACAAATCAAATAACCTCTTGTCTGTGTCCTCATCTGTAAAATGAGAAAACTGGATTCTTATTTTAAGATATAGCACAGGCCTGTAATAGTTTTAAAAGCAAAGAAGGATGGTGAGGGGAATGATACAGCTGCCTTGGGTGGGGGGCAGGTATAGACATTAAAAAAAAAAAACAAAAACCCTATGATTTGCTATCACCATCATTTCATAAAATACAGAATGTATTTAATGCCCCTAAATTAGATGGGCAGATCTCATAATAACAAGAAATCATTTGAAGGGGAAGAGTTTAACCTTAAAAAAAAATGCATGGCCTGTTGTCCTTACTTTCCTCACTTCACCCTGGACCACGAAAAACTCCTCACTGACCACCACTGGTCTAAAAATCGATGCTTGGGAAACACTGGACTAGGTAATTTTCAAGGTCCAAGACTAACACTAGGACTCTAATTTTAAGTATGCTATTGTGTTTCTTTTAAGTGTGCTGTTATGTTTCTTTTATTCCATGCTATGGTCTAGAGAAGATACTCCGGTGAAGGAAAGGGCTAATACCTAAAATTCTGCAAATCAGAAATATATTTCAATCAGTTTTGAGAACCAGTAACTAGAACAAGCTTCAACTTATTAGGGAGAGCAGCCACTACTACAGACATCCTCTCATCGAGAATAACGAGCCTCCTTACAGTTAGCAAAGTGAGGCAAAGGGAAGCAAACTAGCTTGCCAAAGACTCTTGGCCTGTAAATCTCACCAGTCAGAACTGGAACACTCCCATCTGTGGCTCCACTTTTCGGTAATCACTCAAGGAAAAACATTTTACTTAGATTTCAATTATCACTTCCCCTTCCAAAAACGAGGGGTGGTAGCTTAAATTTTAGAAGCTGTACAGGGTAAAAAGTTATCCCGTTTTACTTTTCCAAATATTGCCCTTTTAACACAAACATGGAGATTGGCAGGGTTTTTCCACAACAAAAAGAGTCAAGATGCCTGTTAGTATAGTTAAAACTTAATTTCCTCCAAAAGCTGATAAAATGACAAATTTAGAATTTTCAAAGAATACTTACAGATTTCCTTTTTCTCTTAAGAAGAACGCGTGTATGTATCTTTTGTGATTTCAATCTGCAATAAAAGACAACATTAATGGGTACATTGACACAAGAGAAGAACCCCTTTTGAAAACACTCAAGTGCTGTTTCACATTACCCGTGCATCTTAGCTCAATGATGAGCCAGGTATCCAAGACAAAATAAGAAATGACTCAAGATGGTCATCTGGCTAGAAGTAATGCTATTAGGATCACAGAAAAGTAACTTAGCCTAAGAAACAGTAGTCAAAACTCTGTGGGAAAATGGTAAGATGAAAAAATGGGCAGAGGAACTAAATAGACATTTCTCCAAAGCAGACACCCAGATGGCCAACAGGCACATGAAAAGGTGCTCAACATGACTCATCATCAGGGAAAGGCAAATCAAAACCACAATGAGATACCACCTCGCACCTGTCAGAATGGCTATCATCAAAAAGACCAGAAAAAAACAAGCCTTGGTGAGTTTGTGGAGAAAAGGGAAGCTCTGCGCAGTATTGGTGGGAACGTAAATTGGAGCAGCCACTCTGGAAACCGGTATGGAGGTTGTGTAAAAAAAATTAAAAATACGACGATCACATAATCCAGCTATCCCACTTCTGGATATACAGCCAAAGGAAATGAAAACAGGATATCAAAAACAAATCTGCACTGCCATTTTTTAAAAAGATTTTATTTATCTATTTGAGAGAGAGACAGTGAGAGAAAGCATGAGAGGGGAGAATGTCAAAGGGAGAAGCAGACTCCCCATGGAGCTGGGAGCCCGGTGCGGGACTTAACCCTGGGACTCTGGAATCCTGACTGGAGCCGAAGGCAGTCACTGAGCCACCCAGGCACCCCTGCACTGCCATGTTTACTGTAGCATTATTCACAGCAACCAAGATAAGCAAACAGCCTAAGTGTCCACCAATGGATGAACGGGTAAAACAAATGTGGTATGTACACACAATGGTATATATTCAGCCATGAGAAAGAAGGAACGCCTGCCATTTGCAAAAACATGGGTGGACTTTGAGGGTGGGCTTTGTGAGATGAGCCAGGCAGAGAAAGACAACTGTGGCATGATGTCATTCATTTGTGGACTCTAAAAAAGCCAAACTCACGGGAATAGAGTAGAATGGTGGTTACCAGAGGCTGGAGGGGGGACCCAGGGAGATGTTAAAGGGTTGTTAGAAGATGAGTAAATTCTGGAGATCTGATGCCCAGCACAGTCATCACAGTCAACAATGCCATGTCATATACTTTCAAAACTGCTAAGGAACTAGACCTTAAATGTTCTCACCACAAAAAAAGAAATGATAATTATGTGATGCAACAGAGGTGTTAGCTAAAGCTAAGGTGGTAATCGTAACAATATATAAATGTATCAAATCAACATGTTGTGCACCTTGCACAATATTATACGTCAATTATAGCTCAATAAAAAATGTTAAAGTAAAATGAAAAGAAAATGGCAAGAAGCAGGAGTCATGCTGTTAGTAGTTTTATTTGTACCTCTTGTTCCACCCCCCAGCCCCAGTCGGGACAGGAGCCATTCAGGGATAAAGTGTGACCACAGGAAACTAGTCAATCTACCCAGATAGCCTCAACCCCAAGTGCCTGCAGACGCCTAGCGATTTTCCCATCAAAATCCAAAATGAATAATTTCCTTTAAACAGTGCAAGATTCTTTCCAAATCAAAACACAGCACTGCTCTAGGCAAAAACCTACAGATATTTTCATGTTCCCTCAGCGAACATACAGATCAGCTTTATGATGCTCTTGAAGCTATACATGCTATGAAGGTTTTGGACTGACCTACGTTGTATCGTGCAGGAGAAAACAACCTATCATCTGAACACCCAGAATAGTAAACTACGGCCCTTCTGTAATTTGACATTGCTTACTTACATTTCAACACTGCGGGGGTGTCCTAGGCACAATTATGATTTTGAAGAAGAAATGAAGTCCTATCTTCATGAGGTAGTACTCAGTACTACTTGCACGAGACTGTGAGAAAAACCCTTCAAACACTTTTTTTTAAAAAATCTAGACACTCCAATGGAAGTCGCAAACATCCATATGACTAACGACCACATTAACTACTTGGTGTTAACTCAGTTCATTTTCTCTCCTGCTACCATCAGAACAGGAGGGCAAGAATGATTTACACCCAGACCTATCACCAACAGAGCATTCCTTTTGTTTGGTTTCACAGAACTACTTCTTCACTTCAAGTGAATATCCACAATCTACTTTTGGAGAGGGTGTGCTGGGGACGGTGTCAGTATATGTGTGAACACAGATGGTTAAGACTACTTATAAACAGAAGGCATGCTACTTAACATTTTCTTATTTTTCTCCCACAGGGCTAACAATTCATATTAACATAAGCAGAGTAAATCTCTGCATATACACACTCAAAGTCCGAAGAGCTCAAGAAGAGAATGTTGGAGAAGAAAAACTTCGTATTTCTAAATACAAATGGATAGATTTCCCCCACAGATTAATTCAGGTAACTGATAAACAACAAAGACCAATTTTCTACAAAATCATTTAAAGACCTATGGGTGGCAGGGGGGAGATACAAAACTATCCACTAGCTTGCTTAATTTGGAAAATAATTTCATCCATAAATATTGGTAAAGAATAGTATTTATACTTGGTCGTTGGTACCATGGAAGGAGAAGATGGAGAGGTGAATCAGAAGTGTCAGAGAATTCTCTCAGCTGGATGAGAGGCCCAGTTTCAACCTTCTACTCATTTCCAGTCTCACAGTCCTCCATCAATCAGGCAAGACAAAGAAACTCTCAGAGGTTCTTAAATACAAGAGACAGGGATAAAGTCCTGTCCTGATTTTTTTCCAGCATCTGTACATTTACCGGTCATTTATTTCATCATTTAAAAAACAAAACAAAACAAGCTGCCGCTGCCCAGCAGATAGAAGGGAACTAAATCACATTTCCTCACCTTACTTTTTCTACACGATGGAAAAACACTCTGAACGTAACCTCTCTCCCCCTAGCCTCCCCCTACCAAATAGCACCCTGTTCTTAGAGTCATTCTATTAAAATGAAAGACATAATTTTGTACGAAAGATCTAAGCAGATGACCACCTTGCAGCTTCCACTTACAAATGACTGGGACTAGAAATAGGAATGATCTGGCTGAAATTAGAATGCAAATTTGGAACACACTTTTCACTTTCACATGTATATGCAAGTTTTTGTTAGCACAAGGAAGTTGGAAATCCTTCGCAAAGCAAATTTTTAACAGACTGAAGCATATAACATAGTTTGTTTTGACTTAATGATCACCTGATACCATGGAAAAAAGAGAATACAGCATCTAGAGTTTATCGCCTTTCAATTAGGAAATGAGGCAGCCCTGAGAAAGCCTTACTCATCAAATACCACAGAGCAAAACAGTGTCCAGGCAGCTAACAGGATGGTGATTAAGGAAAAAGCAACCACAAATACAAGGCAGGGCTGTTCAACTTCAGACAACCCTCATATTTTGAGACAGACTTCAAAACAAACCATTACTGTGTTTAGTTTTTGCCCTGTTGCAAGTAAGTTAGTCTGCTAACCAGTATTTTGAAAACATTCTTCTAGAAGTCAAGTCAATACTCAACTTGTGATAACATCTGTTGGAAATGTTTAAAGCACAATCAATCTTCCTCCTGTCATTAATGTCTCAAGGACCAAGCTTAGTACGTTTAAAAGAGGATGTTTCAAAAAGAGTGGGAAACAAAGTCCTGAGCATTTAGTGTCCAAATCTAAAAGTAAATTCTGGTGAGTCCCTTATAGAACAATCTCCTCAGCAATAGTCTTTCACAAGTCTTGCTTCAGAGAGATGAGCGTATGTCATGTATCCACTAATGGATGAAAACTGCCATAACTATAATACAGTTCAAAGGTTAGCAGTATTGAAATCAAGAACAAGGCAAGTACAAAACAGTATGTATGACTCCGTGATATACGCATTTCTTTGAGTGGGTACATGTTCACAGAAAAATTAGCAAGATACACACCAAATATCAATTGCTGTGTGGCAGCATTACAGGTGCATTTTGCGTTTTAATTTTTTTGTTTTGTTTTTTATACTTTTGTATTCTTTGCGCTGATTTTAACAGCTTCCGACGTTTCCATAAATATTGTTTATTTTTAAAAATGATTTTTAAGGGGCGCCTGGGTGGCTCAGTGGGTTAAAGCCTCTGCCTTCAGCTCAGGTCATGATCTCAGGGTCCTGGGATGGAGTCCTGCATCGGGCTCTCTGCTCGGCGGGGAGCCTGCTTCCCTTCCTCTCTGCCTGCCTCTCTGCCTAGTTGTGATCTCTGTCTGTTAAATAAATAAATAAAATCTTTTTAAAAAATGATTTTTTAAAAAAAGTCATAAAGAAGAAGAAAATGACATTTAGAACAAGCCTCTGTAACTATCACAAGCCAATCAA
The DNA here is from genome assembly GCF_002288905.1 of Enhydra lutris kenyoni. Taxonomy (NCBI): domain Eukaryota; kingdom Metazoa; phylum Chordata; class Mammalia; order Carnivora; family Mustelidae; genus Enhydra; species Enhydra lutris. Next base: position 5,314,293 of record NW_019154164.1, on the reverse strand, counting down.
ACTACTAGAGGGTACTACTCAGAATCTAAGCTGTAGTAGAATCTTTTCTTTTCCCCTTAAGAATGTATAAAGTATTGGCAGTTCAAGAGTCTTAAATGTTTCGTAGGCTTGTAGGTCACCTGGTTCATAAAAATTGAAATGTATAAAACAAATATTATAACCTAAATAATAAAACTACCCCAAATTATCATGTAATAGTGTAAAAAATATGGAGATGATTCGAGGCTGTCATAGACTAGAATGCTGGTTCATGGAAAAGTTAGGTAACCTAAAACAAAATGTTTTTTAAAAATATTCATGATATCTCAATAAAGTCTTTTTTAAAAAAACATTACGAAATATAAAATACAGAGTGAAAGTATCTTTTATATTCAATTCTCCAGAAATAACAGCTTTTAGTAGTACGGTGGGTACTCCTGGGGATGTTTTTGTAAACGTAGTCTAATAAACACGCGTGCACACAGGCGCACACACACACACGCACAATTTTTAAGCAAAAAGTGAATCATACTATCTACACAGGTTTGCAACTTTCTTTTTTAAAAATATGACTCTCTTACATGGCTTTCCATGCCAGAATACATAGAGCTACATACTTCTAAACAGTTAGGGATGGCTGGGTGGATCACTGGATTAAGCAGTTAAATATCTGCCTTCGGCTCAGGTCATAATCCAGGGACCCTGGGACTGAGCCTGGCATTGGGATCTCTGCTCAGTGGGTAGTCAGTTTCTCCTTCTGCCCCTCCCCTCTGCCGATGCTCCCTCTCTGGCTCTCTCAAATAAATAAATAAAATTTTTAAAAAAAATACTCTTAAACAGGCATACGGTATTCCGGCAAAGAATACCCTTAATGATATATTTATGCCAGTGTGTCTATAGGATATATTTCTAGTTGAATTTCTGGGTCAAAAGGGTATGTGACCATTTTAGGTTCTAGTCTTTTAAAATTGCCCTCCAGATCTAGAAGCAAAGATACTCAGTAGCAGTGATCATACCTAGTACCCAGATCTTAGGTTTCCAATTACCATTCTCCAGTAAAAGGAACCAGGGCCCTTTAGAGAAGTAGTTGATTCCAGAGCCAAGGCAGGAAAAATGCCAGCTGAACCTGGTATCTTCTGGTGCCAGAAAGTAAGGAAGTGCTTAAAAAAAAAAAAAGATGGGGATGTGCCAAAGGGACACAGGGGCCAACCCAAAAGAGCTCTCAGTGGTCAAAGCTGGAACAATGTGAACAACAATATAAATGATAGTATTAAATTATATCCAAAAGATAAAGTAAATATCCATGAGTCCACACAAATACAAATAAATGATTGACCAAATAAATAAGTATAGGAGGGAGAAGGGACAAAACTTCCTTATATAAGTTCTAATTAATAAATGTGGAAGGAATAAAGGAAATCAAAAATCTCCATTCAAACACTACAGTAAAGTCCTGGGTGGCTCAGTCAGTTAAGCGTCTGCCTGCAGCTCAGGTCATGATCCCAGGGTCCTGGGATCAAGCCCCACATCAGGCTCCCTGCTCAGCAGGGAGTCTGCTTCTCCCTCTGCCCCTCCCCCTGCTCATGCTCTCTCTCTCTTTCTCAAGTAAACGAAATATTTTAAAAAAGCAGCACTACAGTAATAATTGGCTGCACACAAAATCCACTGATGGATGCTAACACTGGTGAGTGGAAGTTTAAAGTTGAAACTGGACATATACATGGTCTCAAAATACCACCAAATATATATTAATACAATATAATAAAGTATTTATAATACCTATTAACTACAAAGGAAAAAATGATAACTTTACTGTGGAGAAACACAATTGACATCACCTTAACCAGGTGATCAAGATTACCATCACCAATTACAGGGCACACGAACATCACATACCTCCGACAGGACACGCTGAGAAGAACACAACACAGCTTTTCTATGGTGTTCTTGCCCAAATTACATCATCTTGAGCTACCAAGAAAGAACATCAGGTAAACCCAAATTAGGGGCGTTCAACAAAGTCCTGAATATTCTTCAAAGCTGTTAAGGTCATGAAAGATAAACACTGAGGAGTTGTCATGGAAGAGACTAAGGAGGGGTAGAGAGTCTTAAGTTACAGGAAATCAGTCAAAGACAAATACTATATGATTTCACTCATATGTGGAGTTTCAAAAACAAAACAAGCAAAGGGGGAAAAAAGAGAAACAGAAAGACCAACCAAGAAATCGACTTCTAACTCTAGAGAACAAACTGATGGTTACCAGAGGGGAGGTCGGTGGGGCGCTGGGTGAAACAGGTGATGGGGATTAAGGAGGACACTTATGATGAGCACCATGTGATGAAGGAAGTGTGAAATTATTATATTGTACACCTGGAAGTAATATAACACTGTATGTTAACTGGAATTAAAATAAAAACTTAAACTTAAAAAAAAGGAAGAGACTAAGGAGACATAATAACTAAATGTAATGTGAGAGCCTAGATTAGATCCTGGAACAGAAAAAAGATGTTAGTGGAAACACTGATTAAATCTGAATAAAGTCTTGGGGCACCTGGGTGGCTCAGTGGGTTAAGCCTCTGCCTTCAGCTCAGGTCATGATCTCAGGGTCCTGGGATGGAGCCCCGCATCGGGCTGTCGGCTCGGCGGCGAGCCTGCTTCCCCCTCTCTCTCTGCCTGCCTCTCTGCCTACTTGTGATCTCTGTCTGTCAAATAAATACATGAAATCTTTAAAAAAAATTTTTAAAAATCTGAATAAAGTCTGTAGTTTAGTTAATAGTATTATATCAATATTAATTTCTTAGTTTTAATTAATTATACTATAGTTATGTAAAATAGTAACACAAGGGGGAGCTAGGTGAAGAGCCCATTGATATGATGTACTATCCTTGCAACTCTTCTGTAAAAGTCTAAAATTTATTCCCATCCCCCCCAAATTTTAATGACCTCTAAAAGAGAAGATACTATTTCACATTCCCACCAAAATTAACATGCCCATCTCAGGGCACCTGGGTGGCTCAGTCTGTTGAGTGATTTCAACACAGGTCATGATCTCAGGGTCCTAGTGAGCAGGCTTGAGGATTATTTCGCTTCCTCTCCCTCTTACCCCCATCCCCATGCACTTGTGTGTGCTCTCTCTCTCTCAAATAAATCTTTTAAAAATATATGCCCATATCTCCATATCCCCTCCAACAATGAAGTGAATCCTACCAAAAACACTTTCTTTTATATTTTTCAATGAATATATTAAAATGTTTCACTATATCTAAATTTCTTTTCCTTTTTTAAAGATTTTATTTATTTGACACAGAGAGAGACACAGCAAGAAAGGGACTACAAGCAGGGGGATGGGGGAGGGAGAAGCAGGCTTCCCGCTGAGCAGGGAGCCCGGTTCGGGGCTCCATCCCAGGACCCTGAGATCATGACCTGAGACAAAGGCAGAGGCTTTAACCCACTGAGCCACCCAGGCGCCCCATGTATCTAAATTTCTTATATGAATGAATATGAATCCAGTAACTTTGCCCATTTTTTCACTTGATTATTCATATTTTCTTGGTGATTCATAAGAGCCCTTTGTATATTAAGGAAATAGACCCTTTTTCTGACATATTACAGATACTGTTCCTGGTATAGATTTTCTCTTATTTTGGGCCAAATATTGGTTTTTATGTTTTAAGTAATAACATGTACCAGTAGTCTCCTTTGTGGCTTCTGGGTCATCTTCCCTCCTTGAGATTTAAAAACCTCCCTCGTATTTCCTAGAAGTGTATGATTACCAAGTCAAAGATAGACTGGGTGATGGTGGGGAGTGTGGGAAAGGAAAACTCTTGATATATACCTATAAAATTACTTTCCAGAAAGGCTGTACCTATCTATACTCCCATCAGCAGCTTTAAATATTTTACTATAAAATAAATCTTTTAATTGAATAAGAAAAATATCTACCTTACCTATATCCTACCCAAAAGAAATCACTTACCACCTTAGGGAAAAAAAGCTGACATTCTCTGAAATTCTCCTGTGTCAAAGATTTTATGCATGCCCTTCTTTGTATCCAGAATTCTGCTCAAAAGCCAGCTTTTCTGGGATATCTTCACTGATACCTTGAGCTAACATGTCTTGTCTTCTTTTGAACTTTTATAGCTCTTCCCTAAACGCTTGAAACTTGTAATACATTACCCAAATGGGCATCATCTCTTTGCCTTCCACTCAGGTGACAAGAAGGATTTTGAAGGGAGGGCATTTCAGAAGTTAGTTGTATTACTTATAAATTTATCTTAATCACTTATCTAAACAGTAAGCTCATTTGGGAAAAGGACTGCATCCTATTATCTCTGTATCCCACATGGGCTTGGAAATAGCATCAAATATTTGTTGGAATGGATAAGAGAAATAATCTAACACTTCTCATACAGCTGGTTGAAGTCATTATTTTTTCCTTCACAATTAACATCAGCCTTCATTTTATCTGTGACCGTTTTTTAATTTATTGAAAAATAGATTGAACCATAGTTGACAAAGTGTTATATGAGTTTCAGGTGTGCAACATAGTAGTTTGACAATTCTGTACTATTTTTAGTATATAAAAATATATACTGTTAATACATATATTAATGGTATAGAAAATATATATAACACGACATATGATATATATTATATATATTAATAGTATATAAAAATATACTATTTTTAAACTAGACTTTCTGTTCACATTATCATCTTTGGCAGATATCTGGGGAAAACATTTACACCAAAAAATTACGATTATATTTTAGAATGATGATAATCAATGTTAGCCAAACGGAAAGTCCTTTGTTCTTCTCATAACTCAAAGATTATTCTTTAAGCATTTTTTAAAAAAGATTTTATTTATTTGAGAGAGAGAGAACATGAGAGGAGAGAGGTCAGAGGGAGAAGCAGACTCCCCACCGAGCAGGGAGCCCAATGCAGAACTCGATCCCGGAACTCTAGGATCAGGACCTGAGCTGAAGGCAGTTGCTCAACCAACTGGAGCCACTTAGTGCCCACTCAAAGATTATTCTTGTCACTACTGGAAGAACATATCACTTGCATATCCATGACAACAATGAATATTTCCTCGTGTAGTTAAATCTGCAGTATTCTGGGGTAGTTTCTTTGTTTTGCTTTCTCAGTTTTGAAGCAATGCTTATGTATATGCTATGCTACACCCAAGCTTGAAGACAGAGTCTAGTTGCAATCCCAACAGAAATACTCCCAACTTTAGTATTAGGTTACCACCCATTTTGTTATATAAATGCTTCCCTTATCATTAGTATCTTTACACACACACACACACACACACACACACATGTCCCTACACACATTTAGTTTTACCATTAGTATGGTAAAATATACATTAATACATATTATACACACATACATATGTAAATTGTGTATATAAAAATAACAAGTACCTAACCTACAATGTAAGTACTATGCTTCACCTGGGACAGGAAAATAAACTAGACGTATATGAAAGTTGTACACTTTCAGAGCTAAAATGGGCTCTAAGATGGGAGTAGTGAACTAGTCTCCGAAAAGAAACTCTTCTCCCTCTCTCCCCTCCCAATGACTACAGGAACTAAAATAGGATCTACTTTCTAGAACATTAGGAAAACATCTTATCTGCTTCTTTATGAGAAACAAACTGAGGGTTTTGGTGGGGGCAGTTGGGTGAGCCTGGTAGTGGGTATTAAGGAGGGCACGTATTGCATGGAGCACTGGGTGTGGTGCATAAACAATCTTGGAACACTGAAAAAAATGATAGAATTAAATTTAAAAAAAGAATTAAGAATTTCTTTGTAATCAGTATTGATTAGTTTTACTCTTAAGATGAATATAAAAATACCAGAAAACAGGGGTGCCTGGCTGACTCGGTGGGAGGAGCATGTGACTCTTGATCTCAGGGTCATGAGTTCAAGCTCCACACTGGGTGTAGAGATTACTAAAAAAAATAAATAATTTTTAAAAAACAGAATATTACAAAACAGCAAAAAAAAAGTGCACTGTCCCTATCCCTTCTGTTTCGTAGGATTAAATTAACAACAGCATCAAGAGGGAAAATTCTCTTTAAAAATTCTTGATGTATCATCACATTTAAATAAGAATTTTCTAAGTCACAAACATCAATAAATCCTACTTGTAAGGTCTGCGTAAGGTATAGTTTTGCCATTATGAAACAACCACTGGGAGGAAGACGGTTTTAATAGATGAAAATTGCTGTCACACTGGTGATTCCTGACTTGGGACCAACAATTTCATGACACCGATTTTTAAACATTTTGGCCAAATAGATTATAACATATCAAACACCGGACTTACTAAATCCCTTTCTTCCAAGTTTACTCAAGAAATGTATTGATACATGGATGGTTCTGAATTTATAGGGCTTCCATTTAAATACTAAGGATCTGAACAATACTTGGAGTGCTTGTTGCTTTAAGAAAGTACTCCTGTGTGATGACCAAAACTTCCCAAACTCCACGTGATTTTTGACGGAGGTTACATTTTGTTTTTAAAGATAACAAAAGCATGGTTCTTAATAAATGCCCAGAAAGGTCTAAGAAATGATAAGCACTCATGGAGCAATAATTTTAGGAGAAAAAAACTAGAACTTACCCCTCAAGTTGTGATTGATAAACTGCTTGAGAGAGGAAAAATGTATTTTTAGAAGCACAGACTCTTGAAGCTAAAACATGGCCTGTTTCGATGGTTCTCGAAGTATCCTGGGCTACCTTTCAGTACTGCTGTTAATATTACATTCCCATCTTCAGTTACCAGGAATAGTTTTTTTTTTACTAGAACAGCAATGCATGGAAGTTCCATCAAAAGGAGTGCCAATTAAGAATCAAGAAATCACTCAGTCCTGCCAAATATACACAAAAAAGCACTTTATATACTGTTGACAGAAGTGTAAACTGGTACAAGCCTCATAGGAAGCAATTTGGAGATATACATCAAGAGTTCTTATATCATAACTCCCCACCTAATAATTTCATTTTCTACTTCTAGGAATATCCTAAGGAACTAATCAGAGATGCACACACACACACACACACACACACACACACAGATAAGAGTCATCACTGCTATAAAGGGAACAGAAAACCTAGAACAAATTTCACATGCCCAAACGGAGATTGGTGAAATAATGATGCATCCATACGATCACATGCTACACAGTCATCAAACGCAGCACTGCCGAAGAATATTCAAGGATACAGGAAAATGTTCAAGATACGCACAGCTTAATTGGCTTGAGAGGTGACTTAAAGAACAATAGCAACTTCCTCAGATATAGGCAGGCTACAAGTTAAAATGTTAACCCCTAGTTTGGAGAATTATCGGGGATTTTTAATTTTATCCTTACATTTTTCCTACACTTCCTGAAACTCCTTCAGTGAACATATTAGTTTCATCATTTAATAAATCAGTTGGAAATAGAGCATCAGTCTTTCAGTTCATTCTAGTGTTTGTATATGTTGGTAGGTGACAATGAATACGGCCCCCAAGGCACTTGACACTACTCAAGTGACAGAGGGACACTGTAAAAGGAGCCAAAAGTCAACTTCAACTGCACTACAGAAAGATTAGACACTTCTGTTTCTTTTTTTTTTTAAGATTTTATTTATTTGACAGAGAGAGGTCACAAGTAGGCAGAGAGGCGGGCAGAGTGGGTGGGAGGGAAGCAGGCTCCCTGCTGAGCAGAGAGCCCAATGCGGGACTCAATCCCAGGACGCCAAGATCATGACCTGAGCCAAAGACAGAGGTTTAACCCACTGAGCCACCCAGGCGCCCGACACTTCTGTTTCTAAACTAGTCTCAAAGTAAAAGAAACTTTGTTTGCTCATGCAATATAATCTGTGAAGTCGGGCACGTGAGTGGCTCAGTCAGTGAAGCATCTGCTTTAGGCTCAGGTCACGATCCCGGGGTCCTGGGATCAAGCCCCGAGTCCCGGCTCCCTGCTCAGCAGGGAGTATGCTTCTCTCTCTCCCTCTGCTGCTCCCTCCGCTTCTACTCTCTCTCTCCCTCTCTCTGACAAATTAATAAATAAAATATTTTTAAAAATCTATGACACAAAATAAAATAGTTTCTTTTTTCTTGCTATAACTACAACGTTAAAGTTTTCCCAAAGTTAACTGTCCTTGTGGTCCCCTATGCCAAAATGCGACTAAGAAAAATTGACTACTACTGCCAAGTGAATAGAGGATATCAAAAAGCCAGACAATCGTGAGGGGCTCCACACAGACTGAAATACAAATAATTTCTTGAGGGCCCAGAGTTCCACTCATTTATTCTATTACAACAAACAGGAATTCAAATGTCAGATGATATCTGCATAAGATTTAATAGGCACCTCATACTTGCCAACTCTTCTGCCTCACAAGGAAAAGATTTTTCATCTGACCAGAATCAGTACCCTAGGAGTGATAAAGGCCTTCCCTCAGAAAAAGTATCACAAGCAAAAGGTACCTGATGTGTATCATTTCTTTGTCTTCCACTTGGGTGGTAAGAAGGATTTTGAAGGGAGGGCATTTCAGAAGTTAGTTTTCCATCAATATCCACTTGTTTACAATCTCAACTCTGGGACCAACTACTCTGAACTTGGAAGCATATCCTCTTACCCAAGACTGTCTAGCTTCAGACATTCCAATCCACTGTGATATCACATTACAAATGTGTACTAGCTTCAAAAAGGAGTAGGCAGGAAAGGCTGAATCATTTCTTTCCCTCAAAGTTTTCACTTCAAAATGTTTCGGGTAACAGTAAAGTATCATTAAGTAATCTTACTTCCTGTAAGGCCCCAGACAGCTATGAGCATGTCCTGTAATAACCTCGACAGGGCCCAGCAGCACAGAGTTCACGACTCTAAAAATTATCCAAAGAACACAGCTGATTGATATATATACAATTCCACCACAACATGCAATAATACATCTATTTGAAAATTAATGTTTTACTCCAAAGTCAAGAAAAGTTGATCTGTGGCTGATGGTTAATTCAACTGGGTTGAGCCAGTGAGTCTGAAGCTAATCTCACAAATTTGATCCCATATGAACTGGTTAAAATGATAGTGATCACACTTGCCAGTTTGCCAAAGTCTTTCCCCTGGTTTACCTGTTGGTCCAGTGTAATTATTGTCAGAGTCCCCACCCTTTTTTTTGGCAAAACCTCCTTCATGATGACTCTAGTGATAACCCTAACTCTGTCCCACAAAGGAACAAGGCAAGAATGTATGACTACATCAGCAAAGCCAACATTCACTCTAGACAGAAATACTAACTCTTGATTGAATCCACTGTCATATGCAAATAGGCAAGTAAATGAAAGTACAAGCCTCGTGCTATTAAACACACAAACATATACACACACACAGTTCTTCATTCCACCTGTTTCAACAATGCAAAATTATGACAACCTTAGTTTACATACAACTGAATCTTTATAATCCAACTTCTAAAATCTAGATTAAAACCTTAATTGAGGGACGCCTGGGTGGCTCAGTTGGTTAAGCAGTTGCCTTCGGCTCAGGTCATGATCCCAGCGTCCTGGGATTGAGTCCCACATCGGGCTCCTTGCTCATCAGGGAGCCTGCTTCTCCCTCTGCCTCTGCCTGCCATTCTGTCTGCCTGTGCTTGCTCTCTCTCTCCCTCTCTCTCTCTGACAAATAAATAAAATCTTAAAAAAAAAAAAACCTTAATTGAGGGGTGTTTGGGTGGCTCAGTAGGTTAAGCGTCCAATTCTTGGTTTCGGTTCCTGTCGTGATCTCATGGGTAGTGACATGGAGCCCAGGGTTGGGCTCCGTGCTCAGCAGGGAGTCTGCTTAAAGATTCTTTCCTTCTACCCTTTCCCCTACTGGAGCAACTCTCTCTCTCTCTAAAAGAAATAAAACCTTAAAAAAAAACCTTAATTGATAAATTCAAACTGAAGTCAATTCCTCAATTTACAAAATACATACATGTATTTGTAAGTACATAAAAAGATAAATCAAATCCACTATAAGAAAATATCTCCATTTATAGGTCCTCAATTTATACAACTTTTAAAGACTGTCATCCTATTTAAGAAGTTGTATTTACCCAGTGTACCTAGGTGGCTCAGTTGGTTAAGTGACCAACTCTTGATTTCAGCTCAGGTCATGATCCCAGGGTCATGAGACAGCCCAGCGCCAGGTTCCATGCTCAGTGTGGAGTCTCGAGATTCTCTTCTTCCTCTTCTTCTGCCCCTCCCCCTCCCCCTGCTTACATGCACATGTGTTCTCTAAGTAAATAAATAAATAAATTTATTTATTTTTTAAAAAGTTGTGTTTACCCTTTAACTGAAAGGTCAGAGAGGAAGATATTGCCAAATTAACTTTAGCAATCAGGCAAAAATTCCAGCCTTGCAGGAAATACGTGTTACTTATCTTTAACACACACACACACAAAAAAAAAACACTAACTGAAACTTCCCATCTATGATTTTCTGGAAAATACGGGTTAGCAACCTTAGAGTTGCATATCAAATGAAGTATCTGATGTCCAATCAATGACAAAGTACCAGCGCAAACCAGAGAGTTTCTGGGCTACCCCAGATGCTATAAGCTTAAGGAATTTTTCACATATTTATAAATTCTAGCTCTTGGAATAGTCTGCATCTAGTACAGCCTAACATTGTTTACTAAGAAAAACTGTATTTAATTTGGCCAATCCTAAGAAAAGACCACAGATTTAACAGGATAAGGTCCTATGCTTCATCAAAGGCTAAAGAACCAGACAATGAAGCTCCAGTCTAACCCAGTGCCCTGCTGAGAGACCGTCTACCACAGAAGTTAGGAGCCAAAACACTGGAGCCAGATGGCCTTGGTCCAGCTCTTGGCTGTGCCCCTTACTAGCACTGGGTGACCTCCAGCAGGCTATTTAACCTCTTTACTTCATTTGCCACAGCTCTAAAATGGAGGGAATATTATTACCCCCTGTTGAAAGGACTTTTGTGAGGCTTAAATTGAGCTGATCTCAGGGCTCTAGCCATTATAAACTTCTTTTAGTTTCTCAAAAGCACCAAGCTTAATCTCTCACCTCTGAGTCTAGCACACGCTTTTTCTTCTGTCAAGAACATTCTCTTCTCCCTTTCCCTGGCTTCCTTTACGTCTTGGTTAAAATGGCACTTCGAAAAAGCCTTCCTTGACCTCGCCATGTTACATCAGGTGCCTCTGCTTTTTGCTCTGTGGGCACACATACAGCAAGGCACTTAAACTTGTTCAGGTTGCTGTTCCCTTGCTGGACTGGCAAGCTCCTTATTGGCAGAAGCCATGTCTGTCTTGACTCCTACTATAATCCCCAGAACCTAGCACAGTGCAGGAACACTGTAGGTGCTTACCAAACAGCTTTTGAACAAACAAAGAATGAATTAAACCAGTAATACTAAGCAGAAAGGAAACCAAAAAGTCATTTCCAAGTTAAATCTTTCACTCTGAGGTGGACATGCGTGCCTCTTCCAATCTGAGCTGTATAAAAGGGCTTCGCTCGGGGCACCTGGGTGGCTCAGTGGGTTAAGCCTCTGCCTTCAGCTCAGGTCATGATCTCAAAGTCCTGGGATCGAGCCCCACGTCCGGCTCTCTGCCCAACAGGGAGCCTGCTTCCCCCTCGCTCTCTGCCTGCCTCTCTGCCTACTTGTGATCTCTCTCTCTGTCTGTCAAATAAATAAATAAAATCTTTAAAAAAAAAAAAGGGCTTCCCTCTCCCATAACTGAGAAGTTGAAAATTAAACATGACAAGTGTCATATTCTGACAGGATACAAACTCGATGCCCTTGTGGGGTAGGAATCATGACTTCATAAGCAGAGCAAATAACGGTCTGTTCGGTGTGTTACTTATTATTTCATGTCTCATGTTCCAAAGCCTTTATTTAAATAAGGATGATCACAGCAAAATTACATGACTAGTGTATCTCCCTGAATATTATCAGCTGTGCTAAATGAAACCCATAAGTGCCTGGCAGGTGGGGGGAAGAAAAGGAAGGGGAGATCATGAATACAGAAGCGCATGAAAGAAAGGGGAAAGGAAATGAAAGTATTTGATACGCTGGAGAGGGAGAGAGCAACAACAGCCGCTCCTCTGCAAGGTACCACTGGGTGGCACCGTGTCCCTGGCTAGGCCATACAGGTGTGGGACCAGGTGAGAAAGCCCGCGGGCTATCTTGCATAGAGCTTGGGTTGAATGTTCAGAAGTCTTTTTTCCTTATACACATGGGCAGATACAATTCACTGGAGCGCAAGTTCTTTGCATATGTCACCAACACAGGCATAGGTCTTAAGGATCCTGTTTATCAGCGACACCTGGAAGGGAAGTTTGTCAACACTTTTGCCTGACAAAATGTTGGTGTCAGCTCACCACTCTAAATGCAGAGATACTCAGCAGAGTGAGAAGCCAGGGATTCTCGTGGAATGAGAATGGCAGGAAAAGGGAGCAGAATAATCTAGAAAGCTTTTTCAAACGATGAGGATGACCCATACAAAATTGCCAATATAGTCAAAAACTTGTTACGTGCCAGAAAACAGCAATTTCAAATGGTTCAACCTAATACACAGGTATTTGGACTCACTGGCTTAATGAGCCATGGTTACTGAGAAGAGGGTGCCAGACTTCTCGGGTTTATGGCAGGGGGAGTTATGCATAGTTTGGCCTTAGGTCATGAAGAATTAACTAAGCTCAGGAATGGAAACAACAAAATGTCTTAAGGGAAGGAAAACACGTCAGATGAGGGAAGACGTAAACACACACAAAAATATTATATTAAGTGTAAAAAAAAGCAAATTACAAAACAGTACATAAAACATATCTTGAGACTTGTCTTTAAGGGAAACCCAAATAGTTTTGGGGGGTAGGGAGCAGATTTCTATTCCCTATAGAAAAAAATATGGAAGCATGTGTACTAAAACTATCAGTAGCTGGCTCTGAGTAGGGGGGATTACCCATACTTTGTCTTCTTATCTATACATGTTTTCTAAAATAAACATGTATAACAATTTTGGATCCTGGAACAGAAAAAAAAAAGACCGGTAGAAAAACTCTAGAAATCCAAATAAATTTTATAGTTTTGTTAAGAGTAGTATGCTATCGTTACATAAACATGAAGGGGGAGCTGGGTAACGATGAACGGGACCTCTGAACTACCTTTATAAATTTGCTGTAAGTCTAAAATTATTCCAAAATGAAGCATTTATTTTTCAAAATAAGCCATTTATTAAGATCACATTTGAAAAATCTAGAAAAAGGAATCCATTTGGTTAAGGGATCCCTACATATAAATGAGAATACATTGAAATAAAACTTCTTTTGACAGGAAAATTTCCTTGTGCCTTCTAGCATGAAAACAGAGAGGCGTAAAGATGGTCATACAATATGGCCTCTCCTAAATATGACAGTGATGTCTCCCTACTGGGCACAGCCTCACTGAAAGCAGAAAACAATGGTTAAGTCTCTTTTCTTTGGTTTTATAATCATCATTACTGAAGACTTACCACCATATTCACATTTCTATTTGAGGAAAGGAATTAAAAATAGGTACAACCAGTAATGACCCATTTCCTTTGTAATATTTTTTTTAAAACTTAGTTTCCCAAATCCTGGGCAGTTACATGTGCATGCACATGCGTCTATTCAAAAACTATTCAGTGAGCACCCACTGCGCTGTCTTTACGGGGCTTACTATTCAATAGATAATACTGTAAGTGGACTAACACAGATAGCAGACATACTAGAATAGGAAAGGAGGGTCACCCATGAGGCAACCCTCGACCCTATAATAAGCCCAACCAGGTGAGTATATACATTTTAAAAAGCTAATAATAATAGCTAACCTTTGGGATTATCCAGTTATACCTATTACTGCTTAGGTCTAAGTTGGCTTGCTTAAAACGTACTTTTTTAAAAACCTCCTTCAGATAATGAGGCAAGGGAAAGTTTGCAAAGCCAAAGAATGAGAGTGAGTTTCTGACAAACAATAAAGGAAAGAAAGATGCAGAGCTGGAAAACACAAACCCAGAACTAAAATGTCGCAATCAATTCCACCTGCACACCACTAGCCAGCTACTACAAAGAGCACTGCCTTTGGGTTATACCACTACTCTGGCAAGCATAAAATTTGGAATAGGCTAGCTCCACTGTGGAGCATATCCAGCAGAGGTTTTATTACTTGGAGGTTTCGTTACTTAAGTATTTAAAATGCCTTAATATAAGATGCCTCAATATACAACAATTTTGCACAGGATGAGACCCACAAAAAGAATTTCAAAAACAGATTTAAAGAGAAGCACCAAGGCTCTAGAAACTCCCAAGCAGAGCAGTCTTATTCCCCATCTCCATGAAACACTGCTGTTTAAGGGAGGGGATGTATGTGCCATACAAAGGTCAGCTAAGAAATCTGCTACAATGTCAACAGGGTTGCTATTTCCTGCTAGCAGATCTCACCCATGTATCCCTGAAGCAGGGAACTTCTGCTGCATCTGCAATGTAATTTACCTAGAAGACACCCCTTTGCAATTATTTCTGTGAACATTTAATCTAAAATATATTGTCTTTAGACTAGGTTACAATTCAGTCCTCCTTGAAGCATCTGCAATCAATGTGAGCATCAGTAAAAGCTAAGAAGGTGCTCTGTTTTTATAAGAGTATGAGCCAATCTGTTGCTTACTCTTCCTCAAAAGCAAAACCAAGGTCAACCCAGAGGAAGGTCTGAAAACCAAAGTTCTCTGTTACTAAACATCTTCAGGTCTGATGATTATGTGACAGCAGCTTACCGGTCAGATTTTTAAAGAATAAGAAAAGGTATTATAAAAACAGTTCCAACAGCTCCATCTTAGAGTTTCCAGGGCTGCCCCACCAGTGAGTAGAAGAGGAAGGCCCTGAGGTTCAGCGCCTGGTGCCAAGCCCAGGCAACATCCTGATCTTTCAGCAGCAATGGGGCAGTGCCGGGAAAAGCAAGAGAAAAAAAGAATTTTTAAAGGTTTAGCAATAGCAGGATGCGGCCCCAGACCTGGCCAAATATCAAACTCAACACAAATTCCCAAAGTTTAGAAAATCATCCCACAGAACAATTTTATGCAACCCAAATAACCATGACACTTTGAAACATCACTGATTTTCCCTTGCATGGGAGGTAGAGGTCAGCAGCAGAGGCAACAAATCTAAGAAGGGATTTTGCATCCTAAACAAATTCTGAGTCACTCTACCCAATGCAAAAGAAACTTTTTCTCATGATCTCATGACAAAATGCTGTAGCATCTAGAGGAGAACGGACAAAGAAAATTACCATAGTGATACATTAGCTAGGAAGGGTGCAAAATTAGAGAAATCAACTCTAGGTTGAAAAACAGTTCCTTCAACCCAAATTAGCTGCTTCAGAAAGAATTGCCTGTGTATGGTGACAGAGGGTAACTAGACATTGTGGTGATCATTTTTGCAATGTATCCAAATGTCGAATCACTATGTTGCACATCTGAAACTTATGGAATATTATGTGTCAACTATACTTCAATAGAAAAGATAACAATAACAAAATAAAGGATAGATCTTTGACCACCTATTCGATAAAAATGAGCTGCTTGCATCTCCTGAAAGTCATTAAAGTAACGTGTTACGTACCCGTAATCCCACCTTTGAAAAAGACAAAGAGTTTTGACTCCATTTTGCAGATTTCCACTGGAGACTGTGGTATCATCCAATAAAACATGACAGGGCTTCTCAATACATACAGTCTTAGCTTAAGGAACCCCAGAGGCTACAACTGGTTTTTAAAATATGTCTTTATAGCACAAATGGGTTGGGATTCCTGGTTTCAGACCTTAAGATACACTCTGGGTACAGATCATATATTCACTGCCATTTCCTAGTCCTTTGGTAATGCCCTAGTGTAGCACCCACTTCCTCTCTCCTGCCTGCTATGCCTTAAAGCAACATAACCCTCCAAACAAAGGCAGGCACTGAGGTGGTCCGGCTTCCTCAGTTGAGGACAACGAGAACCAAGATTGTACGCAAGCCCTTTCTCCCTATGAGGTTTTTTAAAAAAAATGCCATCTTTAGGGCTAGGGGCTTTCTGAGAACAAGATCAGCTGTCTGAAAGTTGTGTTAGGGACAGCTCTCCCATTTCACCAAATGTTATCACTGCAACCGTGGGCCAATCACTCCACACAATCATTTCATGTAAGCAAAGAGAAAGGACATAGATGCAGGCTACCACGGAGAGGAGACAGGGCGTGGCGAGCCATCTGGGCACTAACATGTCTGACACATCTTCCTCCCAAGGGTCAAAGGGGTGCCACCTTGTACAACAGCTTTGCTTACAGAAGCTCCGGCGGGGGCGGGGGGTAGGGGAGCATGGAGCTAGGATTCAAGACAGCTAGCAGGGCTGGGGCAAGTGTCATTTTAAACCCACTGAATCATCCCTCATTCACTTCTACCCAGGTAGTCCCCAAAGACATGCTGTGAAAGTGAGGTGGGGGGAGGTCAATCAATTCAAAACAAGAATAAAAAAAAGGTGGCAGGGGGTTCATGGAGGTTTCCATGTTGCAGCTGTCTCCTCCAAAACTACTTTAAAGGATACCACCTGTAAAGAATAAATTCTTTGGGGGCTAGTTCCTAAAGAAAACTACCAGCCTACAAACATTTAAATGTTCAGCAATCTCTTGGTGGTCAAGCAAATATTAAGATTAATGTAAATATGCCTATAAGTTAAAAATCTGCTTCCACATAAAAACCCTGGCCTTCATACTTGACACTAAACACAAAATCTAGGAATCCAAAAATTTCTGGGGGAAAATGTGAGTTGTACAACATCCTTATGAGTTCAATCATTTTACTTAAAAATGTGTAATGTAACTGTATTGAATGAATATGCTAATGCTTACATTTCTTTCTACATAGCTTCCCATCTGTGGGTTCCTATAATTCACCAAAAATGAGCCTGAACCCTGCGTCTTTTCTAGTTTCCTGGTTATGGAAACTACTTACTTCACAGAAATTCTAACCTACTCCTGTAAGGAACTGCCTGGGCACCAAGAGAATCCCAAAGACTTTAAACCATCCTAGACCAACCTTGCAATTGACCAAATCCTGAAGGTTTCTGTGGTTCCAGGCAGAAGAATGCCATTTTCCCTGGCCTGCTTTTCTCTTTTCTGCTCTATTTGCCTAAAACACATTCATCTGACAATTGTTTATAGCTAGTTCTATCCAGTTTGGCCCCTCAGTCAAGTTAGGATTTTTCCACTATTCTTTTAAGCAACTTCTCTGTATCTTCAGTGATCATGTGGAACACAGCAACTTTTATTCGGATTCATCCCATGAGACCTTAGCACTAGCTCTGTCTTCTCTCTGGTTTTCAAAGCCACAACTGAATTTTAAGCTCATTCACCAAGTTCCTGTTTCCTGTCTGAAGGAAATGTTGAGCTTTCAGTTCATCTGAGAAGCAGAAACGGCTGACATATTCTGAGCCTAGTGAATGAGCCCCATCTCAATGGTAGCAGCTCTGCTCATTTCTCTAGATTTTCTTTGATGACACCTCATCTAGGTACCTCTAGGAGAGTGGTCCTTTGAAACCTTATCACTGCTTGTTTTTTAATCATATTAAAATCCTTTAACCACATATTAAAGGCAATGCACAGAATACCTAAGAGAAACCAGGTATTTCCCCAAGCCTTCCACTGCATTCACCTCACAACCAGTAGAATCTACCAGAAACATTTTCAACAACTCTGTAACAGTCGAGTCTCACATGCCCCTCTCATTAACCAAGTGGGAAATACAGACCCTCTATCCTGACTCTCCTGTAAAATCTGCCCCCTTGACAGCTTGACAGCACCCATGAGAGAAAAATCCTCATATTGCAAAATCAGTTTCCAAAAAACTGAGATGCACAGCTTTGGAGAACAGGGACACTGTTTCAATTGCCACAGCAAAAACAAGAGCATCTACCATGGGTCTTCACATTCACACCATTGTTGGCAAGGTAGACTCTTCTTTTGGTACTCCATTGAATTCACTAAAAATGGTTAAAGTATCAAAAAGTATTCAGTGTAACGTAAAGTAAGGTAAAAATTTTCACTTCTAAGTTCACAGCATAAACCCAGGAGAAGTTGTAATGAACCTGCAGTGGATGTGCTTAACTAATGCTTCCAGATGGCTCATGGCTGGTTCAGTCAGAAGAGCACGACACTCTTGATCTTGGGGTTGTGAGTTCAAGCCCCACGTTGAGTGTAGAGATTACTTAAATTTTTTTTTTAATGCTCCTAGATGACATGTGAGAGCAGAATGCATACATACGTGCCCAAATCAAATGTGATCCGCCAACACAGCTCTAATATTCAGTTGTATACACTACAGATGGAGATATCATAGACAAAGATTCATGTCGTTACAGAAAAGCTAGATTTTCTTCACCTTTATAACTTGTAAAAGAATATAATTATGCCCACACCTTTACCAAAAATTAGAACAGTTGGTTTTTCTCTAAATCAAAGTAACTCTTAAAGTTCAGTTCTAAAATCCTTATTAAAATCCTTTAAAATACTTATTAAAGCCAAACTCCTTGGGGTGCCTGGAGTTAAGCATCTGGCTCTTGATTTTGGCTCAGGTCGTGGTCTCAGGGTTGGGAGATGGAGCCCCATGTTGGGCTCCATGCTAGGAGGGGAGCCTGCGTAAGAGTATGTCTCTCCCTCTCCCTCTGTCCCTCACCTCTCCTTCCCCTTCTTAAAAAACAAAACAAAACAAAACAAAACTCCACTCAAAACAGATTGTTAATTACATTCTGATACATTGAACTTATACATCATTACTAGTAACTACAATTTAAAGAACATGCTTATATGGGGCGCCTGGGTGGCTCAGTGGGTTAAAGCCTCTGCCTTCAGCTCGGGTCATGATCTCAGGGTCCTGGGATCAAGCCCCGCATTGGGCTCTCTGCTCAGCAGGGAGCTTGATTCCTCCTCTCTCTCTGCCTGCCTCTCTGCCTACTTGTGATCTCTGTCTGTCAAATGAATAAATAAAATCAAAAAGAAAGAAAGAAAGAACATGCTCATAGTTAAATTCAAAACAGAACTGAACTGGTTCAACAGTGAGAATTTTAAAATTCCGTGGCTATTTACTTTTAGTGACCATGACTTCTTTTTTTTTTTTTAAAGATTATAGTTTTCCCTAGAAACCAGTTATTTTAACCAGAACACTGTATTTACATGGCAGTGTTTTTCATTTCCCACCAAGAGGTCTTTTTCACTCATTCAAAGTTACCCATTCTGAAAGATGCTCATGATATAATGCCACGTTGAAGGAAGTGAGTTACAGATCAGTCTATGCTGTAAGAACCCATTTTTGCAGAAAAATACACGTTTGCTCATGTGCCTATGTATGTGCGCAAGTGCCTACACATGTGTATACAGAATGTGTGCACAAACAGATATAACCAAAAATTAGCAATAGATCTCTCTGGGTATGGAATTACAGTGCCTTTATACTTCTTTGTACCTATATTTTTAGTGTAGAAAATCTAAAAGATACAAATAGTACTTTACCAAAGGGAGAAATTACCAAAAAAGTAGCAGAGTACTCACTAAACACAAGGCGCTGAGTTTCTAGCATGGTGTCATTGTTTAATGCACAACATCGGGACTGGGGTGCGAGCACCCTCCAGAGTGTAAATGTGTCAGACTGTTCATCTGTATAATCACTGGTAAAACAGTAATCACAAATTTATTTTTTTTAATATTTTATTTATTTATTGGACAGACAGAGATCACAAGTAGGCAGAGAGGCAGGCAGAGAGAGAGGAGGAAGCAGGCTCCCTGCTGAGCAGAGAGCCCGATGGGGGGCTCGATCCCAGGACTCTGGGATCATGACCTGAGCTGAAGGCAGAGGCTTTAACCCACCGAGCCACCCAGGTGCCCCAGTAATCACAAATTTAGAAACTCACCATAGAATTGGGCAGGGTCAAAAATTAAAGTATCCCTTAGACTGCCTTCCTTTAACAACACTCCCTTTCCCCCCAGAGATAACCACTCAGGGTGTGTATCTACTGGACCTTTTTGTATCATCCGCACACATAGTAAGGGTCTGCTGTTGTTTTTAGGTAAGTGGAATTATGGTATGTGGACAGTGCTGACTGCCTCCTTCACCTACCTCCTTTAACAGTGTACTTTGGAACTCCTATGTCAGTTATTACATAGGTCTATCTGAGGGTTTCTTTCCTTTAATAGCCCTATTGTATCCCATAGACCAGCATATTATCATTCAGCTCATTCCCCTACTGATGGACATTCAGGTTGCTCTGAAGGTTTCACTGTTATAACCAGTTTCACTGCAGTGAAACCTTATACATATCTTTATACACATGTGCAGATATTTCCCTAGGTTCCTAACAGTATGGCTGGGCCAAAATACACATACATTTTAAAATGAGAGGATGTGGGTATTTTTTTATCAAGAAGCTATACAATCCGCACTCTCAGTGACAGTGTATGATAGTACGCACTTTTTTGCTAAAAGTGGGTACTATATTTAGTTTTGCCAATGTATTTGGTGAAAAATGGTTTTCATTTCCCTAATTACTAGAGGGAACTTGAGCATCTTTTTTCATATTCATCATTTTTATTTCTTTTTCTGAGAAATGCCAATTCATAACCTTCTAATGTGTACCTTTTTCTTATTGATTTTCAGGAGCTCTTTACATAAAGTGGGTATTACATAGCAGAAGACTTTTTTAGTAAAAGGTGTAAGATTTAAGCAATCTGCAGAGAAACCAAAGTATATAGTAGAAGCCTTTTTATCTAATGTTATTTGGAACAGTTGATTAGTTATTGAAAGGGTCAATTAAAGTAAACAATCATAAAAAATACGCACATGACAAACATTTCATTTTATCTTCATTTCATTAGCAGTAAATGCACACATGTACCTCAAACTTTTGCTAGAGGGCAAAGAAGCCGAGACCTTTTTCTTTAACTCCAGGCCCACTAACAGTGAAGAAATTTAAACTGAATTTTTAGAAAATGTATAACTTCAAAGAATTTAAAAGACATTGACAAAGCACTATGAGTGAAGAAAACTTTAGATTTTTATCCTTATTTTATACAGATCTTTTATTGTCTTACCCACACCTAACTGGACAGTAGTCACTTGCTTTCATCAGAAAGTGTTTTGCTATAAGGACTTGAATATAACTATTACCCGGCTTAACAATTATTCACATGTGCTGAATTTTATTTTTTTATATCTCTATGCACTCTGTACCTCCCCCCACCCCCCACAAAATTTGAAGCAAACCCCAGACATCATATTATTTCATCTATAAATTTTTCTAGGTTAAGTAATAAAAGTATCTATTCTAATGGTGGGTCCTCAAGCATACTGGCATACTGGAGACCAGCCTACTGACAGCAAGTGCTCAATGCCATGCATTTTACAAAGGAAATGAAGAGCATCGTATCATGTGGTGAGTCGGTGAGGGAAATGTCAATTAAACCTTCCACTGCATATGTAAATGGCATTTCCCCCTAGTCCCATCACTTGCATTTTAACTCTGTCACAGTTGTCTTATGCTTTCCAGAAGTTTTTCAGACATATACCTAAATTTTTAAAATACATCTTTAATTTCTTTTTGTATATGATGGGAGGCAGGGATACATCTCTTTCCCAATGTAGAGCCAACCCTCTTAACTCAACTACCATTTCAACAGCACCCACAGGGCATTTAAGAAAATTCAAGTGTCAACTTCAAACTGACAAAAGAAAACTACGCAAACAAAACAGTAAGCCAACAGTCTAAGTTCAGCTTGCCAGGCCTGGACTATGGTGTATTTAAAGGTTAGGGAGCAGTGCTGGGAGCAGGAACAAGGGCACTGCCCTACCTGGCTCGGTCATGAGCACTCTGGCTTACAGTGGGGTCCTCCAAAGGACTTCACAAATGCATAGACCTCTTTCTGAATCTCACCAGCTGAAAATCTACATCACACTGAACTCGCCCACACTTAACAAGAACAACAAAATCCACATTCCCACCCTTCTATCCATTCCTTCATGCTGCTCCTAGACCACAGGTCCTTGTAGACTTAGTGAAGAAGATGAGTACACTCTCCTGAACCACAATTTCCCATGGAAATGTAACTAAAAGGTACTAAAAGTCCAGGTAAAGTCTGCTGAATTTCCTTTATAACACAGAGACTCAATCATTTATAACACTGCTTTATCTCTGGGTAAACTTTGTCTATAAAGGACCAGAGAGTAAATAGCCTTTGGCGGGTCATACATTCTCTGTTTTGACTCCAATAATGCATTTTGAATGCAGCCAGACAATATATAAACGAATGGATGTGGTGTGTTCCAACAGAAGTTGATTTACAAAAACAGGTGGTGGGCAGGATCTGGATGCCAGCAGTATTTTGTCAGCCCTTTCCTTACACCAACGATTGATCTTTATCAAATAGGAATACACTACCACAGCTGTACACTTATTTGAGCAAATATGGTGACACTGAGGGAACAAGTAATACTTTCAGTACCATCTTACAGAAATGAATACTCCCAAAAATAATCACTAAATTTTTCCTATAAGTTCTTCTCATAAAAGGAGTACATCCATTGTTCAAAATATAAAATTGTAAGCCACTTTAAAGCCAATGCTTACTTTTAAAGAAAATGAAAATGAACACTAAGTAACTACTCTAAAAGGAAAATATACAAAATATATTTTGTAGACGTACAAATTCAGCAGTCTTTTATTCATTATTCTGGTAATCAACAATGAGTGTAAAAAGTCTCCTAAATACACAGTAAAGATTCATGACCGCAGTACTCGAAACACAGAAGTAAACTTTAGATGAGAACACAAATTTGTTCTTTGGATCACTTACTTACCAGAAACCTTGATATAAAAAAAAAAACTATACAGTTTTGCCAAAACAGTTTTAATTTAGAAAGTGAAACCAAAAATCTCCTTGGCACATCATACCTACTTAATTTTAAAATATTAATTTTAACACTTCACAGCCCGGTAAGGCAGAATATTTTCAAGGGACAAAAGATGGCAGCCACTTTAATATAGCAAGAGCATGTGTGAGTATGTATTCACACTCCAAGCCATCAAGACCACTTGTTCACAGAACACATTTGAGCTCCAGGATGGTTGAAATGAAAAAAGTTCCACTGCTTACAGAAATATTGAATGTTCTACAGAACAGCAAGGAATAAAATTAAATAACAAAGGCACATAAGACCCTTGACACCCAAGGCACTACCCCTAAAAGGAAAAATTGATAAACTGGACCTCATCAAAATGAAAGACTTTTGTTCTTTGAAACTCCCTGTGAAGAGGACGAAAAGACAAGCTACAGACTGGGAGAATATATTTGCAAACCACATACCTGAAAAAGGACTAGTATTTAGAATATATAAGGAACTCTCTGAACTCCACAGTTAAAAAAAAAATCTCACAAGAAAATGGACAAAATGCATGAACATACATTTCACCGAAGAGAATACAGAGATGACAGATCAGCACATGAAAAGATGTTCAACATCATTAGCCACCAGAGAAATGAAAATTAAAACTATGACAAGATATCGCTAGACACCAAACAGAAAGGCTAAAACAGAAAATAGTAAGACTGGCAAATGCTGGCAAGGATGAAGAGCCTTCATACACGGATGGTGGGAATGCAAAATGGTACAGCCACTCTGGAAAACAGTCTGGCAGTTGCTTTTAAAATGAAACATACAACTACCTTACCACCAGCAACTGCACTCTTAGGCTTCTATCCCAGAGAAATGGAAATTTGTGTCCACACAAAAACCAGTACACAATCGTTCATAGGAGCTTTATTTATAATTGGTTCAGAACAAAAACCAGAAAACAACCAGATGTCCTTCAATCGGTGAATGGTGACATAAACTGGGGCACATCCACACCATGGAATACGGCACAGCAAAGGGGCACATCCACACCATGGAATACGACTCACCATTGAAAAGGAACTACCTGGATACAAGGTAGACTCCCTACAAGAATCTCCAGGGCACTACCCTGAGTATAGAGCACCTGGGTGGCTCAGTGGGTTAAGCCTCTGCCTTCAGCTCGGGTCATGGTCTCAGGGCCCTGGGATCAAGCCCTGCATCGGGCTCTCTGCTCAGTGGGGAGCCTGCTTCCCCCTCTCTCTCTGCCTGCCTCTCTGCCTACTTGTGATCTCTGTCTGTCAAATAAATAAATAAAAGCTTTAAAAAAAAAAGCCCATCTCCAAAAGTTATATCCTCCATGATTCCATTTATATAACATTCTTGAAATGATGAAATTATAGGCATGGAAAATAGATTAGTGGCTGCCGGGGATCAGCGAGGGAGGGAGATAGCTATGGCTATAAAAGGGCAACACCAGGGATCCCCGTGGTGATGCAACTGTATCTTTACCCTGGAGGTGGTTACATGCATTTACGAATGTGATTAACACTGCACAGAACTAAATACACACAGGCAAATGGGTGCATGAATAACTGGTGATCTCTGAATTAGGTGGATGAATTGTATCTATTTCATCAGTTCCTTTGTTGTGATATTATACTAGGGCTATGCAGATGTTACCACTGGGGAAAGTTAGATAAAGGGTACTGTTTCTTAGAACTGCATGAGAATCTACAGCTACCTCAAAAATGAACAGTTAAAAGACAATGAAAAGAAGTATAGACCACCAGCCAGTGATGGGAGTCGAAAAATAAAGCTTTTATTTTTGCTACCATCTCAGGAACTAAAAGTCAAGGAAGGGGGAGAAAAGGAATGCCAGGAAGAGAAGCTATAGGCTACAATTAATACAATCATCTCCTCCTTCCCTATGGAGCTTTGAGGTCCCCAGGATTTTGTTTGTGTCCCTGATTTGAATGCTGTTGTTGCTGTTAATAAAAATAAACTGTATATAAATCTATCTCTTTACAACCCTCTCATAACCATCCCAGCCTATAAAGTCATAAAGATGGTTTTCTTAACCATCATATCCTAGTGGCCTGGCACAAAATAAGTGACAGCTGAAGGAACGAGATAAGTTCAAAGAGCGATAAATGAATGAATGAGATGCCAGCATATTCTTTAAAGTTCCTAGTCAACTGCAGTTACAAGGCAGTAGGCTGCATGGACACATTCACTTTCAAACTTCTAAAGGCCACAAACGTTTTTTAAAAAGTTTGAAATGCACACATTTCACTTGCAAGCAGAAGTTAACAATACTCGACTTTTGTAAAATGCTTCCCAATTTATAGACTTCTGCATATAGTCCCCCCTCATTTGATAAGGATGAATTAAGAATGAAGCACACATACATTGGAACAGGTATATGCAGATCTTTGAGCAAAACATTCTAGACAACTGGTATAACTAAGAACTTATGGCACAACATTAATGCAACTTACGTCACATAATCACATATAAAGATTCATTATGTATATATTTTCCAGTATAAGAAGAATTCAAATTAGGGGGCTTACAGTTCACTCTGTCAATCACCACAGCGCTTTTACAGATGCAAAAATGAAGAGAGGCTAAGTGAGATGTCCAGGATTATACAATTAGCTAGAGCTGCATCCAGAGCCTCTCCAAGCCCCAATTCATTTTTCCTTTTACTGAATTGGGCCAAGACTCTCCTTCCTCCTCCACCCATCCCACCCCTACCCAAAACACATACAAAAATGTTCATCTGAATCACTTTTTTTAAAATAGGGTTTTCAGGGGGAAAACTTTCTTTTTTAATGTTGCATTACACCGCCCCATGGATTTTTGAAGTGTCAAATTACCTCCCATATCAGAACAAAATGGTACTTTATCCTATGGCAGAAGTACACTAACGGTCTACTGTTTCATCCTCCACCTAAGTGGTGGCGAGGGTGTTAATTCTAACAGGAGGCTTACATGTCTTACACTTTTGTGGCTCCAACTGAAAAAGAGAGCTACTTTACAATTCAAGAAGAGGTCTTATGCGATAAAAAGCTTGACTGATAGGCTCATTGACAGTACTGTAATTGAATCGCCACTTGCACACAGCCATATGTATCGAGAACAGTTACAACTATTAAGAGGCAAAATCCAAGAAAAACTAAAGTGACAAGCAACTACCAGGAAATGAGGCTTTAATTAGGTTAAATATCCGTTATGCAGCAATATGGAACTAAGCATGAATTTAGAAGTCCTAGAATCACACTGGAGGAACCTTATTTGTGCTCTAGTCCAACATCCTCATTTTTGTACATGAACAGAGGCGTCGATTTAGCCACTAACCAATAAAGCAGACTGCTTACTCTTTCAAGGGGATTCATTTTTTCAAATGCCATTTTGCCCTTATTCTGCATCTCACCGTCGTGTCTTGGAGCAATGACTGATTATTTTGAAGGTGAGACACTAGAGCAAAATTCATTTCAAGAGGGTGGAAAAATGCCTTTGAAGGAGGAGATGTTGGAGTGCAGAGGAGAAATGACGTCCTATTTAAAATATGTAACCCCTTGATGGGGGTTAGGCAATGAATCATATTCTCCTCGATTTTTCTATGTGCTATAGACATCGGCTGCAATTCTTTCTGTAGGGTACTCAACTGAAAGGAAGAGGAAGTGAATAAAGCTCATGCTAAATATACAGCATTCATGAGGACAGGGATGTAGATAGAAAGACAGGAAAAAATACAAGCATGCTTCTGCTAGAATTCAGCTGTTTTCTAACATACCTAAAGATACGGAAGCTAAAAGGATATCGGAAGCCAGGGCATCCCTCAAAGCGAAAGGGCGGATGCTGCCCTCGGAGCCAGACCTATCCAGAGGGGACAAGGTGGTGTTGAGGTCGAGGGGCACCGTAAAGGTTGTTTGGAGGTCTGGCAAGCACCTGAGGTGCTCCTTCGGAAAGGGTCAAGGCAAAGCCCAGAAGGCCGGTCGGGAGGAGCCTTCTGGCCCTCGCGGGGTGGGGGTCGGTGGGCGGCAGGAAGAGGGGCAGGCCGGGCTCCCTAGGATCCTGGACTTCAGCGGAGGAGACGATGCAGAGACCCCGGGAACCTTCCCGGCCCCGGGGGAGGTGGGGTGAGAGGTTTGCAGGCGGGCGGGTAGCTCGGCCGGGCTCTAGGAGAAAGCGAGCCCGTTCCGGGAACTGGGACGTCCCCTCCACCTCCGCGGGGCTCAGGTGTGGGACGGCGGGGCCGCCGGAGCTCGGGCGCCGACTCCGACAGGGGTGGGCAGCTGGGGCTACTCACCGGAGACACGGCCCCGGGTGTCTTCGCAGCCGGCCGGCGCCTGGCACTCGGAAGCCCTCGGAAGAGCCGCGTGCCCGCTAGCGCTGGGGCGAGGAGGGGCGCGCCGCGGAGGCCGGAGAAAAAGCCGCAGCGGCGCGCGCGCACCCGGACGGCTGGCGGAGGCGGGACGAGGCGCGGCGTGGCGCGAGCCCGGAAAAGACGCGCCCGGAGGGGCGGGCGGAGCGGGGGCGCGCGGTGGTGTGGCTGAGCCGGCCGAATCGCTGGCGGCCGACGTCTCGGCCCACCCACGCTCCCGCCTCCGCTCGCCCCCGACGTCAGCAGCGGAGGCGGGGCCCGGCGGGCTTCCCGAAGCGAGGGAGGGGCGCTGCGAGCGAGCAGAGTCGGCTAACGGCTCCTCGCTGGCTTGCCGCAGCCTCTCGCTCCGGCTTCCGAGCCGCTGGGAGAGCCGGCCGCCTTATCGACTGTGTTTTCGGAAGGGCCTAGCGGCTATCTGATATCAGCGAGGCTTGGAGCGCGCCCACGCCGGCACCTGTGCTCCCTTCTTAGGACTCAGCCCCGGGAGGAAAGTTCCCCTCGGGTCATCTTCCAGCTGCCCTTTAGAGATAATCATCTTTGGACTTCTGCTCTTTCTTCCGACAGAGATCCTATTCTTTGATTAAAGACATCCTGCTCCTCCACGCCTGAGTTACTGCCTCGGTTCTCTTATCTCGCCTCTCACTCCGTTAAGACCCCGCTCCCTCCCATTTCTGAACTACCACTAGGATGAGGGCGGTGAGGGGAGGAGGGTTCCCTCGATGCCTTTATTTTCCACCGCAGGGGTCATGGCCAAAGAGCCCACAACTGATAAGGAGAAGTCCCTTCAGCATTGTGACATTTTACTGGCCATGATCATGGCTTAGGAGCCTGTCTTAAAAAGACCATTCCCAAGAGATTCAAGAAATAGCTGTTAAAAGTAAGATTCTGGTGAACTGTTTCGGGACTGCAACAGGGACAGACCATAACTGTAAATGAGCCATGACGACAAGCTGCCTAGAATGTATCACCAGAAGGATTAAAGCACCAATATTCTTCCAAGTTCCCTGATGCGAAATGGAGGACTAGCTTCCTCTCCCTGCTAGTAGTGGTCATTTCATTTCTCTTGCTGTTTTCCATCTTCCCATAGAATTACACATGTGTGTGCCACCCTTTCAGATTACAGACTAGAGTCATTCTGGAGCTTTAGTATGCATCCAAATCATCTGGGGTGCTTGTTGAAATATGGGTGCCTGGAGCTACAACCTCCAGATACTGTGATTAGGGTCTGAGTGGGTCTGAGAAATTTGATTTTTTAATAAGCATCCCAGGTGACACTATGCGTGGTGAGAGGCCCACAATTGGAGAGCATAGAACTACAGCTCTTTTGTGTTACTTACTCTGAAGTAGGATTACTCAGCCAGTTTCCAACAGGTCAACCCACCTACCTATAATATGCCTACAAATTTTACTATGGCAGTCATGAACTTCCTTTTTCGATACTGACCTAGAAAGTTCAGGACTTCAAACAACGAGTTTGTTGTGTTTATTTTATGAGCAATCTTGTAATACCAGAAATAAGTAATCATTTGTTAGCTATATAATTCACTAGGTACCTGCAGAGTACAGAGCACTATCCTCCATAACAGGGTTAACACAAATGAAGTAGAAGAAATGATCATCTCTGCCCTCAATGAATTTAGTGTCTAGTCATGGAATTAAAATACAGACACAGAACAAACCCAGTGTAGCACATAAGTCAATCCATTAGACCGGGAAGAAAAAGGACTTATAATTAAAAAGTACTTTTGTTGAGGTGCCTGGGTGGCTCAGCCAGGAAAAGCCTCCGACTGTTGATTTCCAATCAGGTCATGATCTCAGGGTCCTGATAGCGAGCCCCTGAGAGAGCCCCGCATTGGGCTTGGAGTCTACTTAAGGATTCTCTCTCAGCCTCTCTCTCCCTCTCTAAAAAAAATAAATAAAATAAAGAGTACTTTTGTCCATTTCCTTCACTAACTGTCATTTAGCTCAGACCTCTTCGACTAGGTGATCTCCCCTGAACACTGAGCCCTTAGCTTACTGAAGTTGCTCCAACTTTAAAAGGTATCGAAGAAAGAGCCCAAAGCTATCTGTTTTTGTTGGTATGTGTGACTTTGTATACATACATACCTAGGCATGGACCCAAGTGTATAATAGAGATATAGATCTATTTATCAGACCCAGAAACTCTTTCAATTTTTCAAGATCTTTATCACTTAAGTTATTCATTAACACAGACAGTTGGGGCTACCTTTATCATAGACCACATCTCTTTGCTCTACAGTGAACCACACCCAGGATGAAGACGGAAGAAGAGCTACATCCCCCAAAATGAAACCAGGTAGCTCCATACAATTTCTAGCTTTCCTTTCTCACGTTTTCAAGGTCAAAATAAACCTTGTTTAACTTCTTGTCATCAGAAACCCTCCAGCACTCCTACCCAGGAACAAAACATTCCCCCAGCCAGCTGCCTGACATTTTAAGAGAGAACATTTGCACAGTTGTTTACCAGTTAGGAAGACAGGGTATTATTATCGCTGTTTTACAGGTGGAGAAATAGATCCAGGTTAAATGACTTGTCTAGTCCCACAACTAACTAGTAACAGAGCCTGGATTTCCTACCACGGGTCCCCTGACTCCTGGATGATGGCATTTACCAGGACATCAGGCTTCCTCAGTATGATATCTTGCCTGGGACTGCCAACCCAATTAGAAACCGAAGAGATCAACATATGGAAACGGAAAACAGGAAAATAGACGGCACAGTCGACAGATTCAAACTACAACATAAAAAGGACGAAAAGCCTGAAAATAAAGCTGTTCGAAACCAAGTGGAATTCAACGCGACAGCTCTGTTAGCAGGTACTCATACTTGGGCCTTGCTCACTTGACTCTCCTGTAACAAGAAGCTGAAACAGATAGCCAGACTGCTCCTGAAAACAGAAAACAACCGCTCTTCATTGACCCTGTAACAAGGCTTTTCATGTTAAACATACTGCACAGGTTTGTAAAATAGTAACTTCTTCCTGTGGTCCAACTACAAGCAGCAGGACTTTACAATAATATTTGCATAGACAAGTTATATTATATTTTGTCCTGAGCAAGGCCTTCTTTTATTTTCAGGCCCAACCACTGGGCCAAATACTGTCTTCGATGGCTTGTGTGAAACGAGTGAAATCAGAAACCTAGACAGGAGATGATCTTACTGTGAACATAAATAATAACCCAACTACTCTATTCAAAACTGATCAGAGGCCTAGTAGCTAGATCTAGATGTTGTTGTTTGAGAAGTGATCCTTTTATTTTTCCAAAGAGCCCTTTCTTTTCATTCCAGCACATTTGGCAGGTTTTTATATTCACGGATAGACCAAAATAAAGGGAAAGACACCCCATGCGTCTGAATGGAAGGGGATAGTATTGTAAAGCCTCAATTCTTCCCAAATTAATCGATAAAGTCAGTGCAGTTCAAATCAAAATCCCAGCAGGGGTTTAATGGAACTTGACTACAGTGTGTCTTACTAATTCCTTCTTTGTCCTCTTAAAAGTGAGCTCCTATCCCCTCTAAATAAACTCCTCCCAGTGTCCTTGCAAACTGCTTTAGTAACCTTCCCAAAACGGACAGAGAGAACAAAATATTCCGATTATCCCTAAGGCAGGAGGCAAATGAAATGGGCTGTGGGTGTTATTGGAACAGCATGGAAATTACCTTTAGTACATTTTTATTCCCTTTCTGTACGATTGTTGCCCAATAATGTTAGGGGAAAAGAAAGGTCGCCGGCATCATAACTCATATTCAGTCTCTCTTCATTTTCCTTTCCCCTTAACATACCAAAACGTTCTATTTCATCTTCCATTCTTTTTTTTTTTTTTTTTTAATTTATTTATTTGACAGACAGAGATCACAAGCAGGCAGAGAGGCAGGCAGAGAGAGAGGAGGAAGCAGGCTCCTTGCCGAGCAGAGAGCCCGATGCAGGGCTCGATCCCAGGACCCTGAGATCATGACCTGAGCCGAAGGCAGCGGCTTAACCCACTGAGCCACCCAGGCGCCCCTCATCTTCCATTCTTAAAAGACAAGGCAAATAACGACAACATTTTCAAATGTCCCTTACTCAGAATCATTGTCTACCAGAGCTAGAAGGCCACTCAGAGGAGGACTAGTAGCATCGAAACTATGTGGGCTTTGGACGGGGACCACCCTGGACCCAGTTACATAATGTCTTCTGAGCCTCAGCCTCCTCATCTCTGAATTGGGGCTAATAATGGTTTCCCTTTCATAGGGCTCTTCTGAGGGAGGATTAAATGAAACCATGCTCGTAAAAAGCTTGGTTTATGACAAGTGTAGAGAAGATGGTGGCTATTAATTACCAGGTATGACCTCCTCATTCTACTGATGAGAAAAAAGGAAGCTGTTACCAAAATTCACATTCTTCCATTTACGCCACACCACTCTTTCTCCAGATTCTCCTGTTTATTGAATGACTTTCTTTAGCGCCAAGGGCTAAATTCCTTAAGTGGTCTACAACCACCACCCTCACTTTCATTTACTAAATCACTCTGTAACCTGCGCGCTAAACCTCCATTCCCTTCAATCCTCTAAATAGGCCTTTTGCTAATGCCTTCTGTGAAATGGACAACCCCCTTCATTATACCTACATATTCATTCTGCTTAAGCCTTGAACATTTATTCAAAGCAATCCTTCTCCAAACTAAAATGTTATAATAAAGCCGTCTCCTTTGCTTGGATGTGTGTGGCTCTGGTCCAGGCTAAGTTATTGTTATTCAAATGGAAAATCTTTAGCAACATGTTTAAATAACAATGGCCACCAGGTATTAAATACTTCCTCAGTGCAGGGCACTGCACCAAACACTTTACAGGCATTATTTCATTTTACCCGCACAGCAAGCTTACAAGGTAGATACTGTTATTATTTCAGAGGAAAATGTGCATATGGCTGGAAAAGTAATATTTCACATAACCATTTCATTAGCACATAAACCCACCTAAAAGAGAAGCAAATTCTCATTTTTGGAACATCTTACTTCTATATTAAACACAGGGGGAAGCCCTCTTACAAGAAGACATTGATAGTGAATACCCGGAAGGTGGACTCATAGATTCTGAGTCACTTTTAGCTAGGTTCTTTATCTAATCCAGACCATCTATACAGGCAGCTTTCAGATTCAGGGTCTAACCTCAACTTTCAGAGAGCTCATTTCAATAGTATTTATGAAAGAGTTCAACAAATCTAATTTTGTTGCCAGTGGACAAAACATTACATAGGGCAACCCAGATCAGCTTATGAATTGGTTCTCTCTCTTAATTGAGACATGATGCAAATGAGGCCTAATGTAAAAATTATCCAAACTCTTTATAGCTACGCATCACTGTCCACAGACGAATACGTTTCTGGAAGACTATTTTAAACAAATTTTCATACCGTAAGCCCTACTTTTCTACTGCTTGTCTCTATTATTCTTTTTCTTACAAAAGAAGGGCATGTTCACTTCTTTCATTCAAATAGAAGTATATAAAATAGGGCGCCTGGGTGGCTCCAGTTGGTTGGGTGACTGCCTTCGGTTCGGGTCATGATCCTGGAGTCCTGGGATCAAGTCCCGCGTCGTGCTCCCTGCTCAGCAGTGAGTCTGCTTCTCCTTCTGACCTTTCCCCTTTCATGCTCTCTCTCTCATTCGCTCTCTCTCAAATAAATAAATAAATAAATAAAATATTTTTAAAAAGAAGCATATAAAGTAAAAGGAGTCTTTGATTCTGCTCTACAGAGATGATAACTGAGAACAAGCTGATACACATTTTCCCGAATGTTTGCCATTCACATACAGGGTAACATATATTTATTTTTCAAAATGAGAACATATTATACATATTGCTCTCCAAATTGCCCTTATCCACTTAATAATGTATCACAAACATCATTCCATGGTATTATGTTTGTATGTAGATATCTAAGTAATTAACGTTTTGTTTTGTTTTTTTTTACTGCTACCCGGTATTCCATAGTATGGACGTACCATGATGTATCATCATATCCCTCTTAACAAACATTCAGGATTTCCCCCTAGTTCTTCACAATACTCCAGTTAATATCCCTGTGCAAATATCTTTGCATATTTGTTCAAGCATCTCTATATAGTTAAGCCCAGTAACTGGAAATGATGCTGGGTCAAAGGCTATGTGCTCTTGAAATTTTAAAGGATACTATCAAGGTGTCTTTTAAAAGGACCAAACCATCTTACACTCCTACTTAGAGTATGTAAGGGTGCCATTTTCCTCATATCCTTGAAAACATCGAATATTATCAAATCTTTAAAAATCTTATCAATCAGGGTATCTGAGTGGCTCAGTCGGTTAAGCTTCTGCCTTCAACTCAAGTCATGATCCCAGGGTCCTGGGTTCAAGTCCCGCATCAGGTTCCTTGATCAGGCGGGGAGCCTCCTTCTCCCTCTGCCTGCAACTCCCCTTGCTTGTGCTCTCTCTCTTTTTCTTTCTCTCTCTGTGACAAATAAAAAAAATAAAATCTTAAAAAAAGAAACCTTACCAATCCAATAGGTAAACAATGCTTTCTCATTATTGTTTAATTTCCTTTCATTAAAATGTTTGAAAATTTTATATATTTTTCTAAAAGTAATAACTATTCATTATAGAAAACAGAAAGCACCAAAAATATATAAAGAATGCTCTTTACTCTTTTTTTTTTTTTTTTTAGTATCCTCCACACCCCATATGAGGCTTGAACTCACGACCCAGAGATTAAGAGTCACATGCTCCACCAACTGAGCCAGCCAGGCGCCCCTAAAGAGTGCTCTTTATTTTTTTTTTGGAGATTTTGTTTATTTATTTATTTGACAGAGAGAGATCACAAGTAGGCAGAGAGGCAGGGGGGGGGGGGGAGGCAGGCTCCCTGCTGAGCAGAGAGCCCATGCAGGGCTCAATCCCAGGACCCCGAGATCATGACCTGAGCCAAACTCAGAGGCTTAACCCACTGAGCCACCCAGGCACCCCAAGAGTGCTCTTTAAATCCACAATTCTGTAGCCTTGAGTGAGCCACTATGAATATTTTGATGTATTTCTCACCAGCTTCTTCTTATGCGTATTTTTTTTTCCAAAATTGCAACCATTCCACATGCCTAGCTGACACTTGAACAGCATGAGGAGAAGGAGTGCTGATCCCTTGTGCAGTCGAAAATCCACATATAACTTTTGACTCCCCAGAAACTTAACTACTAATAGCCTGCTGCTGACCAGAAGACTTACAGATAACACAAAAAGTTGATTAGCATATATTTTGCATGTTACATATATTATATACTGTATTCTTACAGTAAAGTAAATTAGAAAAAAGAGTTATTAAGAAAATTGTAAGGAAAAGAAAATACATTCATAGTACTCTACTGTATTTATCGAAAAATTTCCACGTGTAAGTAAATCCATAGAGCTCAAACTCATGTTGTTCAAGAGTCAACGGTATAGTATTGTGTGCTTTTCTTCACTTGACACTGAAAGTGAGGTCTCCCCCATGTTGTTAAAAATTATTTAAAGAGGATGCCTGGGTGGCTCAGTGGGTTAAGCCGCTGCCTTCAGCTCAGGTCATGATCTCAGGGTCCTGGGATCGAGTCCCACATCGGGCTCTCTGCTCAGCAGGGAGCCTGCTTCCCTCTCTCTCTCTGCCTGCCTCTCTGTCTACTTGTGATCTCTGTCTGTCAAATAAATAAATAAAATCTTTAAAAAAAATTATTTAAAGACCAGGTTTAGGGCTGCATAATATTCTAGCACATGGCTATTACATAATAAATTTAACCAGTCCCCTATTGTGTGGGGGGGGGGGCATTTAGGTTTCTAAATTTTTCGAGTGCTATAAGTGACACTGTTATGAATATCCTTGAATATCAATTTGCATGTCTCTCTAATTTGTTTCTTTAAATAACTGTTGGATGTTGACTTGCTGAATCAAATGTTATTATTTCAAGGTAATTGACTGATATCACCAAAACTTTTCCGTCTGATTTTCAGTAGAAATTGAAAACAGTAATTTGTAATGATAGTCCCGTTGATGAGTAGTCCCCAATAAGAAAACAAATGCATGCACTGATCTGCTGTAAAATCATAAAGGTAATTTTAAATCAAATTAAATAAAATGATTTTTGAAATAAGTTACCAACACAAAATAGTGTTTGATTCAGGGTGGAGAGGTTGTTTCTCTTGTTTAGGATTTGAGTTTGGGGAGGTTTTTTGGCAGGAATATAATATCTTAACATTCTACTGGAGAAAACAGTTGGGGAGAGATAATTTCAATGAACAGAGCACACTGACCTTAAGAGTCCCTTTAGCTTCAATTACACCTCCCTCCCCCGGACCTCATACTCTATCCTGTTGCCAGCCTTTTGTAGAAGCAGCTGCTTTTTTGGAAATAAACAAGCTGATCTTGGGCTGAAAGAAAGGCACTAAATACAGAAACCTAAGGAAAGCACAAAAGCAAAGTATGTCTGCAAATTAACAGAAAAGAAATAGCCACAAGGTAATAAAAAATATCAAAAGGGGTCTTCAGATATTACAGATCAGATCAGTTCCCTGATCAAGTTCTGTGATCATAAGTTTTGATAGAAACTTTATCTTACCTACTACTGTTTTTAACTTGAGAAAACCTCTAAAACTGGAAAGAAATACTAATGCAAAGACCATGCCTTCATCACTTCCACTTCTTTGTATTTAATTTATTTTGCGTTTTTATTTTATTTTATTTTTTCTTTTCCTTTTTTTTTTAAAAAAAGTTTTTTATTTAAATTCCAGTTAACAGGGGCACCTCGGTGGCTCAGTCATTAAGCGTCTGCCTTCAGCTCGGGTCCTGATCCTGGGGTCTTGGGATCAAGGCCCGCATCGGGCTCCCTGCTCAGTGGAGAGCCTGCTTCTCCCTCTGCCTCTCCCCCTGCTTGTGTTCCCTCTCTCGCGCACTCTCTCTCTCTCTCTCTCAAATAAATAAATAAATAAATAACTTTAATAAATAGATAGATAGATAGATAGATAGATGAAGTTCTAGTTAACAGACAGTGTAATATTAGTTTCAGGTATATAACATGACAATTCAACACTCGTGTACAACACCCAGAGCTCATCACAAGTGCACTGCCACAGCTCATCCTGTGTCATGCCCAAATGATAACCTAACCCTTCCCAGATAGATCTTAAATCCTTGACCCCCCCCCCTCAGGGACTGAAGGTGCTAATTGTTCTCTTCTGACAACAAGCTGACCCAGAGCTCCTCTGACCCAGAGCTCCCTGGAACCTGTGTCAGATGGGCTGGAGAAAGGCCCCTATGCTGGCAGGGCAGATCACCTTACCATTTATTACAACTTTTCAGCTACACGTTAAGAGGGGGAAAAGTTTCAAAACCTGGTACTCTCCTGCAGAAAAAAAAAAAATGCATCATCAGATTAAGTGCAAGTCAAGGTACCCTCATCTGAAGTCACAGAAGTTAAGAGAACAAAAGACTGGAAAAGTTCAGATGAGAAATGCTTGAGCCACTGACTAGGAAATAGTGCAATGTCCTGTCTGAGTCAGTTACACTGTATGATAAACAAACATCTATGACACACATTGCAAAACGGAGATTAAGAAACCTCAGGGCAGAGGACAGATCATCACACATACAAGTGTACTGAGGCACTCAGCCAATACACAAAGAGGAGCCTGGCTTCAGAACTTAAAAGTCTGTGTCCCTCGGCCCTTTTTTTCTTTGCTCCTTTTTAAACTTATTCTGTTGATACAGGTTTGAACTGAAGCAACAGCTTTAATTTCCATATGTGCAAACAAAGGAAGAGTAGGCGTCTGCTTTGAAATTTAAAGCACGTAACACATGAACTTCTCAAATAGAAGTCCAGAGCTGTAAAAGATTTTAAAGGTAATGGAGAGTCTGGTCATTGATTTATTTACAGATGAGGACATGGAGGTTCCAAGAGGTTAAGTAATTTATTCAAGGTTACAAAACTAGTCATTTCAGAACTGAGGGTTGGGACAGAGATCTCCTGACTATCAACTCACAACTCATCCTACTTTGCTACATTGTCTACCTCATATTGACTTCCCAGAGGTTTGACAATCTAACCTTAAGCACAGTTACCAAAACCATACCTATTAAAGTGCTCTGAAAAAAAAATAAAGTGCTCTGAATTGCTTGATTTAAAAAAAATCAGGAATATCTAAGGAAGACAGAAAAATATGATCTGTTTAATTTATGTGGAACATATCTGAGGAAGCAAGCAGAAATTTCGATGGGAAAGATTTTTTTTTCTCATTTACTTATTTTGTTTAGGGAAAAAAAAAAGTCCCACAAACCTTTCCAATACCCTTGTTAATTATCTGCATGTGTGCAGACCTACAAATGTCCCTTCTGGGTTGCCATGTCCTCCTTAGCCAGTGGACATATGAATTTGATAGTCAACTTGTCCTGTCTATCATGGCTTTCCTTATTCCCTGTCTGTCAGTTTTATGACACTCCTGCTATTTCATTTAACTGTATCAGCAAATAGTCAAGGTCTGTAAGACTTGCTATCAGAAAGGAACTTTCCACTGTTGTGGGAAATGTGACATTCTCAGGGGTGGGGGCCAGGAAGGCATTTGGGGCATCGGCCAAATAGAATCTTATGACGCTAGCCCTCTCATTCTTGTCTGCTTCTGATCTATCTTCCGCACTATCTAAAAGAAA
This sequence comes from Enhydra lutris kenyoni, assembly GCF_002288905.1. Lineage (NCBI taxonomy): Eukaryota > Metazoa > Chordata > Mammalia > Carnivora > Mustelidae > Enhydra > Enhydra lutris. The sequence goes on along the minus strand of NW_019154164.1, from coordinate 5,276,301 downwards.
CTATAACAGTTCAGAAATTGTCCAACGTCAGAAGTAGTCTACATTGAACATGACCAATAAATACATGAAAAGATGCTCCACGTCATTAGTCTCGAGGGTAACATAAATCAAAACCACAATGAAGTACCACTTCCCATCCACTAAAAAAAAGGAAAATCTCAAGTATTGCACGAGGATATGGGGAAAAAACCTCCCATCTTGCTACCAGGGACGCAAAACAGTACAGGTGCTGCTGAAAACAGCTCAGCTGTTCCTCAAAGCGTGAACCATGGAGTTACCATATAATCCTGAAATTCCAAGCCTAAAGTATATATCTAAAGTTGCTGAAGATAAGCATTCAAACAAACACAGGTACACCCCTGTTCTTAGGAACATTATTTATAATAGCTAAAAAAATGAAAATGCCCATCCATTTACGAATGGACAAACCCAATGTAGCACACCATAAAAATGAATGAAACACTGGTACACGTGAAAAAGGCCAGACATATGATATGATTCCGTTTGTACAAAACATCCAGAATAGGTAAATCCATAGAGACAGAATGCAGAACACTGGACGCCAGAGGCTGAGGGAGAAGACACTGCTTAACGGGTACAGGATTTTATATAGAAATCACAGAAAAGGGATGCCTGGGTGGCTCAGTGGGTTAAAGCCTCTGCTTTCGGCTCAGGTCATGATCCCAGGGTCATGGGATGGAGCCCCGCATCGGGCTCTCTTCTCAGCAGGGAGCCTGCTTCTTCCTCTCTCTCTGCCTGCCTCTCTGCCTACTTGTGATCTCTGTCTGTCAAATAAATAAATAAAATCTTAAAAAAAAAAAGAAATCACAGAAATGTTTTGAACCTAGACAGGGGTGATGGCTGCGCAATACTGTGAAGGTACTAAGTGCCTCTGAATCATCTGCTTTAAAAGGGTTCATTCCATGGTATGTTAATTTCACCTCCATAAATCATGAAAAATCTGCATTGAAAGAACCAAGTGAAAGACTACGAACTTTCTGTTTTCCAAAGTTCACGAAACGAAGCATCAGAGAAGACACCGCTGATGGTAATACCTCAGAAAATAAAACAGAGTAGACAAAGGTCCCTGGGGGTAAAATTTATGTTCAGTGAGTTGCAGGGTGTTTTTCTTGCTCACTTCTCTTGGCTCCTTTTCTAAGACAATGTTTTCTATATCTGCGTGAAACCCTAAGTCCTAAAACCTAATGGCTTCAGCAATGGTGTTTTCTTCTGTCCTCATGGGGTTTTTTGCTTCTCTTAAATGAGAAAAAAATCTAGGAAGAAAATTTTAGTTATATAAATTGTATTTAATTTAATTATATTATTAATTTTAATTATACATACAGTATAACAAGTTGTAATCATTTTGTGATTTAATGAAATTAATAAACTATGTAGTGTGCTTCTAATTCAGGAGGCATTCAAACTACAAATGGTTTTTTTTTATTTTTAAATTTTAAATTCAATTAATTGACATATAACATATTACTGGTTTCAGAGGTAGACCTCGGTGACTCATCAGTCTTACATAATACCCAATGTTCATTCCATCATGTGCCCTCCTTAATGTCCATCATCCAGTTACCCTATCCCCCCAACCACCTCCCCTCCAGCTACCCTCAGTTTCCTATGATTAAGTCTTTTATCGTTTGTTTCCCTCTCTGATTTTGTTTTATTTTTTCCTCACTTCCCCTATGATCAAATAGTTCTTTTAAAATATTCCATATTTTGAGATTTTATTCCTCAATTTCCATTTTTCCCTTAAGAGATTAAGGAAGCACAAAACATTGTCTACGAATTCAGAATTTCCCAAAATTTTAAATATTTACTCCCAACTCCTGCCTTCACATCCATTCAGTCATTCGACAAATATTTATTTAACTTGGACTCTGTGCCAGACTGGGTGTTGGTACACAGATTCAAACTGACCTAAAGGGGCAAAGTCCCTGCCCCTAGGAAGCTTATGTGGTAATGTAGCAGACAAAACAAGACAATTTCAGAAAGTAGTAAGTGCTATGAGGAAAATAAAACGAAATCAAAATAGGTGTGTGTAGGTGAAGGGACTGTACTTTAGATTTAGGAGATTAGCTTTGCTGAGAAGATGATGTTTGAGTTAAGAATGATGAAAAAGAGCCAGCCTTGTCCACCCAGATCTAGAGGAAGAGTAGTCCAGGTAGAGGAGTCATCAAGTACAAGGGTCATAAAGCCAGTCTGGCCTTGGGCCTTGAGCAGCTGGATGGGTCAAGAGAACCAAGGGCAGAGGACCATAGAAAGAAGACATGAAGGTAGGGAAGATCTGGTTTTTCAGAGCTTTAGAGGCTAGGGTAAAAAGTTTGATTTTACTCAGGTACGTCTATGCTCTGAAAGGTCTTTCAACACCAATGGTAACCTGGCCAAAGCTGTAGCTAAAAGGGGATGTTGAAACACACACACATACACACACAACTTAAAGGGGATATATCAAGACAACCATGCCTCTCTCTGGTTGTGAGAAATTAATGTGATCAACCTGGAAGACTGTTTTCTTCCTCTCTAGTCCAGGGTTTCTCAACCTTGGCACTATTGGCATTTAGAGCTGGAGAATTCTTTATCTGAGCAACTGTCCTGTATATTGTAACATGTTTAACAGCATCCCTGGTCTTTACCCATTAGATGCCGGTAGCACCCCTCCCCCAAGGTTGTGACCCCTCTTAAAAATCCTCAGATGTTGACAAGTGTCTTGAGGGAAGGGGTGAAATATTGACACGGATTGAGCACCATTGCTCTAGGGCAGGGCAAGGAAGTGAAAAGTTGTCATGTACAGAGAAGGCAGACTTTGAAGACAACAGCATTTTCTTTTTGATTTCACCTTTCCTACCTCCAGACTCATTTCAAAGCATCTCTTTGATTCCCTGAACTCATGCACTCATGACAACTTTAAGACCTTAAGTCAATATTCATTAAATTCATTCAACACAGACTACCAATGTGTACACATTGAGGCACAAGTTTTTTTTGGTTGCGAGGTGGTGGGGGAAGGATACCACTGCATTTGAATAGTCTGGGTCACTGTCTCAACTTTTCGGCTCATTTCGGTTACACAGAGCTTTAGAGAGACTAAATCTCTCATTTGGTGTTCATACAACACCCAAAGAATTACTCATTTTATGCATTGTAACAAAGTTCTGTGAAAACACAACTTTTAGTCATTGACTTCGATTTTAAAATTTAAGTTGTATTTCCATATGTACCATCTAACAGAGTAGAATATCAAAGGCTCTAGAGCAGGGTACTCAACCTTGGTGCCATTGACCTTGGCTCAGACAACTCTTTGTTGTGGTGATCTATCTTGCATATTATAGGACCAGTATCCCTGGTCTCTGCCCACTACATGCCATAATCACCCTCCCCAGACCCTATTGTAAAGATTAAAGTGCCTGGGGGAGGGGGTGCCTGGCTGGCTCAGTCAATGGAGCATGCGACTCTTGATCTCAGGGTTGTGGGTTCGAGCTCCATGCTGGGTGTAGAGATCACTTAAAAAAATAAAATCTTAAAAAAATTAAAAGGTCTGCAAGAAATATCCAGACATTCATACTAGTGAAAATGAAGGATGACTAAATCAATATGGGAAAAAAGACAAATCTACCACATAGAATCCAAATAATTTATGTAGCTATTTCCCCTTAGTTAGATGGAGCATAAGGACTCACCCAACGAATAAAGGCTGCACATAGTGACTTGCTTCCAAAGAAGAGAGAATGGAATGGGGGAAAAAAATAACTTTAGAGCAGAGAAAGCTCATAAACACTATCTTGGACAGGTGGTTGAGATTAACACCATCAGCGATAAGTCATGTTGATAGCCCTAGATATGATACGATGAGAACAGCTCTTGATCTCTATTATCCTTCCCCTTAAGAAACTCATAACCACATTCTAATCACAAGAATAACATCAGCCAAATCCCAATTCAGGGACATTCTACAAAAGTTCTGACCTATATTCCTGCAAATGGTCAAGGTCATCAAAAGCAAGGAAAGGGAGCGCCTGGGTGGCCCAGTCGTTTAGCCTGCCTTTGGCTCAGGTCATGATTCCAGGGTCCTGGGATCGAACCCAGCATCAGGTTCCTTGCTCTGTGGGAAGTCTCCTTCTCCCTCTCCCACACCCCCTGCTTGTGTTCTCTCTCTTGCTTTCTCTCTCCCCGCCAAATTAAAAAAAAAAAAAGCAAGGGAAGTCTAAGAAAACTGTCAAGGCCAAGAGAAGCCTAAGGAGTGATGACAACTAAACACAATGTGGTTTCCTTGATGGGACCCTGAAACAGAAAAGGATATTAGGTAACAACTAAGGAAATTTGAATGAGGCATAAACTTCAGTTAGTAATAATGTATCAATATTGTTTCTTTTCATTATAACAATTTATCATACTGATGTGGGATGTTAATGATAGGGGGAACTGAGTTGAGGTATTTAGAAGTCACTGTACTGAGTTTGCAACTTTTTATAGTTCCAAAAACTACTAAAATCAAAAAGTTTATTCTTTAAGAATACTTGCAGACATTGCCTTATGTCCCCTAGATGGCAAAGTCTCCCTCAGTTGAGAGCCAGTGCTCTAGGTCCTTAAAACCATTTGCTTTTTCATTATAGCGCTTTTCAGCCTTTATATTTGACCAACTCCACATTCTTCTTCATGCTGTCAGCAATTCTTGCGGGGCAAGGATTTTTCTTATGACTTCTAGATCACCTGACTCATCACCCACAGTTTCCAAAAATTTATTCCTCTATAATTTTGTCCTGGAATTTACGACATGCCAATCAAAGTGGAGTTCATTGTCATTTCCCTCATGGGTAACAGTATCTAATAAATCAGGTCTATAAATTCTTGTACTTCGTTAGTTTTTTTTTTTTTATGGTTTTCACAGTTTGAAAATCTTCATAGTGAAATGACTAATTTAAAAAGGACACTTGCTGGGGCACCTGGGTAGCTCAGTTAAGTGTCTGCTTTCAGCTCAGGTCATGAACTCAGAGTCCTGGGAATGAGCCCTGCATCAGGCTCTGTGCTCAGCCGAGAGTCTGTTTTTCCTTCTCCCTCTGCTTGCCACTCCCCTTGCTCTCTCTCTCTAATAAATAAATAAAATCTTAAAAAAAATAAAAAGGGCTACTTGCACTTCTTCACCATTGCTGTAACTGTAGTCTGAAAGTGCTATTGTGTTCTTATTAAAGCTGCTTCACCTGGACTGCACAGGACTTCACTGAGATTGCACCGAATTATGGAACAGATTTATGGAACAGAAGGCTTCAGCTTTGGATATGAAATAGAATTAATTTAAGCCAAGGGGGTCTGCCAAACTCAATGTCATCAATCACTTTCCATAGCATTTTGTGATGAAAGCCCACCTTAGTTAGCAGTTATTCAGCCATGAATAGTAATGAATTGCTGTCCTCTTCTGGATCTAAAGATGAAGGAACAAAAGCCTCGGGCTCAATATTGAAATTAAGCCTAAGAAAATGAAAAAGAGCAGTAAGAAAGAATGACAAAGAGAGTCACTGACTCTTTCAAGGTTTAATTCTCTTTCTGAGATGGTGGTTCATTTTATATCACCGTTTCCTTCCTCAGATATGCTCTTCTCCTTCCCACTCATGCCCTGATAGAAACAGAGTCTATGTTTTTATTATATGCATAACAGAATCTTGGCTGGGCCAAAGCTGGTGCTAGAACTTCATCTGAAAGAGACCAGGTGATTGTTTCCCCTCTCCCTTCCTTTACCTATTGGCATAAGTCTATATGCAAGGAGATTTTGGAATTTGGGCTGAAGGAAGAGTAATAAGTTGGCTTTTTTTTTTTCTGGGGCACACAGAAAAGATAAAGATAAGGAAAGAACAGAGGGAAAGTAGAGTGTTGATGCTTTGCTTAGCCCTTTGGGTTTGAGGCCTGATGGAGAAGAGAGAACCAAAAGCTGAAGGCACTGTTTTCACGAAGGCCCATCTGTGATCCTGGGCTCAAATTATGCTGTTTCAAGCCAAAGTGACAAAATTTATATAAAATTGGGTGAGGATCCTAGATTTCAATACCTCCAGGACTGGAAGCTCTGTGCTATTTGCACAAAGGGTGTCAGCAGTGGAGGCAATGATGAGGTGCCTTGATTAGTAGTCCCGACTGTAAGAATGGGAGTGAGATTTTTACAGGCACATGTGGTAGCCCCTCCCCACTGTCCTCCACCCCCCTGAGAATGATCAGAAATAACTGAAGCGTCTTTGGAATGGGGTTAAATTCCTCTGTGAGCAGGTGGGGCCTTGCAGCTGATGAAATCTGGATAGTAGTGTTCATGTGATCTCATTTCACCAGCTGGAAATGTTTGGGATATTAGTGTTACATAATTCTTCTTTTCTGGGGCTTGATTCTAATAAAAACTAGGACTTCTTAAGCCTACCTCCATTATAGAAGAATCCTGCTCCAAGCCTAAGCCATCAGTCCTCTCCTAGATCTAAAGGAGTCCTACTGCAGTTTCTTCTGAGCCCTTTGAGCTGTCTTATCTAACATCATAGTAACTGGCTATAGCTCTCATCCTCTGTAAATTCTCTAGAATTAGTCTTCCTGAGATAGTCTCCTTCAGAAGAATCATTTAGCTTTATCCACCTTGGTAAGCTCTAAATATCCTTTTGTAAACACTTCCTGAAGGGAGCCACTTGCTTCTTTCAATGACCGGTGATTCTTTCTATGAAAGTGTGTCTCATCTAACCATAACTTCACTGAAAACCTAGATTCTTGTAACTCAAATAAATATAACATTATTTTGCTCTTTGTCTCATTTTTTAACTGTTTCTCATTTTTTAACATGCTCAACATGGAAAAGAAGTATTCATGCTCTCTGCATTGTGGCAGATACAGAAAAAATTTAAGTGAACATCAAGATTGCTAGACTATATTATCCCTGACAAAAGACTTAGCACAAATTTCCTGGACGCTAGCCATGTATCTTGTTGATGATTCATATAAAATCCATTTAGGTTTTCATATTAATATGGTTGGTTATGTTGTAGATGTTAGAATTCTAACCATTCCCCTCTATCACTAAGGATTTGAAAGAAGTTTGTGTAGTAGGCTTATTTTTATTTTTCACAACCAGGACTAGCAACCTAATGAGGAATTTGGAAACTGATCTTTGGAGTAAGTTCTTAATCTGCTTCTCAATTACCATGTAATTCATCCAAGATCCAAATGCTCCTGTAGTCTGTGGGTGTAAAATGGAAAATATTCACAAGATGACAAGCAAAGTGTCAAGAAAATAGATAGGAAGAGTACTGAGGTCACATACCGGACTTTATCGCAAACATGATACAAAATATCCTGAGATATTCGTGGCGATAGATAAGCAAAAACTAATGACAAATCCTGCTATCTAGAGAAACCAGAAAGCCAAAATTATAAATTGATGTCTCAGAAGATTAAGTAAGCAGAGATAGTGGTAAAGCAACATCAGTCTTTAGATTAATCCAGAGGTCTTCAGAATTAGGGCTAGGGTTTCTTCAATAATGATAGCATCATCATATTTAAGTCAGATGAAACACCAGGATCGCCTCCCCCCCCCAAAAAAAAAGAGGTCTTAGAATGAAGCTAAGTGGAATTATACTAAACCCAATGCGCATTCCAACATTTTCCATATAGCAAGCACAAGTTGGGTCACTATAAAAAGGCAGTCCCTCTCCACAAGAAAATGCTGTAAAGTTAAAGCAAAACAAATCTCTGAGGATCTTCCCATTACTATAGAATTGCAGACATCCGTAGCATTAGGCATGCCAACATGGAAAACAACAATCAAGCAAGTCATCGATGAGCAGAAGATGCTGAGTGCCTTCCACAGTACGAGTGCTGAGGAGGGTGTGAAAGAGACATAATATCCGATCTCTGGTTGCAGCGACAAGACTTGAATACATAAATCAGAGGAAGCCATAAAACCAAACAGACGGGTTAAATGCAACAGTGCTGACTAGAAGTGTCAGAACAAATCCAAAAAGGCCAGAGTGGAGAGTTTTGTTTTGTTTTTTTTAAAGATTTCATTTTTTTATTTGACAGACAGAGATCACAAGTAGGCAGAGAGGCAGGCAGAGAGAGAGGAGGAAGCAGGCTCCCCGCTGAGCAGAGAGCCCGATGCGGGGCTTGATCCCAGGACACCGGGATCATGACCTGAGCCGAAGGCAGAGGCTTTAACCCGCTGAGCCACCCAGGCGCCCCAGAGTGGAGAGTTTTGAGGAGACATCTGGATTTGAGCTGGGCAGACATTGAAGGAGGGCAGAAAGGCTAGGTTGTAAGAGCCAACACGAGTGAGGGCAAGAACTGAAAATGAACATGGCACGTCAAGGAGATTCACGTTGGGGAAGAGTTGGAAGGTAGTTCGGGAAAGACAGAATGCAAAGTGGAATAGACGTATCAAGCTAGAAACTGAATGGCTACAGAAATGGCAGCTAGAGTGCCTGACACCCAAGAATTTAGAGAGGACTGCTTCACTTACGAGACTCTTGTCATCCTTCCACACATGGAGAACTCTGCCAACTGTGTCATCTCTTAAGGGTACACAATGAGGTGAAGATGATGCAGATATGGAGCAAAGGAAACATAAAAAGGAATGGCCCGGGGTGTCATCCCTGCCTTCTGGAATTGAACCATTATTGCTCCATCCATTACAGTGGAAGTCATTTTCATACAAAATCTCAACCTTTGCCTGGGGACAATAATAGCTATTTGATCAATTGTACAGTTAATACCAATGAAGTGCCTATCTCTCTAGCCTGCCAATATTTCAGTAAGCAATTCACTTTAATGCAAAACAGATTATTTTCATTTGTTTTTAAATTGTTTTTATCTAAACACAGCAGAGATAATATCTACATTGAAAGGTGGCTTTAAAAACACAGCAGGCACTTCTGGTTTCCGGTCCAGCCAGTAAAGAACTTAGAAGTCTCTACTCCATCCTAACAGAAAGTAAAAAGCTGAACAAACTGAAACACTCACAACTCTTCTTAAATCCACAAAAGCAGCGAGATCTTGAAGCAAAATGCTGCCCCTCAAAATTGGAGAGACAGATAGGCAGAAACGGAGAATCACAACTTACCTAAGGCAGATATGCAAAGCAGAAATCTCCACAGGAACCAGTACTGGGGTAGGAAGACCTGATTATAATTGATGAGTTACTGGAGGCTTAGTGTGTAGACAAGTCTGACAGTGAAAAAATCCAGAGGGGACCCTACACTTTTATGAGTCTTACCTCCTGGAGCTCTGTCAGGTTCTTAAAGTGAAGAAAAGAGGAAAAGCCCCTCAGGCTTCCAGTAAGGGAAAGGGAAATGAACTATTTCTAAATAGGCTAGAGCATTCTGTTCTTTTTTTTTTTTTTTTAAAAGATTTTTTATTTATTTATTTGACAGAGATCACAAGTAGGCAGAGAGGCAGGCAGAGAGAGAGGAAGGGAAGCAGGCTTCCTGCTGAGCAGCGAGCCCGATGCGGGACTCGATCCCAGGACCCTGGGATCATGACCTGAGCCGAAGGCAGCGGCTTAACCCACTGAGCCACCCAGGCGCCCCTAGAGCATTCTGTTCTTAACAAGGCCTGCCCTTTAGAGAATATATTTTACCAGAGCCTAACCTATTGGGGTTTTACCAGAACCTAACTGACTTGGGAGAAAGGAAATATTCCATTTTAGTTTGCTCTAGCCTTCCATGTAGGGGGAAAGGGAGTACCCAAGTTCCAGCACCCCACCCTAACCTAGTCATCCTGTCATAACTAAGATGAGGGAAAAGGACTGGGAAACACTGGTAAAATTTATGGTCCATTGGCACAGGCTCATTAAAAGACTGAAACCCAATCATCAGACTATAAAATGCCTCACCTGCCCCCACACCTTACCAGCATATCACTAAAGTCCTATTTACTGGTAATCTTTTCATTCGGTACATTATGTTTGGCTTTCAACAAAAAATTATGAGACCTGCTAAATGGCAAAAATACAGTTTGAAGAGACAAAATAAGCATCAGAATCAGACTCATATATGGCAGGGATGTAATTATCAGATTATTAATTTAAAACAACTATAATTAATGTGCAAGACACTCTAATGAAAAAGTCAACAACATGAAGGAGCAGACAGATAATGTTGGGCAGAGAGATGGAAATTCTAAAAAGAATAAAAAAGAAATTCTAGATATCAAAAACACTGTAACAAAAATGAAGATTGCCTTTGATGGGCCCATCAGCAGACTGGACATGGCTGAGGAGGGAATCTCTGAGCTTGATGACATGGCAATAGAAAGCTACAAAACTATAAAGCAAAATAAACCCAAAGCAAGCATAAGGAAGAAAACAATAAAAATTAGAGCAGATGTCAATGAAACTGAAAACAGGAAATCAATAAAGAAAATCAACAACACCAAAAGTTAGTTTTTTTAAAAGATCCATAAAATCAGTAAGCCTCTTGCTAGGCAAACTAAGAAAAAAATAGAAATGACACACATCATTAATATTTAAAATGAAATGAGGGAATCATTACAGATCCTATGGACAGTAAAAGGGTACTAAAGGAATAGCATGAACAACACCATGCCCATACATTTCATAACCTGGGCAAAATGAACCAATTCCTTGAAAGATACAATCTGCTAGAACTGACATAAGAAAAATTCACAATCTGAATAGGTCCATATCTATTTAAAAAATTAAACCAATAATTAATAACCTTCTAAAACAACAAACATCAGGGCCAGATAGATACACTGATGAATTCTACCAAGCATTTAGGGAAAAAATTACATTAATGCTCTATAATCTCAGAAGATAGAAACAGAGAGAATATTCCCTAACTCATTCTATGAGGCCAGCATTACCATAATACCAAAGCGAGGCAGAGATATTATTAGAAAAGAGAACTACACCGATCAATATCTCTAAGGAGCATATAAGCAAAAATCCTTAATAAAACATTGACATGTTGAATCCGACAATGTATAAAAAGAATTCTACACCATCACCAAGTGGTGTTTATTCCAGATATGCAAAGCTGGTTCAACACTTGAAAATAAATGAATGCAATTTATCACATTGATAGACTACAGAAGAAAACTAACATGCTCATATCAACAGACACCCAAATACATATGATAAAATCCAATATTGATTCATGGTAAAACAATAACAACAACAACAACAACTCTCAGCAAACCAGGAATAGAGAGGAACTTCCTCAACTTGATAAAGAACGTCTGCAAAAACCCTCCATCTAACCTCATACTTAATAGTGAGAAATTTGCAGCTTTCCCACTAAGATTCAGGAGTAAGGCAAGGATGTCCACTCTTACCATTCCTTTTCAGCATCATATTGGAAGTCCTAACTAATGTGTTAAGACAAGAAAAGTAAGTAAAATGTATACTGATTGTCTTTCTTTGAAGTCTTTCTTTGAAGACTGTCTTTCTTTGAAGATGATATGATTGTCTATGTAGAAAATCTGAGCTGACAGTCAAAAGAAAACCCTCCTGGAACTCATAAGCAATTATCCTGCAACTAATAAGATTGCAGGATACTAGGTTAATATACAAAAGTCAATCACTTTCCTATATACCAACAATGAACAAATGGAAAGTAAAATTAAAAACATAACACTTTACATTAGCACCTAAAAAAATGAAATACTTAGGTTTAAATCTAATCAAATCTATATAAAATCTATTTGAGGAAAATTACAAAACTGATAAAAGAAATCAAGGAAGAACAAACAAATGGAGCTATTCCATATTCATGGATAGGAAGACTCAATATTGTCAAAATTTCAGTTCTTCCCAAATTGATCTATAGATTCAACACAATACCAATCAAAATCCCATTGAGCTCTTTCGTGGCTATCAATGAACTGATTCTAAAGTTTATAAGAGAAGGCAAAAGACCCAAATAGCCAACACAATATTAAGGAATAACTAAGTTGAAGAACTGCTACTACCAAACTCAAGATTTACTTTAAAGTTACAGAGATCTAGACAGTACCCTGTTGATGAAAGAAGAGACAAATCGATCAATAAAACTAAACGAAGAACCCAGAAATAGATCCACAAAAATACGGTCAACTGATCTTTGACAAAGAAGGCATGGCAATAAAATGGAACAAAGATAATCTTTTCAACAAATGGTGCTGGGTCTATTGGATATCCATATACTACAACAACAACAATCTTCTTATATTTCCACAAAAATTAACTGAAAATGGGTCACAGACCTAGATGTAAAATGCAAAATTATAAAACTCCTAGAAGATAACATAGGGGAAAACCTAGAGGACTGGGTATAGTGATGATGTTTTTAGCTACAATATCAAAGTCAAGATCCAGAAAATAAATAATCGATAAGTTGGACTTCATTAAAATGAAAGCTTCGGTCTGTGAAAGACAATGTCAAGAGAAGACAATGTCAAGCTACAGGTCAGGAGAAAATATTTGAAAAAAAAAAAAAGACCCTATCTGATAAAGAACTGTTCAGAACATACAAAGAACACTTACAATTTACCATTATGAAAATGAACAACTCAATTTAAAAAAATGGACAAAAGATATGAACAGACACCTCACCAAAGAAGATATAAGATGGCAAAAAAGCATATGAAAAGATGCTCCAGGGCACCTAGCTGGCTCAGCTGGAAGAGAATGCAACTCTTGATCTCAGGGTCATGAGTTTGAGTCCCACATTGGGTGTAGAGATTACTAAAAAAAAAACAAAAACAAAAACAAAGAAAAACATAAAAAAAAAGAAAAGAGGCTCCATGTCATGTATTATTAAGGAAATGAAAGTTAAAACAATAATGAGATACCAGGCACACCTATGAGAATGACTAAAATTCACAACCCTGATAACACCAAATGCTGGTGAGTATGTGGAGCAATAGGAATTCTCATTTATTGCCGGTGGGAATGCAAAATGATATAGCCACTTTGCAAGATAGTTTGGAAGTTTCTTGCAAAACTAAGCTTATTCTTAGCATATGATGGAGCATTTATTTGCACTCCTTGGTATATATCCAGATGATTTGAAAACTTGTGTCCACATAAAAACCACACATGTATGTTTATAGCAGCTGTATTCATGATTGCCAAAACCTAGAAACAATTGAGACGTTCCTCAGTACGCAAATAGTTACATAAACTGTGGCACATTCAGGTCATGGAATAGTGATCAATGCTAAAAAGAAAGGTTATCAAGCCATGAAAAGATATGGAGGAAACTCAAGCACATATTACTAAGTACAAGAAGCCCATCTGAAGAGACTACATATTGTATGATTTCAACTCTATGATATTCTGGCAAAGACAAAACTGTAGATAATAAAAATGCCAGTGATTGCCAGGGGTAGTGGAGTAGGAAGGAATGAATAGGCAGAGCACAGAGGCTTCTCAGGGCAGTGAAAATACTCTGCATTGTACAGCAATAGCAGATGTTTGTCACTATACATTTGTTAAAACCCAAAGAATGTACAATGTCAAGAGTGAACCCTAATGTAAACCATGGGCTTTGGATGATGATAGTGTGACAGCGTAGGTTCATCAATTGTAACCAATGTACCACTCTGGTTCAGGATGATGATAGTGGGAGAGGCAGTGTATGCATGGGAGCGGGGAGTATAAGGGAAATCAATTTTGCTATGAACCTAAAATTTCTCTAAAAAATAGTCTATTTAAAAGGGGAGAAAACCACAATGGACAAAATGTCAAAATTAAATTATTCTAGTAGCACTAATAAGATGGCATCCTTTTCAATGGTTAACATCAGAAAATCTAGTTGCAAAACCCCACCCCTTTCATCTCACTGGCATGTATATTCGTGAGGGCCATAACAAAGTCTATTCTTCACCACCCTTGAATGTACTATTAACAAAACGTTAAATGACTATTTGAACTTGGGCATGGCTATAGAATCTAGTCAGTAGCTCAAAGAATGTAAAAAAACTAAATAGGTCCATATGTTTTCTCCAGGGAAAACATTTAAGTACATTGACCCAATGTACTTAAACATATTTAGTCATTCATTCAACATATATTTATTAAGTGTCTGCTATGTACCAGGCACACAGTGTGTGCTAGGTACTAAGAATACTATGGTAAGCTCTTGCTTTCAAAGAACTAACAATCTAGTAGGGAGACAGACAATAACCAAGTAACCACACTAACAAATGTCAAAAGGAACGATGAAAAGTGTGACAAAGGGTAGTAGAGAGTACTGTGACACCTGGTAACAGCGAGAGTAGTCCTAGTCAGGGCAATCAACAAAGGCTACCCCAAGGGACTTACTCCAAATGAGATCTGAAGAATGAATAGGAGGTGAGAAAGGAAGGACCAACAAAGAAATCAAATAAACAAATCAAAATTTGCAGAGCCGCACCACAAGAAGGAACAGGGTGACATGGAAAATGTAGGCAAATGTGGCTAGAGTGTAGACAGTGAGGGGGTTTGAGATGAGCCTGGAGAAATAAGTTATGTGCCAGATCATGCAGGACCTTGTAGGCTACATTAAGACATTTGTGTTTATTCTAAGAGTGATAGGAACCCATAAAAACTTTTAAGCGTGAAGATGATATGGCATTCTTTATGTCAAGACCATTCTCTGCAATCAAAAGAACAAATAGGGGGGCACCTGAGTGGCATAATCAGTTAAGCATCCAACTCTTGGTTACAGCACAGGTTGTGATCTCAGGGTCATGAGATCAAGCCCCACGTCCAGCTCCACAGTCAGCATGGAGTCTGCTTGTGACTTTTCTCCTTCTCCTTCTGCCCCTCCTCCCTCTCTAAAATAAATAAACAAATCTTTTTTTAAAAGAACAAATTAGAAGAGACACTACTACTACATATGTAGTAAATGTGGGTAGATTAGGAGCTATTGGGGTAGTCTAGGAAAGAGGAGATAGACAGAAGGATGGTGCTAATGGAGATGGAAAAAAGTGGATGGAGTCTGGAGATTTTTAGGGGTTACAATGAGAAAATTTGACCTAACCAAACCAAGTTTCAGAGTTGAGAAGGAACAGGGGGTATCAAAATATCCCTAAATACAACTGGATGGAATGATAAGGCAATCCACAGAGAGAAGGAAGGCTAGAAGACCAGGTTTAGGAGCAAGTTGCATTTGAGTGACCTTTGGGAACCCTAGAGGAGAGATCTAGTAAACATTTGGATACATTGATCCGAAGGTCAGGTGAGAGGTCTGAGCTGGACGTTGACATTGGGGAGCTCATGGAAGCTGTAGATGTGGGTGAGCTTGCCCAGGAAGAGAATAGAGTGAGATGGGAGGCAGCTGAGGACTGAGTCTCAGGAAAAGTCAACATTTATAATGAAAAAAGTTGCTGGGACAATACGTGAATTCTCTCTCTACTTCCAGAATTCAGAAATCCCAATTTCTTTCTTCCGCTTTGCCATTTCATTACTTGATAACATCCAAAAAAATAACTCCCCCCTTCTTTAAATCAACATTTCATTTGTTGAAGGAGATTAGGCCATTTTTTTGCGAGGGAACATGTTTACTTTTTGACAAATGTCATTAGGAAGATGCTAGTAAATATATTGTTCAATTGAGAACATGATAGCAGAAGTTTAACTTGGTGGAGTATTATTTGGTATTATTTGGTGGAGCCTTATTCATAGACACGTGGGCCTCAAAGGGAGCTGCTGTGCTCTTTCAGAGTGGTTTCTGTGAGGGCAGGAAGTGGACAACCACTGTATTATTGTGATCTTTGAGGTGGTCAGATCCTACATGCCCAGCCATTTTCTGAGAGTAGAGCTAGACTTTCAAAATACATCAGCTTCTTGTCAATGACTGCTCCAAGAGAGAGACAGAGAAAGACTGAAAGAGAGAGAGAGCAAGGCCTACCCCCCAGACCTTACTCAGTTCTGTAGTATATATTTTTATGCCCCTGAAAACTGGAAGGGAGGAATGAGCTAATAACTTGGTTGATTTAACATTCTGACCTCTGAGTCAAGAAGTTACTCAATAATCTTTACCCTCCCCAAAAAGTAAATAAAAAATCCTTACAGTGGGCAATGAGGGGGTAGTGTATTCAGGGTCAGGATTTCGTGGCTCTGATACTGACTCATATGCTGGATGATTGCTGGGTAAACTATATCAATTCCCTCCATTTCTGGATCAGTAATAACTCCTGTTTCTCCTATCTCTTGGGGTTGTTATTAGAGTCTGACGAAATCACACATCTGAAAGCATTTTGAAAATGTCAGACATTATCATGCCAAAAAGTAAGCCACCAACCCTGAGAGCTAGTCCTTGAATAAGATACAGCTTTGCTACAACATCCATTGTATCAGTCTGTTCTGTTTTATGTCCAAATCCTGTTTCTTTTGAAAAAAGGGGTTCTGAGCTATGAGCTATTGAGATAGATGCTAGCTGCTTCTATCACCACAACCAAATATCAAATATCTAAATGAAACATTGTTACATTAATCAAAATTCCAGTGTACACATGGAAACTCTGAAACAAAGAAATATAAAATGAAGGTTAGTTTTTATCATCATATGAGTTCAAAAGCCTTGACTTAGCCTACTAGACCTTACCTTATCGCCTTCTTACCTATCTCTGTGACTTCATCTTGTACCACTTTACCCTTCCCTCTCTCTGTTTTAGCCCTTTAGCAAAGGCCTCCTTGCCATTCCTTGAATAACCCAAACACTATCTTGCCCTAAGGCCTTTGCATTGCTATTACTCAGAATGCCATTCTCTTTGACACTCCTCATTTCATTCAGATGTCAGTGGATGGGGAGGCCTTCCCAACTACCCTATTTAACTGGCCAAATCACCCTACCTACAGCAGCGCATAGCCTTATCACCTACCACCCACGTCTTTCCTTTTCCTTCTTCTCAACTTGCTTTATTATGCTTCATGACACTTATAACCACCAGATGTCCTATATTTGCTTTTCTGTTTTTCTCCCAACAAAGTGTAAGCTCAATGAGAGTAGGGGATTCTTGTCTTATTTGTTCCACCTCTGTAACCTTAGTGCTTAGAACATAGCCTGAAATATAGTAGGCACACAACAGATAGCTGTTGAATGAAAGAATGAGAAAAATATATTCCTACTGCTCCTTTGGCTGGCAAAATCCTTTGTAATGCAGCACCTCACAATCATGAGCTCAAAGAATTAGAATGAGATGTTAAGCAGCAAGATATTTCTGTGAGCACAATCTTTTAGCTGATTTTGCAAAAATATAGGGAGGAACATCAATATCGCACATGTTACGTTATTTGGACCTAACAGAAGTCCTTAAGGTCACCAACAGGACAATCAGACTGACATTGAAACAGTCATAGTTCATTGTAACACAAATCAGGGAAGAAATGTGCCCTGCCAAGGTTGACGCGAAATGGTGCAGTTATCACAGAAAGCGGAAGAAAACTTTGTGCACAAACTAAAGGACAGTATGTCCTATCAGTTTGTGGGGCGGATCTCAATGTTGTTGGAACTTCGGCATCTGTCCTTTAAAGGATCCTGTGTCTGGGATTATAGGACCACTTCACGAGAGGAGGGGATGGTCTGTCAGTGTACATTACAGAACTAACCAGTGCTCATAAGAGCAAGAAATAGGAGGAAAAAAATGAGAGCTATGCATTGTGGAGGTAGTCATGGCAGAACTGTTTTGAAGAAATCTATTAAATCATATCAGAAAACTGAACAAAATAGGTTAGAATTTGCAGTCACATCTTACCTAGCGAAATGTGTTCTTTTTTTTTAATTGAGGTGTAATTAACATATAACATTATGTTAGTTTCAGGTCCACAACAGAATGATTCAATGTTTGTATATATTGCAAAATGATCACCATAATTAAGTCTAGTTAACATCTGTTACCATACATAGCTGCAAGAATTTTTCCTTCTGATGAAAACTTGTAAGGTTTACTCTCTCAACAACTTTCAAATATGCAATACAGTATTATTTACTATAGTCATCAAGCTATATATTACATCACCATGACTTATTTATAACTGAACATACATAACTTTTGACCCCCTTCACCCATTTCTCTTACCACCCCCAATGCCAATTGGGAACCACCAATTTATTTTTTGTATCTATGTTCTCTTTATTTTAAAATTTTATAGAGTTGACTTACAAATTCAGTACTGTGATTACTGCTTGCTTCTATTTTCCATTTTGTTTACAATAAGGAACTAATATCTCTACTTCCTCTCACATGCTCAGGGGTAGCCAGATCCCTTAGCAGTGACTCCAGTACCTGAAACTATATCCTCATTCATTGACAATGACCTAGGATGGTGTGAAACTCCTGGTAGAAAATTCTTTGTCTTCATCCTTTTCCTCTTCAATGTCATCTCATGTCCAGCAACAATAGAAGCATTTATTAGTTGAATTTTATGTGCCTGGTACTCTGCCTAGCATTGGGATTTTAAAAGCCTTTCCATGTCTTGCCTTCAAAACTCAAAATTATAAGTTGTCCCACTTGGAAACAACAGCACAAAACTGTCTTCATATTTAGAAATCATAAACAGTGTGGCTTTTTGGGAATGAAGGACTCAGACAAGCAGGATGGTAGAGTAGTTAAAAGCATAGGTCCTGTCTGAAGTCAGAGTCCTCCAAATCCTATTCTAGCTCAGGTACTTCCAAAACCTGTGTGACATAGACATGCTGTGTAACCTCTCTGGGCCTTACTGTCCTCATCTGTAAAGCAGGGATCATAATCATCATCATCATCATCTGTGCAGCATAGAATTGTTGAGTGGAATAAACAAGATAATCCCATGTAGGGTGACTAGAACTGAGTCTGGTTCATTGAAAGCATTCAATAAATGTTAGCTGTTACTCTGCAAAAAACTCAATTTCTGCAAAAAACTCATTTTTTATCAGAAGGAAAAATTTTTGCAGACTTTCTAAGAGGCAACTCTGGCTACAAATCAAAGAATATTTTCTTTTGTGAAGATTAGCAAAACTATCAGTTGCTTGATAACCTTTTGTGTCAAGCCCTCATGCACAGTGGTCATTATAAATGTGTAACTAGGAAATCCAGCAATATAGGAAAAGTTAGATTCAGATACAGGGCTTTAAAAAAAAGCACATACATTTCTGTGAAGCAAAGGGGTTGGCAAAATTTCTCTGTAGAGGGGCAGATGGGAGATATTTTAGGCTTCACAGGACAGATAGTTTCTATTGTAACTACTCAACTCTGCTACTGTGAGACATTTACATATTTATAGGCAGTATGTCAATGAATGGGCATAACTGCGTTCCAGTAAAACTTTATTTACAAAAACAACCTGTGAGGGGCCCCTGGGTGGCACAGCAGTTGATTGGGCATCTGACTCTTGGTTTTGGCTCAGGTTGTGATCTCAGGGTTGTGGGATCAATCCCCACTTGGGGTTCCATGCTGGGTGTGGAGCCTGCTTAAGATGCTCTCTCTCTCAATCTACTCCCTCTCGTGCCCCTGCCCCAGCTCAGTGCTGAGTCTGCTTGGGACTCTAGCTCCCTCTCCTTCTGCTCCTCCTCTCTCTCTTTTTCTCTCTCTCAAATAAATAAATAGATCTTTAAAAAAAAATAGCCTGTGGGCCAGATTTGGCTCATGGGTCATAGATTGCCCACCCCTGCTCTGAAAAATTGTCCTAGCTTATGAGGATTCTAATGGCCACTTCAGCTGAGTAACCACAGAAAGCAAATAAACTGGGAGGAGAATAAAGGAAGTGAGAGGAATTGAATAGGAAGATAAACAATGGCTTCTCCAAAGTCCTTCCAGCATCCTAAATGGTAGTAGACACCTTATATGACCAGGGAACAGTATGCTTCATTCATCCTTTCCTTCACTTAACACCTAAGGGTATGAACTTACCATGCCCCAGGCACTGTGTTGTGATGTATAATGCTGGGTGAAAACAGACCTAGTCTCTGCCTTCATATAACTTAAAATCCAGCCAGGTAGGGACAGGGAGCAACATCAAATGAACACACAAAAAAAATGGAAACCCACATCTCGGCTAGGTTGTGTCTAAGTTTATAAGAGAAGGGTTGCTCTAGTTGTGGAGCTCAAGGTAGGCTTTCCTGAGGAGCCTAAACCTAAAACTTAGGTTGATATCTGACAAATGAGTAGTAATTAGGGAATAGGATGGAAGACCATTCCAAGCAAAGGTACCAAACAATGGCTCTATGACAGTAGAAAGTACAGCGCATTCAAGTGATGAAAATAAGGTCACAATGACTTGAGTCCAGAGGTCCAGATGGAGTATGGTGGGATGTGAGGCTGGGAAGGCAAGTAGAGGTCAGACTATGCAAGATCATGTAGTAGCAATCAATTATTCATTTATTCAGCAAATATTTACTTAATACTACTCTATGTCAGACTCTGTGGGTACTGTGGCAAATGAGAAAGGCAGATGTTAAACAAACATGCAGATAAATCTATAATTACAAAGCTCTGCTTCTGGAAGCTTTATGCTCTGAAACCCTGTTTAGTGGTGTGATATATTTTTAGAAATTACTGGGCCTGTTTCCCAGGATGTAGTCCCAGTTTAACTAAGTGCCCTGCTTATAGTTGCATGTACATATATTACTCTACCTATTACTTTTTGGGAGTCACAGGTGAGTTTGATATGTCATCCCCCATGCTTCACATGACTTTCATGTTAATAAGGAGCCACAAAAGGCCTCTTTTGTTTGGGTCATGAGCTTCCAGACAGATGTGACCCCCCACCGTGATGTTCATTTGGACAAGTCTTTATAACTTGTCATTGAGGATGGTATCATGGACAAGACTATGACAGTAGACCCTTTCTGAGTATTTGACCTATGGATTCAATTGTTTCAATTGGAGCTCTTTTTTTTTAATTTGTTGCGTGCTTCTCTTACATATCTATTCCTATGGTAAACCCAGTCAATGTATTCTAGGTTACATTTTGAACCCTTAGAAGAAACAGGGTTCTGTTCTAGGGAACTGCAAGGTTTTTGGTATTGATGACTCCAAAAAACTAACAAGACTTTTAAACAGTTTCAAAGAGATTTCTTTACGATGCTACTGTTTCTCTCTTAACTCCTTGGCCTATTTTTCTACCATAGATGGACATTAAAATGTCACGGAATGACTTGTTTTGTATAAAGCTGGGCTGATTGCCATCTGGTACTTGATGCTAGTCCAGATGGGTAGAAGAGTTATTTCATTATCTCCTCTATTGCAACAATTTGGTTCTCAAAGTGTAGACCACAGATGCTTAGGGTTCCCATGACCCTTTGGGGTAGGGGCCGGAGAGGTCAATATTACTTTCATAATAATACTGAAATATTTGCTTTTGCCAAAGTGTTGCCATTTGTGCTGATGTTCAAGAAACAGTGGATCAAGGCAGAGGCAAGAAACCCTACTACTCATCATTTATTCTTTACCTCTGTGCACAGATAAATAAATATAAACAGATAAATTATTTTAAGTTTCTTTGTTTTAATATCTAATTTAACATAGGTAGCTGTACCACACATCAACAAAAGATATTCGTGGTCCTCCATGATTTTTAAGAGTATAAGGGGCTCTTGAAACCAAACTATTTGAGAACTGCTGCTCTCTTCATCTTCCAAACATCAGTCTTATCAAGACAAGTTTCTTCTTTTTAATTAAAATTCACACATATCTCCAGATCTATCTCCTCTTCATGACTTCTCAAAAATAAAGACTAAGGGCTCTAAAATAAACTTCTAGAATTCCTTAAGCAGGCTGCTGTGCATTCAACCAGTCTGTTTCTTCTCACTCTCTTCTAATGTGGTGTTTTTGAGAGAGTGACCTGAGTTTTCCAGAATTTTGGTGTACTGGGCAGCAGTGGTTGTGGTTTTACACACTTTCCCATTCTTTGCCTATTAACATCATCCCCTTCCCATCAGAGAGCTGCCTCCCTATTCCATGTCTTCCTGATGAGGTTGTCAGTCATAGTGCTCCAACCTCAACCCAAACCTGCAGACTACAAGAGTGAACACATGATCCAGGTTTGGCCCAACCATAGCACTGCAACTTCTGGGAAACAGTGATTGGTCTGAAGGAGAGGACACATGGCCTAAGTTAAGTGAATTGGAAGCCTTACCCAAAATTATCTGAAGTAAATGTATCCTCACTTTAAAAAAAAAATATTTTACTTATTTATTTGAGAGATAGGCACACAGACACACTCAGTCACACACACACACACACACACACACACACACACACACACACACACAGGGAGAGGGGTAGTGGGACAAGCAGACTCCCTGCTGAGTGGGGTGCCCAATGCAAGGCTCGATCTCAGGACCATGAGATCTTGACCTGAGCCAAAATCAGATGCTCAATCAACTGAACAACCCAGGTGCCCCATAATCCTCACTTTGATCATGAATTGAAGGGTATATGATCTAGGCTACTACCCATCATCTTTCCCACTATAGAAAAAGAACCTGTCTATGGACTAAATCCAAGTAGCGACAAGAAGAAATAAAGATGAATAGAGAGAAAATTCTGTCAATGTCTAGTACTTACTGCAATCTCTGAGGCCCTGGTTCCTGGCAGGTTTTTCTCCCTTTATAGGTTACCCGAACAAATAAATCCCTTTTTGGGCTAAAGTAACTCTTCTAGTTGAAAGAATTTGGAAGAGTGCATTTAAGGAAGTTACCTAACCTTCTGACTTTAGTTTCCTTGTGGGAATATCTACTCCTTCACTTCACAGATTGAAGGATCTAATGAGATGTTTAAAACACATTGAAAACTATAAAGCATTATACAAGTGTTCAGTATAATAAATATTTTCTTTCTCCATCCCAGTAGCAAGGTGACTAACTTAGCTGCCCCCAAACTATTTTTAGACCACTAAGTATACTCATATCAAATCCTTGGGCCCAAGAATGGCTTAAGAGGGCTTTGAATTTCCTCTGGAAGTCAAATAAGGCTTAGAAACTTTTCAACTACAGTTACTCTATCAAGAGGGCTTACCCTGCACTTAAGCCACTTCAAGAATCATGAGGACACCAGGAAAGAATTGACTGTTCAAGGATCTGGTTGGAGGTGTAGGGGCCAAGGGCAGCTGCAAGATGGGCTACTTTGGCATGAACGCTGTTTTTGAATTAAAAGCAATCAAAATAAAAGGTTTCTGCACAGTGAAGGAAACCATCAATGAAACTAAAAGCTAACCTATGGAATGGGAGAAGATATTTGCAAATGACATATCTGGTAAAGGGTTAGTATCTAAAATATATAAAGAACTTATAAAACTCAACAGCCAAAACACAATCCAGTTAAGAAATGGGCAGAAGACATGAATAGGCATTTTTCCAAAGAAGACATACAGATGACCACCAGATGCATGAAAAGATGCTCAATATCATTCATCATCAGGGAAATACCAATAAAAACTACAATGAGATATCACCTCCCACCTGTCATAATGGCTAAAGTTAACAACTCAGGAAATAACAGATATTGGTGAGGATGTGGAGAAAGGGGAACCCTCTTACACTGTTGGTGGGAATACAAACTGGGGCAGCTACTCTGCAAAACAGTATAGAAAGTCCTCAAAAAGTTAAAAATAGATCAACCCCACCACCCAGCAATTGCACTACTAGGTATTTGCCCAAAGGATACAGAAATACTGATTTGAAGGGACACATGCACCCTGAGGTTTATAGCAGCATTATCT
Organism: Enhydra lutris kenyoni; assembly: GCF_002288905.1. Lineage (NCBI taxonomy): Eukaryota > Metazoa > Chordata > Mammalia > Carnivora > Mustelidae > Enhydra > Enhydra lutris. The sequence goes on along the minus strand of NW_019154164.1, from coordinate 5,252,651 downwards.
ACAATAGCCAAATTATGGAAAGAGCCTAAGTGTCCATTGATGGATGAATGGATTTTTTAATATAATGGAATATTACTCAGCCATAAAAAGAAGGAGATCTTTCCATTTGCAATGACATGGTTCTAGCTGAAGAGTATATGCTGAGTGAAATCAGTCAGAGAAAGATAAATACCGTATGCTTTCACTCATATGTGGAATTTAAGAAACAAAACAAATGAACATAGCAGGGAATAAAAAGGGAGGCAAACCAAGAAGCAGACTCTGAACCTCACAGAACAAACTGAGGGATACTGGAGGGAGATGGTGGGGGAGCGGGGAATGGGTTAAACAGGTGATGGGTATTACGGAGGGCACTGATGATGAGCACCAGGTGTTGTATGTAAGTGATGAATCACTAAATTCTACCCTCGAAACTAATACTGCGCTGTATGTTAACTAGCTGGAATTTAAATAAAAACTTGGGGGAAATAAGAAGTTAAATATTAAGAAAAAAAATTTAAAAATAAAAATAAGAGAAAGCAATAAAAACCCAACGGATTCAGGAAAAGTTCTTTACCTCCCCCTTATCTGCCTGTTTGTACCAGGAAGAGGGCTGTTCACAGAGATTCCCCTTTACCTAAGAAATGTATCTACATAATTGGGCAACCTTTGTTTTCCACACACCTCCTTTCACCCTCCTGCTAAAGGCCTTTCTCTGCCTTGTATCTTCAGACCCTAACCCCTCTCCTTAGCTCACATAAGCATCGTGTTGCCTCACTGCCTTTGAAATTTCCTTATCTGTATGGATTCCCAGTATGTACACTATTAAATTTGACTTGTTTCTGTTAATCTGTCTTCCAACAATTTGATTCTTAGTCCAACCAGAACGGCCTTGAAGGATGGGGAAAATTCCTCCTCCCCAACAGAGGTACGGATCAGCTCTTAGAACTCTTCAATAGGTCCGGACCAAAAAGAGGCACAGGAGAGAGAAATAAAATAAATGAAGATGAGAAAGTCACATGTTAACCGAAGAGGACTCCCATACAACTAAATGCCACTTAATAGGAAGCATAAATGAATGAACCAAATAATAATAATACTAATAATACTAATAATATTATTATTATAACTCAAATGGTGGGAAGAACACAGGTGAATCATCTATGGCATATGGAATATGGGGTGTAGGAGGGGGCTAAATACCATGGGGACATTCATAGTTTCTACAACATGCTTGGCATCTTTAGGTTACAAGGATATATTCTCTCACTATGGCCCAAGCTATCCAAGGACTCAGATCAGAACCAAGGTGTTCTCATTTGCTAGTGGCTGCTCTAATCTGTGCCCTTTTAGAAAATGACACTAGGAACACGAGGCCCCGTAGGGGACAGTATTTGGTTCTGTCTTATCAAAAGACCGACTTCCCCATAAATCACTCCTCCAAATATTTCTCATTGTCTCCTTAACTGAATTTGATTTCCCAGGTGAGGCTTCCCACCAGGAAGCGGATCATTTCAAAGCTAATGAATGACAAACCACCCAGCAAGAGGGTGAGAGCAGCAGGAGAATGATTTTATTTAAATTGTGAAAATAGAAAACCTCCCCATGCATCTCTAAACAAACAAACAAACAAAAAATCCAGGACAGTTGGACAGGCGTTTGCAGTTTCTACTGGCTGGTAAAGATGTACCATTTTTACCCACTAGAAGCAGGAATGGCTTTTAATTTTGAATGAGGTTTTGATCATGAACATTCTTTCATTTTTGATTCTGCCAAGGACCCGCCAGATGGCCTTGTTTCTGAGTGGGCAATGTCTTACTCATCACTGAGTTTTCTTTTTAACACAGCAGTGTAACAAATCTCCTTCGTTCTGGTAGTCCTTTGGCCCTCTTCCCTGTCATCAGTGAGAAACCATGGGGCTTCATAATTGGTTAACTTCAGAGATGAACATAACATAACATACCACCTGTTGAAGACTGAATTTACACCACCACCACCACCCCCCACGACCCCACCCCGCAGTGCCATGGGCCTTTTTACTCTGTTAAAAAAACAAATTTAATCTTGGAGCATTTTGGTTCACCTGCCTCGGTAGGATAGAATTCCCTTTATAGGCCACCCAGGAATCCACCCTTCCGTGGCTTAAAGTAAATTTGGCATGGCACTTGCAGCTTTACCAGAGCAAACTGGAAAAAAATACAGGTGGAAAAAACCCCTGTGACCTGACCAACCTCCGCTGCGGCCCTATAGACAGCACAGCTGGGCACCATGAGAGCAAATCAGACTTCAGTTAGCTCTGCCTTTCTGAAAAGCATGTTTGTTGGTTCAATGTGGGGGAAACAATCTGTTCATGTTCTATGCCATTCAGGTGTAGCACTATTGTTGTTTTGTCATAATGGACTGGCTTTAGCCAGTACCAGAAAACTGCAGAGTAGCAAAGGCCAAGGGGAAGGGGAGGTTGGAACAGTTGGCCGCTTCTCTGTCAAGTAGAAATCTCTGTGTGACCTTGTAAAAAGGCCATTTGACACACTTCACTTCCTGACCAAGCTCAGAGAGGTACATTAGAGGCTCCAAGGCCCCCCGAACTCGCCCCTCCCCACTCCAAGTTGTTCTAGTCCTTTGAATGACTTTCAGTCCTGTTTCTCGTATAGGAAATGACCCAGTATTTTAGGGGACAATATTAGGCAACACTAGCAAGTATTGAGAATATTCCCAGAGACAATACACAGTGATCTGCTGAGGCTAGACCTTTGACTATGACTTTCTTATGGTTCTTTATGATGATGGTCTTGACTAGATTCTTTAGCTAGAATTTAGCTATGAGAGTCGTGTTCATATCTCAAGGATGAACCAATGCAGCCTTGAGAGCCAGTCTTCATGTCCCTGGACTCACTCGCATAGATTCTATCAGCCTCTGGGCAAAAGAAAACGTGAACACCCAACTACCCCAATTATTAGAAGATAATAGAATCTGACTCATTCCTTCAAAGAATGAGTTGTAGGGATATTTATTTATACCCATTTAGGAATCTTCCAAAACATTAAGTAGATGCCTACCACCCAACATGGACATTGGTCCAGAATAATAATAACATTTATCAAACACAAGAGGCTCGACACAGTCAAGGGCTTTAAGCATGTTTGAATTAAATCCTCATAACGACCATAGGAAGGAGGTGTTGATGTTGACTCTACCACTCATTCATTGGGAATTGGAACTTTGTTACCAGACCCTAAACTCTTCACCACTGTGCTTTTCTGTGTCCCATTTTTGTAAGAAGATGATGAGGATTCTGTGAACCAAAGTAGACCAGATCAATGCTACTAAAGACTGTGGACTGCAGACCAGTGTTAGCCTGTGAACCGTTAGGTACCAGTCTGTAGTGAGAGAAGTTGGAAATTGAGAGTTAGCTTTTACAAACATGTATAGCAATGTAACAGAGTATGCTTTTATGTATGCCTCACCTAATTATTAAAAAATTTGGCCTCATCTTTTGTGTGTCTTTGGTTTTTACTTAGTATCATTTTATGGTAATTCATTTTTATTACGTATTTTTTAAAAGCGTCAGCCCAGGGGTGCCTGGGTGGCTCAGTCAGTTATGCGTCCAACTCTTGATTACCTCTCAGGTCATGATCTCAGGGTTATGAGATCAAGCCCCATGTTGGGCTCCATACTCAGCGTGAAGCCTGCTTAACATTCTCTCTCTCTCCATCTCCCTGCGCCTTCCTCACTCCCTGTCCAGAAAAATAATAGTAAGAAAAAATAAAAGCAGCAGCCCATGATGGATTGGAATCTAAAAAACAGAAAGAGAGAAAAACTAGTCTTTAACTGGACTAAATAGCATATGTGTATAATGACCCTTATAAAGAGAAAAATGGAAGATAGGGAAATTTGAGCTTCTTCACCAGGGCTGTGGAAGTTTTCTGTCTTTTTTATCAGCCATCTCCCCTTCTCCCTGATAAATTTACCCATTTCTCTGTTGGGTTTAAGGAGAACAACCTGTAACTCAACTTCTCCTCTTCCTAGTTTGAAAGCAACTGAACCACGAACACCAGAATAAGATAGAAGATCAAAACATCAGTTACGAAAATAGACTGGGAGACGGAGCTGAAACGTGAGACCTCAACTGTCTTTCTCATTCCTCCCCACCTAGCCACTGGCTCAGCACAGGGCTTCTCCCGCAAGCTAAAGGGAGGTCACAATAAAACTCTTAGAAGACCTGGAGATGGCAGAGTAGGGTATTCTCAATTTCTTTTCAAAAACTCATTACTCAGGTAAATTTTTCTTCATTTGGTAGGGCACAAGAGAGGGTCCAGGAGAGAGATCTTGGGTGTCTCTGGAGTGTATATTGCCTAAAGGAAATGTGAGGTTAAGGGAAGGGAGGTTCCCCTAACATGTGTGATAACTCCATTCATATTATTCCTACCTCCAAATATCCTACTAAAATGCACCGCATCCCATTCTTTGAGCTTTTTGTCCCCATCACTGAATAAACTCTTGAAAGTCTATCTCCACCAGACAAGTCTGGAGAAGTGGTAATAATTCCTTATTCAAGCTCCCTTGCTCACCCCCCTGGTAAATGTCCTTCCTTTTTTATTTGCCCTCGGTGAAAATGTGTAATTGATCAAATTCTTGTAAGTTATTAATTTTTTTAAAGATTTTATTTATTTATTTGACAGTCAGAGATCACAGGTAGGCAGAGAGGCAGGCGGAGAGAGGAAGGGAAGCAGGCTCCCTGCTGAGCAGAGAGCCTGATGCGGGGCTCGATCCCAGGACCCCGGGATTATGACCTGAGCTGAAGGCAGAGGCTTTAACCCACTGAGCCACCCAGGCGCCCCTGTAAGTTATTAATTTTACAAGTTCTGAAGTTGTTGCCTACGCGGGCAGATGATCATGCATGGGTCTACTCATTTGCTACAGCTCAGTGTAACAATAGGCATTTGAGAACTGCTTTGATCTCAGGGATGGCAAGGATACAGATGATGGTAAAGATGTCTCTCCGGGCTGTTTGCATTTAAATCCTTAATCCTGGGGCGCCTGGGTGGCTCAGTGGGTTAAGCCACTGCCTTTGGCTCAGGTCATGATCCTAGGGTCCTGGGATCGAGTCCCGCATCCGGCTCTCTGCTCAGCAGGGAGCCTGCTTCCCTCTCTCTCTCTCTCTGCCTGCCTCTGTCTACTGTGATCTCTCTCTGTCAAATAAATAAATAAAATCTTTAAAAAAAATTAAAAAAAATCTTTAAATCCTTAATCCTGGATGAGAAACCAGTTTCCCCACTTCTATGGCTTGTTTTCTGGTCATACCTGATCTGCAACTTTTCTCCCAGATTATCAGTTCTCAGCCGAATACTTTTCAACAACATACATTAGGAAAAATTAGATCCCTCTCATATGATATGTGACTTGACTTTTTGAAATTATATTCTCCTATGGAGGAGGGGTTTTTTCCTGTTTGGGGGGGCTTGGGGGGGCTGTTTGTTTTGTTTTCTTTTGTTTTGCGGAGTAATTCTTTTTTTTTTTTAAAAGATTTTATTTATTTATTTGATAGAGAGAAATCACAAGCAGGCAGAGAAGCAGGCAGAGAGAGAGGAGGAAGCAGGCTCCCCGCTGAGCAGAGAGCCCCACGCGGGGCTCAATCCCAGGACCCTGGGATCATGACCCGAGCCCAAGGCAGAGGCTTTAACCCACTGAGCCACCCAGGCGCCCCTTGCGGAGTAATTCTTAATGCATTTGTATCATGAGATACTATTACGTGGCCATCACAACTCCGTGGTGTGATCAGTTTCGTCTTTCTTCCTGGCTTCCTTTCCTGCCCTTTCCTTGTCACTGATCCTCCTTCCACATGACCAGAGCACCACCTATGACACTTTCCAGAGCTGCTGTCCAGACATCCTTCTCAGATCTGCCGTCTCTGCCTGCATTCTGGACCTTTCCATCCCACTTCTTTTGTCGGTCCTCTTTACAAGAAAGAGCCTGTTGTATTTGAACAAATGCCTTCGGGAACTATTTCTCCAAAGAAATAACATTAATGGTGGGAATGTTGTAAATGAAGGTAGATCACTAGGGGTACCATCCGGGAGCAGAGGCTTTTAATTACCTTTCTGATCACAGTCTGTAGATGGCTACCTACATGTAAGGTCAGGTCTCTGTATTAATATTTGTATCACCTTGTATAAGTACGTAATTACATTTTAAGAGATGAGCTGTGTACTCACATATATGAATATGAATGCAAGTTTCATAAGTGCATGCTTGTGCAAACCCCTCATTAGGACATCAATAAAACATTTTCTTGCTTTCCTGGGACCTCTAGTTTCTGGCAATATGGAAACTGTCTCTATTTGATCTCATAAAATTAATTATTACTGTCTTTAAAAAAAACTAAGCTAGATATAAACTTAATTAAATGAGGAGCTAAATCTCTGAATCTGGGCACTATGAAATTGGCCAGCCCGGAGCACACTTACCACCATCTACCACTTCGTAGCTTGGAAGTCCCACCTTCAAGCCTCCTTTCAACTCAAAACTGGTTAGTTTTAGGGTAGACCTCTCTAAACGACTCCTTAACACAGAAGGGCTTCCTTCATCTTGATGAGGTTTCTGGTCCTAAGACCAGCTTGGGATCCCAAGCTCTGGGTTAAGGTGCCCCAACCCATATTTCCAACCCTGTGGCCTTGTAACATTTGCTATGACTTCATCTGTATTCCATTTATGTTTATAACTCACAGAGAACAGGGAAACTTGTAATAAGCAAAAAAGAGACTCCTGGGTGTCTCCAATGGAAACTAGATATTGTTTGGTATGAATTCTTTGAGTTACCTGCATTTGGTCTTTCATTTTCTTTGAGCTATCTAAAAACCCTGCAAGCTGTAGATAACTGGTCCCAATGAAAAATACTTCTTGCCCATAGACATACAAACAAATTCTGTCTGGTGGCAGTTCAATTGACTTCTTTTTTCCTCCCTTCACGGAAAAAGCCAGCTTCTCATCTATTCTTAAATTCAACATTTCCTCAATCCATATAAATGTGTGCATTTTTGACTACTCCTTTGGACTGGTGGTTAGCATCTGACTAGTCCTTTCATGGATAAGGAGTTAAATAAAATCTTTAACACATGCTCATTTTATGTCTGTACAAGAGTCACGATTGACAGGTGTAAGCTCTTTGCAGGCAGAGGCTCTGCTGGAGTTGGAGTAGCGAGTAGTTAAGTGTGTTTCGCTTTCCAGCTCTCGACCTTGGGCAAGTTACCACTCTGTGACATCAGGATATGCCCATGTACTGGTATAAGAATGTCTTCTCTGTCTACCCTAGGGCCTTGCCACCAGGACAAAATGAATCTACACATGGAAAAGAATCGTAGAAACTAGAAAGTGTTGGAGGTAGAGTCTTCTCTTTTTTCCCCTTCTGCCAAAGTAAATGTTACCCACACTTGAAGACTCAGCATGATTCTGGAGCTCCTGGGTGGGTCAGTCAGTCAGGCATCTGCCTTCAGCTCAGGCTGTGATCCTGGGGTGCCAGGATTGAGCCCCATGTGGGGCTCCCTGCTCAGCATGGAGTCTGCTTCTCCCTCTCCCCACACTGCCCTTTTCATGCTTTCTCTTGCTCTCTCTCTCTCTCAAATAAATAAGTAAAAATTAAAAAAAAAAAAAAGACTCAGCATGATTCCTACTCTTCCCTTATGAAAGCTGCTTTGCCTGTTTTAGCTGCTCTGTTACCATTCTCTAAATTCATACTGTACTTATATGAGCAATATCATACCAATCATTATTTATTCCCCTTTATGATTTCATATGTGTTAATTTCATCTCCTTAAATAGATTGCCAGTTTCTTTGGGGCCAGGGAGTGTACAGTGTCTTCAATCCGCTTGCATTCCCTATTGCATCTAATAGTGTTAGGTCCTTGATAGGATAGATGCTTTGATTGAAATGGAATATTGTTCTGATGTGGACAATTCCCTCCTTGCCAATGGTAGGCACTCAAGTGGAAGTCATGATGAGGTTGAAGATGATTAGTATAATCACCATCAGTCTAAAATTTACATGGTACTAAAGATGATTCAGGAAAATTCTGTTTTCAGAAAAGAAAGCAGAATGAGAATAGTGCATTTCAGTTGAAACTGCTACTATGTGTTTGACACTATTGTAAACGCTCTCTATATATTAGCCCACTTGAGACTCACAAGAACCCTACTAGATAGGTACTGTTATCCCTTATTTTGCAAATGAGGAAGTCAAGACGAAGAGAGATTAAATAACTTTCCCCAAGTTCACACAGCTAGTGAGTAAAGACTGGTTCCAGAGTTGGGGCTATTCACTACTATCCTAAGAAGAAATGTGAACTACAAAAGAATTTTCTGGGAGAGTGAGTTTCTCATTATTTTTATATGATAGCCTTTTTGATTGTCAGAACAAGGAATTATAAAAAGAAAGTAGAAATAAGGAGTAAAAGAGAAAGTTAGCGAGGAAGAGAAAACAGTAATGATAATTGTCAGGACACCTTGAGAGTATGTGAACTTGGGTGGGCAAGTTATTTGACTTCTTAGTAAAATTATTTTGGGTATAACATCAGATAATTTCTATCAAGTGCATAGAACAGTGCCTGGCACATTGTAAACCCTCAATAAATGGTATTGCTATTAGTTTATTATTGTTGTTATTTATTGGACAGAGAAAAAGCAAGAGCAGGAGCAGAGGGGGAAGGGCAGAGGAAGAAGCAGACTCCCTGCTGAGTGTGGAGCCCAACATGGGACTCAATCCCAGGGCTCTGAGATCATGACCTGAGCCGAAGGCAGATGCTGAACCAATGGATCCACTCAGGCGCCCCTGTTAGTTTTTAATTAATATTATCTATTACTATTATTAACCACAGGAGATAGAGATAGCTTATCTTATTATTGTCAGGTCTGGGATTTTACACTACTTGCAAGCTAACAGATCAGCTTTGTATGTGTTCATGGATGCTGGCAGAAGAGATGTGACTACAGATTCAGGGATAAAAGAGTTTTAGTCATAGCACAGCAAGCAACATGAGCATCTGCATATTTGCACTGGTTCCCTTTGCTCTCAATCCCTGCAGGGATGACATATGGGAGCCCAGTTAGATGCTGAGCACTCAGTTGGATTGCATCCTTGTTGAGGAACAACAAGCTTTGGGAATTCATAGTCTTTTTTAAAGAATTTTTTTAAAAAGATTTTATTTATTTGAGAGAGAGAAAGAGAGACCACAAGTAGGGGGAGCGGCAGAGGGAGAGGGAGAGGGAGAAGCGGACTCCCCAATGAGCAGGGAGCCCAATGTGGGGCTTAATCGCAGGGCCCTTAATCGTCAGGTCATGACCTGACCTGAAGGCAGACGCTCAACCGACTGAGCCACCCAGGTGCCCCCTTTTTAAAGAATTTTTAAATTTTATTTATTTATTTTAGAGGAAGAGAGAGATAGAGCAGGGGGAGGGGCAGAGGTAGAGAGGGAGAATCACTAGTAGACTCCCCACTGAGCACAGAGCCTGATGCAGGGCTCAATCTCACCACCATGAGGACACTTAACCGACGGAGCCACCCAGGTGCCCCAATTCATAGCCTTTTTTTTTTTTTTTTTACTGTAATAAGTGTAAGCATCCTGTTTTTTGTCCAGGAAGAGATGTTGCCTCATCTCTCAGAGCTGGTTGCTGAAAACACAACTCTGAGAAACAGCCGAGGTAAAGAACGGTCAGGGCTTTGCAGTATTGGCCTATCTAGCAAGAGCACACAGGAACACTCGAGGACTGTGACAAGTTGCTTCTTGCAATAATCATCATCATCACCATCATCTGCTTCATTGTCTTCATTAATTGCCATTACAAATCAGGGTGAAGGAAGATGACTTCTTATTTCTTCCCATGTTTATATCTGCATGCTTTCCATATCATACCTTCTCACTCTGGACCCTGAATTTGGTCTTTTGAGGAATCATGCAATGACTCAAATAAAAAAGGCATCTGTTCTTTGAGCGCTTCCAATTTCCTTTCCATGATTGCAGACTTAGGCTCTTCCCACTTTTGCTTCCTATTTCGCTTCAACGTGAGACATCACGCAGGCTTTTACTTTCCTTCCATCCCCTGCATTAAGGCATTTTGGAAGGCAGCCATGCTCACCGCTATACCACCAACACCCATTTAAGGCATTTTGAAAAAGCACTGATTTCATGCATCTGGAACAGGCATGTATCTTCCAGCATAACAACTCGGTCTGGAAACATTGCTTTCTCCACATGGATTTGAATAAAGCATCATTTTCCGGGCAAGACACAGCATTCTCCAAAATGGAAAGTTACAATCAATGTATATTTCACTGAGCTACCAGGAACAGCCATCTGCATTTCAATAGATATTAAACATGCTTACAGTATCCACCAGAAATGCTTTTCTAAATCGGAATTTAAGAAGTATTAGTGGGGAGGGGTAGTGGACCTGGCTGGCTCAGTCAGTGGAACATGTGACTCTTGATCTCTGGGTTGTGAGTTTGAGCCCCCTTTGGGTGTAAAGCTTAGTTAAAAAAAAAAAAGACTGCAGGGCCCCTCACATGTTAATTCCTTGGACTTCTATTTAACTCATTCTCTGCATTGACCTTTAATATTTGATTTCTCACCTTCTTGAGTCCCATTCTGTTGAATGACCCTTGCTCTGATGCCACCCATGTCCAAAGTGTAGGGCATGGGAAGCAGTCCTCATGTTTCCGAATACTACAGGGTGAAGCCACCATGAGCATGGGAGGGTGTTTGTGACTTTGCATCAGGAAAACAAGTCAAAATGGGCCTTTTGGAGAACATGGAGGCTGGTAGAAAGTGAATGCAGACAGCATTCATATATGGAAAAGTTTACTATTAGAGATCTTCTTGGAATAGTAGGCAAATCATAACCATATAATTTAAAATGATACAAGACAGAACGAACATATATGACAAAGGTCTGTAAGTCACAGGGCAAGTATGAGCAAGTGAAACCTTTGTACCATTCTCTTCTTACAGCCTCTTCCTGGCTGTGGGGATTTGCTCAGGTTCCTCTGGGATTGTAAAATACACATGATTCAGAGCTTCTGTCACTGGATTAATGTTCCAGAAGACAAACGCTCTAGACAGGCCAACTTACCCTCAATTTTCTTGGGACTTTTTTTTTTCTTTGCTTAATGTTGAAGGCGTTTCATGTACTAATTAAGGGCTATTTATCTTCTCATCTTAATTCAATAGGAAAATCCCCATAAAAGGCTATATTAGTTCATACCTATCCCTGAATCGACTTAATGATATCATTTTAAATTGCTGAAATGTGTTCAGCACCTTAAAATCTCTCTTGTTGCATTTATATTTTGAAAATATTATTACATAAAGGGAGGAGGAGAAACCTAAGGTTAATAATTAGCTGAGTTGTAATAATTTAGAGAAAAAAAATCACAGGGCTTTTAAGATCTAAATGAACCTTTTTTTTTTTTAAGTTTTTATTTTATTTTAAATAGACTCCACGCCCAGACAGCATGGAGCCCAATGCAGGGCTTGAACTCAAAACCCTGAGATCAAGACCTCAGCTGAGATAAGATTTGGTTGCTTAACCGACTGAACCATTCAGCACCCCCCCCACCTCTGCTACCCAAGGGAGCCTTTTTTTTTTTTTAAGTGGACTTCCACAGCATTCACTTTTGCTTCTAGAATAAAATTTCTTATTTCCAAAAGGGGCAACTGGGTCATTCCTGCCTGTTGGAATCAGATTGGTAGAGCTGGCCCCTGGCTCTACCTGAACTCTCATCCATTATTTTGGGTTAAAAAGAAAAACAGAGTGTGGTTTTCTTTAATATCCAGATTGAGCCTATTATAAGCAGGGGCCAACCCCATTCAAAAGGATACATTACTAATGCTGGTTGCCAGGGGTTGAGGGGAAGCAGAAAAAGGGCAGTTGCTATTTAATAAGATGAACAAGTTCTGGAGATCTACTGCATACCAATGTGAATATACCTAACACTATTAAACCATACAGTTAAAAATGGCTAAGATGGTAAATTTTGTCATGGGTTCTTCTACCACAGTTAAAAATAAAAATAATTAATTAAAAAAATATATAAACTTAGGGTACCTGGGTGACTCAGTCACTTCAGCATCTGACTCTTGATTTGAGCACAAGTCATTGATCTCAGGGTCCAAGGATTGAACCCCACATGGGGTTCTGCACTCAGTAGGGAGTCTACTTGAGATTCTTTCTCTCCCTCTGCCCCTCCCTCGACTCATGTGTGCATGCTCTTTTTCTCTCTCTCTCAAGTAAATAAATAAATCTTTTTAAAAGGTCTACTGTGATTGAATAGGAGCACCAAAGGCCCAGTCACCAAAAACTTCTTTCTAATTCCCTACTTTCTTACCTAACAACATACCCACCCTCCAATTAGCATTCCTCTTTCAATTAAAACATTTTCTAGATAAGGTCACCATGTAAAGTGCATACGGATTTATGGGGGTCAGGGGAAGGGATGGTCAGATAAATATTAACATGAATTAGCTTATTAAAAATATATGGGTGAGAAATTAGGACATACCACTAGATAGTATTTGTGGGTGAGGAGAAATCTAGAAAAGTTGGAAACATGAGATAACCTAAGAGTACAAACACAGGAAGAGTGAGTGAGGCATGAGTCTCTGAGACAGGAGGCAAGGTCATCAGTGTGAATGCTAAAAGAGCATAGGAGGAGCACACTCACCATGCAATTTACTTAATGCACAAACAATCTAAATAGATAGATAGATAGATAGTCCTATATCAAGACTAAGAACATGAATGATGACAATATCAAGGACCAGGACAAAATCATGGACTGGAAAACAAAAGCCTAGTCTAGATGTTCCAGAAATCTAGATACACGAATGGGTCGTGTCTGGTAAAGATCCCAGCAGTAGATGGTTATGACAAAGTTGGAAGTCTAGAAGCAGGTCAAGATACTAAATGTCTGCAGAACCAGACAGTGACAAAAATGAGATACTCAGAGAAGAGGGCAGGTTTAGGAAAATATAACATGACAATAGAGACCAGTTCCAGAACCTTACTGGCCAGAATGAACTTGGAACTCAGGCAAAGGTATACTATGAGGGAATAGAAAGCAGTTTAGAAGTTTGGGTGTCAAATATTAGAACAGAGGCAAGAAGTCCTGGCAACAGATAAAAGGGATGAATGAGAGTGTGATACTGATCCACTTTGTCTGAAATTAGGAACTTAATATCATTCCTGTTAAGGCAAAAAACAATGCTGGAAAACTTCATCAAGGCCCTATAGAAGAGAGTTTTGTTTGGGTCTCCCCAGATGAGATACTGATGTACAAGCAAGACAAAGCATAGTTTCTGGCAGCAAGCTTCTGTACCTTGGTGCAGAAAAAACTTGAAAAGGAGGGTAATTCTAAAAGCATACGTTTTTAATTATTTCCTTTCACTGATTCTTAGACCAAGATGTTGTTCACTTAGTGCTCTTCATAAATATGTACCTCTCCTCTTTTTGCTGCCCTTCTCCCATTTATTCAGCATCTCCCACCTGTGCCTGGATATTCCAAGACAAGAGCCCATATGCAGTCCTATGTCTGCCTTGGGCATTCTATGAGAAATGTTTGTATAACTACAGTAAGAACCTGATAATTGTTGTATACAGCTTTTCTATTCAGTGTAGAGTGCTGTCAAAAATATGCAAGAAAAAAAATGTGCAAGAGAAGGGCATCTGGGTGAAACTGTTTGTAAAGCATCTGACTCTTGGTTTCAGCTCAGGTCATGATCTCAGGGTCTTGAGATCCAGCCAAACATTGGGTTCCACATTGAGCACAGAGACTGCTAGAGATACTCTCCCTCTCCTTCTGCCCCTCCTGCTCATGCTGTTTCCCTCTCAAATAAATAAATCTTCTTTAAAAATGCGCAAGAGAGTTTTAACAACAATTATTACTTCCAAGTTATGTGTATTTAAGTTTTATATTGAGCTTAAAGATAGTAGAAGGCAATGACATGACTTGCCTGACTGGGTCATTTAGATCCCAACTGCAGACACAGCTTCGTCCCCGTGTCAGGGATCAATGATGTTCGTAAAAGAAATTTAAGGAGGCCTAGGCCTATAGATCTGGTGTCTCAGCAGTAAGCTAACTGTGGTGTTAGTCTGTATTGGATCCCCTTCTGTGAGATGGGGACGGGACAAGGTGTAGGACCAACTGGGTTACTTTGGTGGAACCAAAACCCAGCAGAATTTCTCTGTAGCTATAAGATGGTTTGAAAAGCCTGAGAGCAGAACCAGGCTTTCCAGCTATCTGGGAGGGTGCCATGAACCAAAGGCAGGGCAGTATGTATAGCTACAGAAGCGACATTCCAGGAAGTTCAAGAGAGTACGAGCGCTCAAGTCAGGAATCAGACTAAAGGCCAAACAAAACAAAATAAATACAAACAAAAAGTGAAAAAAAAAATCCCACTTGTTTAGACCTAATCACAGCAGAGGCTTAAGTGGGTTGGTATATAAGGTTTAAGCAAAAAGGCTCAAGTAGAAGGAAGAGTCTGACTTCCTTGTTCTCAGATTTTGATTATTAGACTCTCACCTCCTTTCTTTTAACTTGGTCTTCATCTTTTCCCCTTATTTCTACATACCTCATTTAGTCATCTCAGAATCCTAGTGCATCTAGACCTGCGGTCCTGTCGTCTCTGTCTCTGCGTGATCTCTGGTTGGACTTCAATCATCTCAGTTTCCTGATACTCATATTCATCCTGGCGTTTTGGTTATAGCGAAATGCTTCTATCAGTGAGCTCTTCCATCCTACCTGGGCACACACCTATAATCCCTCACAGTGAGATCCCTCTGATGCCAATAACCTATTTACCTAGGGCCTGCTGTTAGACTTGTGCTTTTACACTGGTCCAGATGTCCTCTTGTTGCACAATAAATGTTTATTGAATTTAGCTTCCTGGAAACTTCCCAGATTACCTACCCTGGTCCCATGTGTCTGGCCCTCCCTGGTGAGGTTCTGAGGTTGCCAGGTGTTTGGTTTTGACAAAGACGGTCTTGCTTTTAAGTTCATAGTCTGGTAAAAAATATCAGACACAGGACTATCACCTTTTTCTAGTTAAAGAAATTGTATCATTATGTTACAGCAGAACTTGTATATACATAAGCAGCGAAGTCTAATACAAGGTAGAAATTGTTATAGGCACAAGCTATTCATCACGTCCTCTTAAAATTAGGGCCTTAGAGATTTATTCACTGTATCCAGTATTTTTGTAGATACCATTTGGCAACCCTATCTAGGTTATTCTTTCTCCCAACACAACTTACTGTGTGAGATAATGTAGGGGAGAAATATTATTCAGCTTGTACTTAGAAAATGTGTTAATTATAGGAACACCATCGACATCAACAAAGATGTATCGAGTACCTGGTTAAATGATTCAAGCACACCTTTAAAGTAACTGCAGGGGCGCCTGGGTGGCTCAGTGGGTTAATGCCTCTGCCTTTGGCTCGGGTCATGATCCCAGCATTCTGGGATCGAGCCCCACATTGGGATCTCTGCTCTGTGGGGATCCTGCTTCCTCCTCTCTCTCTGCCTGCCTCTCTGCCTACTTGTGATCTCTGTCAAATAAATAAATAAAATATTTTTTTAAAAAACTAAAGTAACTGCAATGATTGTTGATATCTCCACTTTCTAAAGGAACGGAAAAAGACTATCTACAGCTTCATTAGATGGCTCTCTTTAGAGATATAGATAGATGATGATAGATAGATAGGTAGATAGATAGGTATCAAAATAACCACAGACTGGGGCACCTAGCAGGCTTAGTTATTGGAGCACGCAACTCCATGCACGTGAGCTCAAGCTTCACGCTGAGTGTGGAGCCTACTTAAAAATAAAATCTTTGGGGCGCCTGGGTGGCTCAGTGGGTTAAAGACTCTGCCTTCGGCTCAGGTCATGATCCCGGGGTCCTGGGATCCAGCCCCGCATTGAGCTCTCTGCTTAGCAGGGAGCCTGCTTCCCCCTCTCTCTCTGCCTGCCTCTCTGCCTACTTGTGATCTCTGTCTGTCAAATAAATAAAATCTTTAAAAAAAATAAATAAAATCTTCAAAAAAGATAAGCACAGACATGATTATCAAAATAAAATGAGAGGCTTTTGCTTCTTGAAAGATAGAATAGATGTACTTTTCCCAATTTCTCCAGCTAAGTACAACTAAACACCCTGAATATTATGTATAAATCAAATATCAGAAGACTCTGAAAGGCCCAGAGAAGAAAACAGTCCAGATATGGACTTCAGTCCCCAAGGGATGACGCAGTTGTGATTTTCCTGGGTATTCCTTTTGCCTCATATATCCTAGCCTTGGGCTGAAGAAGTCAGCAACCCAGAAACACCAACTGGTATAGAAAAAAAAATATCCAAGCAGTTAAGTCTGCTCTCTTGAGCCAAAGGACCCCGAAAGGGGCAGCTTGGAAAGACAGAAAACTTGTAGACAATACCACTTTATGCCAACCGACGAACACAGAAAAAAACTATGACCCTCTTCCCCAGTCATGCCAGCAAAAGTTGACTAGTAGACATATACTTACCTCCTCACCAGGCTGTAATGAGGTACCTCAACATCCCAACCTAGGTGGTATCTGAGAAATCCAAGTAGGAAGCCCAGACTTTCATCCTAGCTGGACAGTAATAGTCGCTCTTCCAATCCACATTGTGTCAGTGGAAACTATTGTGGGTAGCCAGAACTTCCACCCTTATGTGGCAGTAAAAAGGAGTTCCCACCTCAAGTATCAACAGAAACCAAACGGAGAAGCTGGACTTCTTCCACCTGAAAGTAAGGAAGGAGCCCTACCCCTTGCTCCACTAGATGGGTGTTAGAGAAAGCCAACAAAAACAGAAGGTCTAAAGAAGTTGTGGGGGCACCTGGCTGGCTCAGTTAGTGGTGCATATGGCTCTTAATCTTGAGGTCATGAGTTCAAACCCCAAGCTGGGTGCAGAGATCACTTAAAAAACAAAATCTTAAAAAAATAAGAATGGTTAATGAATGTTCTCTAAACAGAAAGGTAATAATAAAAGAAGGAATTTTAAAATATCAGAAAGGAAGAATACAGTAAGCACAAATAATATGGGTACATGCAATAGACTCTATTTTTCCTCTCGAGTTTTCTGATTTATACTTAATGATTAAAACAAATTATTACATTGTCTGATGTAATTCCAAAAGTATATAGAGGAAACCTTTAAGACAATTGTATTATAAAAGGGGAAAGATAAAGAAACATAAAAGGAGATAAAGTTTCTCTACTCTACTCAGACTGGTAAAATAACAACCCCAGTAGACCATGATAAGTTATGAATATGTAATGTAAGACCTAGACCAACTGCCAAAATGTATATACAAAGAGAGATACCACAAAACACAGATAATCAAAGTGGAATTCTAATAAATGTTCAAGTAACCTACAAGAAGATAGGAAAACAGAAAGATGAAAAACAAAGAGAACAAACAAAACAAACAGAATAAAATGGCATATTTAAACCTTACCACATCAATAATTAAATATAAAGTGTCTGAATACACCCATTAAGGCATAGATAGGCAGAGTGGATGAAAAATATGACCATATACTCTCTAAAGAAACTTACCTCAAATATTATGATATGAGCATGGTGAAAGTAAAAGGATGGAAAAAATTATATTATGCAAACATTATTCAACAGAAATTAAGGATTACCATATTAATATCAGAATAGATTTTATTTTTAAAGATTTTATTTTTTAAGATATTATTTATTTGAGATAGAGAGAGACAGAGTATGAGCAGGGTAGGCGGAGAAGGACAGGAAGAGAGGGAGTAGCAAGCTCTCCACTGAACAGAGACCAGGATGCAGGGCATGGTCCTAGAACCGCAGGATCATGACCTTAGCTGAAGGCAGATGCGCAACCAACTGAGCCATGCAGGCACCCCTTAAGATTTTATTTTTATGTAATCTCTACACTCAATGTTGGGCCAAAGTTATAGCCCAGAGATCAAGAGTCACATGATCTACTGACTGAGCCAGACAGCCACCCCAGGTAAAGCAAACTTCAGAGCAAAGAAAATGATCAGCGATACAAAGGAGTATTATATAAGGATAATAGGGTCAACTATCAAGAAGAATAACAATCCTAAATGTGCACACACTAAAGATAGCTCCAAACTATGTGAAACAAACACTGAAAGAACTTAAAGGAGAAATAAAGATGCAATTATAGTTGGAGACTTCAACACCTCTACCTCAACACTTGATAGAATCACTAGACAGAGAATCAGCAAGCAAATAAAAGATTTCAACACCACCAACCATCAGGATCTAGTTGACATTTATAGAACATTCCACACAAGAACAGCAGAATACACACTGTTTTCAAGCACCTACAGAACACATAAGAAGATACGCAAGACAGAGTATATCTTGAGCCATAAAACAGACATCAACAAATCTAAAAATACAGCACATGAAATATAGTTAATAATACTGTAATAATTTTGTATGGTGACAGATGGTAACTACACTTGTCATGGTGAACATTTTATAATATATAGAATTGTCAAATCACTGTGTTGTACACCTGAAACTAATATAATGTTGTATGTCAACTGTAATTTAATTTTAAAAAATTAAAATCATATAGAATGTGTTCTCCAATCACAGTGATTTCTATTTCAGAAATAGAAATCAGTAATAGGAAAATTTTCAAACACTTGGAAACAAAACACACCTCTAAACAATCTACTAGTCAAAAAGGAAGTTTCAAAGGAAATTTTAAAATACGTGATATTGATTGAAAATGAAAATACAATATATCAAAATCTGTAGAACATAGGCTAGGCAGTCCTGAGACAGTTATTTATAGCACTAAATGCTTACCTTTGAAAAGAGGCAAAGTCTCAAACCAATAATCTGAGCTCTCACCTTAAGAATCTAGAAAAATAAAAGCAAAATAAGCACAATGCAATCAGAAAGATGGAACTAAAGAGCAAAAAACAGCGAGATTAAAAACAAAAACAACCAAGAAAAATCAGTGAAACAAAGACCTGGTCCTTTGAAAAGATTGATTAAACTGACAAAATTCTAGGAAAACTGACAAAGCAAAAAGAGAGAATACAAAAATTACCAATGTCAGGAATGAAACAGAGGATATTACCACAGACTTTGCAGACACCAAGAGATAATAAGGGAGTACTACAAACAATTCTACACACATAAATTTGGCAACTTTGATGAAATGAGCAATCCTTCAGAAAACACAATATACTCATACATATTAAAAATGAAGAAATAGGGGTGCCTGGGTGGCTCAGTGGGTTAAGGCCTCTGTCTTCGGCTCAGGTCATGATCCCAGGGTCCTGGGATCGAGCCCCGCGTCGGGCTCTCTGCTCTGTGGGGAGCCTGCTTCCTCCTCTCTCTCTCTCTGCCTGCCTCTCTGCCTACTTGTGATCTCTGTCTGTCGAATAAATAAATACAATCTTTAAAAAAAAAATGAAGAAATAGGGACACCTGGGGGGCCCAGTTAAGCATCCAACTCTTGGTTTCAGCTCAGGTCATGATCTCAGGATCATGAGATCAAGCCCTACATCAGGATCCATGCTGGGGGAGGAGTCTGCTTGGGATTCTTTACCCATCCCTTCCTCTCCCCCTCTGCTCCTCCCCTTGCTTGCACTGCACTCTCTCTCTGTAAAATAGATAAATAGATAAAAATCTTTTTAAAAAAATAAATGAAGAAATACAATTGTTAATATAGGTAGATGGCATGATTGTCTATGTAGAAAACCCTAAAGAATCTACAAAATCTGCTAGAAGTAATAAATGAGTTCAGCAGTGTCACAGCATACAAGGTGAACATCCAAAATTCATTGTATTTTGACATACTAACAATGAACATATGGACACCAAAATTTAAAATATGATACCATTTATAATAGCTCACAAAAAAAGAAAACCAAAGTGTGAATCTAATAAAATATGTACAGGATATATATGCTAAAAACTACACAATGCTGACAAAAGAAAAAAATTTTAAAAGATTTATTTATTTGAGAGAGAGTGTACGGGGGAACGGGCAGAGGGAGAGGATGAGAATCCTCAAGCAGACTCCCTTCTGAGCTTGGAGACCAGTGGAGGGCTCCATCCCAGGACCCTGAGATCATGACGTGAGCCGAAATCAAGAGACGGCTGCTCAACTGACTGAGCCATCCAGGCGTCTCAAAATAATTTAAAAAAAAAAAATCTAAATAAATAGAGAGACATAGTGTATTCCTAGACTAGAAGACTCAAAACTATTAAGATACCAGTTCTCCCCAAATTGATATACAGGTTTAATGAAATGCTTATCAAAATCCCAGAAAGAGTGGTTGTTAGATGCAGACAAGATTAATCTAAAAATTAATCTAAAATGTATATGAAAAGGCACAGGAACTAGAATAAGTAAAACAAGTTCAAAAACCAAGAATAAAACTGGAGGAATTGGTCTATTGAAATTTCAAGATTTATTATATTAGTTTCCTGTTGCTGCTGGAACAAATTACCACACTTCAGTGGTTTTAAACAACACAAATTTATTACTGTTGTCAATGATTTTACTTTTAAGTAATTTCTACAACCAAGCATGGGGCTCGAACTCACAACCCTGAGATCCAAAGTCACATGCTTCACAACTGAGTCAGCCAGCCAACCCACAATTTTATTATTTTATAGTTCTCAAGGTCAGAGGTCATAAATCAATCTCACAAGGCAGAAGTCAATGTGTCAGCAGGGCTGTGCTCCTTTAGGGGGCTCTAGGAAAGAATCCATTGCCTTGATTTTTCCAGCTTCTAGAGGCCACTTACATTCATTGGCTTGTGGCTCCTTCCTCCCAATGACATTTATTCTCATCTCTGCCTCCATCATCAAATCTCCTCACTCTGACTGTGACTCTTCTGCCTCCATTATAATTATATTGGGCCCACCTGGATAATCCAGGATAATCTACCCATCTCAAGATCTTTAATCACATCTGCAAAGTTCTTTTTATCATGCAAGATAACATAGTACAGGCTAGAATATGGACATCTGTGAGGGGCCATTATTCAGCCTACCAGACAACAGTAATAAAGACTGTATGGAATTTGCGGAGGGATAGGCACATAGATAGATCATTGGAACAGAACAGAGGAAACAAAAATATGCCCAACTGATTTTTGACAAAAGTGCAAAAGCAATTCAATGGAGGAAAGATGGCCTTTTCAATAAATGGTGCTAGAGCATCTGGACATCCCCCCCAAAATGAACTTCAACTTAAATCTCACACCTTATCCAAAAGTTAATTCAGAAAGTATCACAGATTTAAATCTTAAGTGTAAACATAGGGAAAAAATAGGAAGAAAATCTTTGTGATCTAGGGCTAGACAAAGAGTTCTTAGACTTGTTATCAAAAGCATGATTCCTAGAGATAAAAATTGTTAGGTTGGGCCTCATCAAAACAAAACTTCTGCTCTGCAAAAGGCCCCGTGAAGAGGATGAAAGACCAGTTACAGAGTAGAAGAAAATATTCACAACCCACATATTTGACAAGGCCCTAGTATCTCAGATATACAAAGAACTCTCAAGGGGCACCTGGGTGGCTCAGTGGGTTAAGCCTCTGCCTTCAGCTCAGGTCATGGTCCCAGGGTCCTGGGATTGAGCCCCGCATTGGGTTCTCTGCTCAGCAGGGAGCCTGCTTCCCTTCCTCTCTCTCTCTGCTTGCCTCTCTGCCTACTTGTGATCTCTCTCTCTCAAATAAATAAATAAAATCTTTAAAAACAAACAAACAAACAACAACAACAACAACAACAGCAAAGAACTCTCAAAACTAAACTGTATGGAAACAAACAATCCAAATTGAAAATGGGCAAAAGTCAGGAACAGACATTTCACCAAACAGGATATACAGATGATAAATTAGCACATGAAAAGATGTTTAACATCTTTTAGCCGTTAAAGAAATGCAAATAAAAATAAAAATGAGATGCCATTATGTACCTGTCAGAACAGTTAAAATAAAAAAATAACAACAACATCAAATGCTCTAAGGAAGTAGAAAAACTGGATCACTCATACATTGCTGGTGGGAACATCAAGTGGTAAAACCACTCTGGAAAACAGTTTGGCAATTTGTTATAAAACTATGTAACTACCACATGACCCAGCAATTGTACTGCTAGGCATTTATTCCAGATAAACAAAGACTTACATTCACACAAAATGTATAGATGAAAGCTTATGGCAGCCTTACTTATAATAAGTAAGTCAGAAGTAGAAACAATACAGGTGCCCTTCAACAGGGGAATTGTTAAACAATTGATGGTACACACCCATTATGGAACACTACTCTGGAATAACAGAGAAGAAACTATCAACACATACAAAAACCCAAACGAATCTGTAGAGAATCATGCTGAATGACAAAAGCTAATTCCAAAGATTACATACTGTATGATTTCATTTATATATCATTCTTGAATTGAAAAAAAATTGTAGAAAAGGAAGGGATGCCTGGGTGGTTTAGTTGGTTAAGCATCTGACTCTTGATTTTGGCTCAGGTCATGATCTCAGGGTCATGAGATGGAGCCCTGCATTGAGCTCTGTGCTGTGCCTGGCTCGCACACTGAGCATGGAGCCTGCTTAAGATTCCCTCTCTGCCTCTCCCTCTGCTCCTCTCCCCACCTCTAAAAAAATTGGAGAGATGGAGAATAGTTTTGTGGTTGCCCAAGGTTAAGGAGTGGGTTAGAGACAGGAAGAAAGTGAGTATAGCAATAAAATGGCAACATGAGGGTAACAGAAATGTATCAATGTTGATATCCTTGTTGTGATAGTGTGCTACAATTGTGTAAGATGTTACCATGGGGGGAAATTGGGTGGAGGTTGCAAGAGATCTTTCTGTATTATTTCTTCGAATTACATGTAAGTCTAAAATTCTCTCAACATTAAAATTTTATTTAAAACAATAAATGAAAGTAAGATATTTGAAACCCAAGGGCAAAATAGGAATCCCTGAGTCCATACTGATATAAAACAAATCTAAAAACTAGAATAGTGCTCAAAGATTTAAAATGAAAAGTAATCTCTTGGGCGCCTGGGTGGCTCAGTGGGTTAAAGCCTCTGCCTTTGGCTCAGGTCATGATCCCAGGGTCCTGGGATCGAGGCCCGCATCGGGCTCTCTGCTTGGCGGGGAGCCTGCATCCTCCTCTCTCTCTGCCTGCCTCTCTGCCTACTTGTGATCTCTCTCTCTGTCAAATAAATAAATAAAATCTTTAAAAAAAAAAAAAAAGTAATCTCTTTCCCTTCCTCATCCTCCAGTCACTGTTCTCAGGGACAACCTCTCTGAATATGTTGAACTAGGCTTTTCTGATATTTGCCTACCCATTTCTATATGTAATCTATAAGTTTATACTGCTATTTCT
Organism: Enhydra lutris kenyoni; assembly: GCF_002288905.1. Taxonomy (NCBI): domain Eukaryota; kingdom Metazoa; phylum Chordata; class Mammalia; order Carnivora; family Mustelidae; genus Enhydra; species Enhydra lutris. Next base: position 5,229,237 of record NW_019154164.1, on the reverse strand, counting down.
TTTTTAATGTCAATAAATTTTTTTTTCTTTTTTCTTTTTCAAGATTTTTTAAATTTATGTATTAGATAGACAGAGATCACAAGTAGGCAGAGAGGCAGGCAGAGAGAGAGAGGAGGAAGCAGGCTTCCTGTGGAACAGAGAGCCTGATGTGGGGCTCGATCCCAGGACCCTGGGATCATGACCTGAGCCGAAGGCAGAGGCTTTAACCCACTGAGCCACCCAGGTGCCCCTCAATAAAATTTTATTTAAGGAATTTTACATGTGATTCCTTCCAACTGACTTTAGTTCCTCTAAAGTCAGAATCATAATCTTCAAAATAGCCCTTTTATAAAGAACTTTTCGTTCACAGTTGTCACTGTCAATCAGTCCAGAGTTCTTTCCGATGGGCTTCTTTGATCTCCCCTTGAATACGGACATACTTCAAAATTCCCCCACCGGTAATCTCTGGGATCCAATTTCTTTACTTTAGGGCCCTAGAAGTCAAACCGTGGGAAGGACATTGATGGCTATTTTGGCAAATGACCTAAAATTATTATTCTTCAGTTGTTTCTAATACTGAAATGTCTTGTCACTTCCACTCTACTCCATAAGCCTAGAAGAAAATGTTCCAGGTCTCATTGTCACCGTTGCAATAAACTTGCTGTGAGGGAAGCATAACCCCGTGTCTCAATTCTAATTCTTATCTTATTTTTTTTGCATTATCTTATTTTTTTCTATTTTTACATTATCTTATTTTGCATTATCTTATTTCTTCATAATCTTATTTTTTGCATTATCTGTTGTTTCCTATTTTGATACATGAGCATATCTCCCACCCACCCAACTCATTCATTAAATCAGTGATCAGTATTTATATGATGATGGTAATGTAAATATCTTTCATTGTTAAAGCAAATAGATTCTATGATCGTGTTTCCCTTCTTGACCCTTTTGTTTTTCCAAGAGATCCTAGAGTTTTTCTGCTTTTCATTTCCTTAGGTTCTCTATACCTACCAAAATGCTTCATCATATCAGTCCAATATCTGCCAAAATTTTTTTCTGATCCCTTATGTGTTTCAGATAATATAACAGTTCCATTTCATTTGTTGCAAACCTCCTTCTCAGAGCTATCTCTCTCTTCATTTGCCTGCTCTAAACTGAACTGATTGATCCCTAGGCCTGCTGACAGGTGTCATTTCATGACTTCCCTTCACTCCCTTACAGTTTTGGCTCCATTGTTTACTGGACCCCCTGTCTTCTTGTTTTACTACCTCATTTTGCTGGGAAAAAAAAATCTCTAGTAGCTTCAAATCAGAGGGTGAATGGGAGGCAAAAGTTTTAAGTCCTTTCATATCCTTACATTACTGAGACTTGAATCTAACCTCCCCAGGTGTAGAATTATAGGATGAAAATCATTTTCTCTCAGAGATTTGTTGGGATGGCTGCATTGTCTCCAGGCTTCAAGTGTTGAGGCTGTAAATTTCAAGGTTGTCCCATTTTTTGTGTAAAAAAGGCACAAGCTGTCATAATTTTAAAGCACAAAGGAACAAATATGAATAAGTTTGTGCAAATAAGTATGAAGACAGATGAATGGTCTCTTTTACAGAAAAACAAATTATCACATTAAACCTAAGAGTAAATAGTGAAATAAACCAATACCCACTAAATCATTTAAATCACAACTAAAATGCTCCCCACCAAATGTACCACAGCCCCTAAATATTTTAGGTGTGGATTTTACCATAACTGTTTAAGATGGAAACATTGCAAAACTCATCTTATGAACCTATTACAGTCTTGATAATCAAACCGAGAAAGAACACTACAAGAAAAATTATAGACCAAACACCCAAATTTAAATGTCAAAATCCAAAATAGAATTTTGGCAAGTCTATTTCAGCAGAGTTAGTAACAGAAACTCATGAGCAAGTAGGGTTCATTCCAAGAATGTAAGGATGTTTTAACACTGAAAAAAAATCTAGCAGCTTAATCACCACATTAACAGATAAAGAAGGAAATCATAATCATTTCAGTATATACAGAAAAATATTTAATAAATTTCAATGCTTATTTGTGATTTTTTAAAAAAAAAAACCTTTTTTGGCAAACTAAGAATAGAAATGAACCTTTATTTAACATGATACAGGATATAAATTCAAAACCTGAGAAAATATCATACTTAATGGTGAAACTGTAGAGGTCTTCTCATTAAAATAAAAAACAGGGGGCACCTGGCTGGCTCCGTCTGTGGGGCATATGACTCCTCATCTTGGGGTTGGAAGTTTGAGCCCCACGTTGAGTGTAGAGATTATTTAAAAACAAAATCTTGGAGCACCTGAATGGCTCAGTGTCTAACTCTTGATGTCGGCACACGTCATGATCTCAGGGTGGTGAGATCAGCCCAGCATGGGGCTCTGCGCTCAATGTGGAGTCAGCCTGAGATTCTCTCCCTCTCCCCCTCTCTCTCCCTCTACTCCTCCCCCCATCACTCACACACACTCTCTCTCTCAAGTAAATAAATCTTTTCTAAAAATCTTTTTTTTAAATTTTATTTATTTATTTATTTGACAGACAGAGATCACAAGTAGGCAGAGAGGCAGGCAGAGAGAGAGAGAGGAGGAAGCAGGCTCCCCGCAGAGCAGTGAGCCTGATGTGGGGCTCGATCCCAGGACCCTGGGATCATGACCTGAGCCGAAGGCAGAGGCTTTAACCCACTGAGCCACCCAAGTGTCCCTTTTCTAAAAATCTTAAAAAAAAGAAAAGGCAAGGATACCCACTAGGATTGCTTCTATTACACATGGTGCTGGAAGTTAAGGCGGAACTAAGGTGACTACGAATACTACAATTAATTACTGTAATTACTACAAAAACTACAATTAAGACAAGCAGGGGCACATGGTCGGCTTAGGTGGTGAAACATGTGACTCTTGATCTTGAGGTTGTAATTTTCAGCCCCAAGTTTCAGCAGTTTAGAGATTACCTAAAAATAAAATCTTTTTTAAAAAGACAAGCAAAGGGGGCGCCTGGGTGGCTCAGTGGGTTAAGCCTCTGCCTTCAGCTCAGGTCATGATCCCAGGGTCCTGGGATTGAGACCCGCATCAGGCTCTCTTCTCAGCAGGGAGCCTGATTCCCCCCCTCTCTCTGCCTGCTGCTCTGCTTACTTGTGATCTCTCTCTCTGTCAAATAAATAAATAAAATCTTTTTTAAAAAAAGACAAGTAAAGGTAAAACACATAAATTAGAAGGGTTGATACCCTGTTATTAGGAGATAATACAATTAGCCACATAGACAATCTAAGACACCTACAGACAAACAAAAGAGAGCTTGACAAATCCCAGATATAAGCTCAACATACCAAAATTAGAAATGAAACAATAAATTAGAAATTATAGAAAGAAAAAATGTGTAGGATCTTTATGGAGAAGATGACAAAACATGAGTAAAATAAATAAAGGAAGACTTAAATAAATGGGAGAATACACTGTGTTTATGGAAGAAAAGGCTTAATATTATAAAGATGTTAATGTCCCCCAAAATGAGTCAATAAATTCAGTGCAGTTATAATAATAATTCCAATATGGGATGACAGAAGAGCCTGAAATAATCTTAACTTGTACAATTCACACAACAAATTTTCTTTTATTTTTACTTTAATTCCAGTATATATTTAATTTAATCCCAGTGTTATATTAGTTTCTGGTGTACAATATAGTGATTCCACAATTTTATACATGACTTCATGCTCATCATGATAAGTGTACTCTTGACCCCTTCATCTATGTCACCCATCCCCCCACCCACCTCCTCTCTGGCAACCATCAGGTTGTAAAACAAACTTCAGATATATTAAAGAACTGTGTGTGAAAACCAAAACTTCAGGGTGCCTGGGTGGCTCAGTCGGTTAAGTGTTTGGCTTTGGCTCAGGTCATGATCCTCGGGTCCTGGGATCCAGCCCCATGTCAGGGTCAAGCTCTCTGCTCCATGGAGAGTCTGCTTCTTCCCCCATTTTCCCTTCCCAACACTCTCCCTCTGCCCATCCTCCCCCGAACTTGTGCTCTCTCATTCAAGCTCTCTCTATCAAATACATAAATAAAATATTTTTTAAAAGTTTAGTAAACTCTAGGGGTGCCTGAGTGGCTCAGTGGGATAAAGCCTCTGCTTTCGGCTCAGGTCATGATCCCAGGGTCCTGGGATCAAGCCCCACATCAGGCTCACTGCTCTGCGGGGAGCCTGCTTCCTCCTCTCTCTCTCTCTGCCTGCCTCTCTGCCTACTTGTGATCTCTGTCTGTCAAATAAATAAATAAAACCTTTAAAAAAAAAGTTTAGTAAACTCTAAAGGAAGATACCTTTATGATCTCAAGGTAAAGAAGGATTCCTAAAACCAAATACAAAAAGGCCAAACCAAAAAGAAATTTTTGATACCATTTAACTAATTATATTTTAAAACTTATAAAACAAAATACATCAGAATGTGGACAGACAATTCACAGACCAACAGATATTTCACTGCCCAGTGAATTGTGAATGCATATCAGAAAGGATTTGTGTCCAGAATACATAATAAATATAAGAGAAGTAAGTAAATAACTAAAAAAGGAAACCACAAATGGGGGTGGAGGAAAGACAGATAAAGAGGTGATTCACAGAACTGGAAACCTAAATAGACAATAAGCATGTGAAAAGATGCTCATCTGCATTAGTCACCAAGGAAATGAAAATTAAAGCAACAAGATACCATTTAACACAGATCAGGTTGACTAAAAAATTTTAAAACCCACAGTACCAAGGGGTAGGGGCAGTGTGGGGAAATGGAACTTCGTATTCCACTGATGGCAGTGATAATTTTGCAAAACTACTTTGAAGCATAATTTAATGATATCTAGTAAAGCTGA
>NW_019154164.1:5215133-5224266 GCF_002288905.1 Enhydra lutris kenyoni | reverse complement strand
ATGGTCTAAAACTGCTATGTCAAGAAAATGGGTCAAGTACATTTCTCTATTCCAGGGCTTCTCAAGCTTCCATGTGCATACAAATCACCCGTGGGTCTTGTTAAAATTCAAGTTCTGATTCAGCAGGTCTGAGATGGGGCCCAAGACTCTGAATTTCTAAGAAGGTCCAGGTGATGCCCTAGCTGCAGATACAAAACTTCATTTTTAGTAACAAAGAGATAAAGCCTAGGTTGCCTGAAAAGGCCAGGCAGGTAGCAGAGGTATGAAGCTGATTTAGTGGGGACTACAGTGAACTAAAGAGTGCCTACCCTGAATAAAGAGGGCAGCAGATTTTCAGCTCAGGCTGCAGGATGGCGGTTCAGATGTTCCCATTTTTCAAGAAAGGCTGGAAATTTGGCTTTACGTGAAATCTTCCCACTTTAAAATGTTAACAACTCTTTAGAGGAGAATGGAAAACAGTATGTGAGCTAGACACAATGCATTTTTGGGCAAAATAGAACGCTCTGGCCTTCAGTGTGCAATCTCCAATCTAGACTTAACAATGTAACCAAAAGGAAACCTAAAATCAAACTGTTAATAAGTTGTCTCTGGCATGTGGACCTGGGCTGGGGAGGGCTGAAGCCGGAAACTTGCTTCTCCTCATGAGAGCTTCGGTACTGTTTGGTCTGTTACTACATGGGCATAGCTTTGATTTTTTTTACAAAAATGTTTTGACATAAAAATAGTTAGGGTTAAATGTATAGTTGTTCCATATTTGCTTTGCCCATTTTAACTACAACTAAGTTGAAGCTTAATCAAGAACATATCATTTAATTATGATGTTGCTCTTATAGGAACCCATTAACCTACTTTATAATGATCTTTCTATGATGTGATTTCTAGGAATACAACATAGTGAGAAGTAAGGATGACCTGAAGTGAGGGTGTAAAATTAATTAAATTGCATCAATAGCCTTCTCAAGAGTCCTATAATCAGCCAATATTTCAGGAAACATAAAGAATCTAAGCTCACAAGGCTGGAGGGTCACAGAGGTTGTCTTGTTCAACATGCTACTGGCAATTGAACCCAATATTTCTTTAACTTATAATGTTCTATATTCCTGACTTCTTTCAGATCATTGAAGGTGGAGAATGCCAGGTCCAGGTCTTAAAATATTTTTCATTAACAATAACAATATTACAATTGTAGAAATAATAACCGTAGAATCAGAATAGAAATAATAATAAATATGGTGCCTAACATTTTCTGTACACTGGCACCATGCCAGGCATTGTGCCCCATGTTTGATGTTTATCTTCTCATTTGATCCAATTGATAACTCCCTGTAAATGACTAGTAACTTACAAAAGGAAGATGTATCCTTCTCAGTGCATCATCTCAGTAGTATCTTTGTCTGTAGTATGCAATCTCAATTTAATCACAAAAGAACAGACAAATGTTTTTTAAATAACTGAGCAGCACTTTTCAGATATGTTGATGTCATAAGCCACAAATAAAGACTGAGGAACTATTACAGATTGGAGGAGATTAACAAAGCATGACAACTGAATTCAATGTATAATCTCATTTTGGGTTCTGAACCGGGAAAAATCACTACAAAGGACAATATTCATAAAAATAACAAATTTAAATATGTACTATAGATTAGATGACAGTATTTGAAAATTTGAAATTTCTTGGCTTAGATAAATGTACTGTGCTTATAAGAGAATGCCCTTGTTCTTAGAAAATACACACTGAAGTATTTAAGGGGCATGGTATCTCCAACTTGCTCCCAAATGGTTCAGGACAAAAATACCCACCCCAACATATACACAGAATGATAAAATAAATGAAGTAGATTGGATAAAATATAAACACTTGTAGGTTTGAATTAATATCAAAACAAAATTTATAAAAAATGAGATTGTTACAGAACAAAATTGCTAGTTAAGAGTATGGACTTTGAATTTGAGTATGAATTCAAACCAAGAGTTACTGACTCCAAAGTCCATACTCTTAACTATTGGGTTATATTGTCTCAAGTTAGCAATTTTGTTCTGTTTTGAGAACAAAGTGGATACTTTTGAATCAGTGTTTTCTTAAGATTTTATTTATTTATTTGAAAGAGAAAGAGAAGAGAGAGTGAGCACAAGTGGGGGAACGGGCAAAGGGGGAAGGACAAGCAGACTCCCTAATGAGTGCAGAGCCCCAATGCACGGTTAGATGCAGGGCTCGATCCCAGGACCCTGAGATCATGACCCGAGCCAAAGGCAGAGGCTTTAACCCATTGAACCACCCAGGCGCCCCAAGACTAGTCTTTTCAATGGATGGTGCTGAGACAATGGAATGTCCACATGCAAAAAAAAATGAAGTTGAGCCCCCTACAACTTACCATATACAACCATTTACTCAAAATGGATTAAAGACCTAAATGTAAGAGCTAAGATTATAAAACTCTGAGAAGAAAACAGGGAAAAACTTTCTTAAACTTGGATTGGGCAATCTCCTTAGATCTGGCAGCCAAAACACAAAGAAAAGAAAAATAGACAAAGAGGACTTCATCAGTGCAAAGGACAATTTTGGGGTGCCTGGGTGGCTCAGTCAGTTGAGTGTCTGGTTCTTGATTTCGGCTCAGGTCACAGTCTCAGGGTCCTGGGATCCAGCCCCACGCAGGACTCCACACTCAGCAGGGAGTCTTCTTGTCCCTCTCCCCTGCCCTTCCCCCTGCTCTTGAACTCTCTCTCTCTCAAATGAATAAATAAAATCTTTCAAAAAAGGACAATGTTAAGAGAGTGAAAAGATAATCCACAGTGTGGGAGAAAAATATTTGCAAGTCATATATCTCATAAACACTTAGATCCAGAATGCATAATGAACTCTTACAATTCAATAATGAAAAGATAAATAACATAATTTAAAAATTGGCAGAGGATTTGAGTAGACGTTTCTCTTAAGAAGATATGGAAATGGCCAATAAACACATAAAAAGATGCTTAACATCATTAGTCATGAGGGAAATGCAAATCAAAACCACAGTGAACTACCACTTCACACACACAAAGATGGCATCAATCAGAAAGATAGTAACAAGTATGGGTAAAGATATGGAGAAATTGGAACCCTTGTGTATTGCTGGTGGGAAAATAAAATGATGCAGCCCTGATAGAAAACAGTCTGGCAGTTAATCAAATGGTTAAACATAAAGTTACTACCTAACCCAGCAGTTCTACTCCTAAGTATATACCCAACAGCATTGGAAACACAAGCCCACCCAAAAGCCTGTGCATGAATGTTTACAGCAGCATTATTTATAACAGCCAAACATTGAAATAACCCAAATATTTGTCAACTGATGGATGGATAAGCAAAATGTGATATATCCATATCATGGAATATTAATTGACCATAAGAAGGAATGAAATACTGGGGCACCTGGGTGGCTCACTTGGTTAAGCATCTGACTCTTGATTTTGGCTCAGGTCATGATCTCAGGGGTCCTGGGATTGGGCCCTGCATTGGGCTCTGCACTCAGAGGGGCAGATTTGAGGATTTTTGCTGGGGGATTTCTTTCCCTCCCCCTCTATCCCTCCCTCAGCTCACACACTCTCTCTCTAAAACAAATAAATAAATCTTTTTAAAGAATAAAGTGTGGATTTTATGGTATATGAGTTATATATCAAAAAGGTGTTTTTCTTTTTTAAGACAACATCTAAATTCCTACTCAGGAATTGCTTTAGGCTTTTTTTCACTTCCCCATGCCTCACTCCTACCTTCCCTGTCCACTCCACCATCTCTGATTTGCACTTTTTCATTCTTATTTTCCAGCTTCCCTGTTGAATTTGAAGAGACCCAGGATTTGGACATTGCATTTGCAATTGTTTCAGCAATGGACATATAACCTATACCAGGCCAGCTAGTACCAATAAGACTCAACTTAGGGACCCCTGCTGCTCTACCAGGGAAGGGAATGCCTTTGTTGGATTAGGTATGGTGGGACAGAAGGTACCGGGCGTTTCTTCTAAGAGTTGGAAAATGGAAACCAACCCCCAGGAATTACCTCTGATGGCTTCCTGTAAAACAATCTACAGTCTGCCTTAAGCCATGAATTGGCTCTACCTCTCCCATTTAAGCTTACAGTGAATTATAGATTGCCTGTTTTGTTTAAACCAACTTGGGTTTTTTATGTATTTATGTTTGGTCACTTGCAATGAAAGAATCCTAAATGAAACAAGCTGTTTCCCAGGACTCCCAACCCTATCAGGACACAATTTGAAATCTTTCCCCTCACAGGAATCTGCTTGGTAGGCCCTTCCTATCAAAGGAGGGATAGGTTCCCACTTGTAGAAGGAGGGATATGAGATATTTCCAATACCATGACACATGTAAATGCAGGCTCTCGTGTAACCCACAAATGAAAGGGCTTCAAACAGTTGTTCCTCTTTATCTGGAAAGCTCGAATGAAAGTGTTACCACTTTTTTTTTGTACAATGCAGATGTATGGGACTGGAATCAGGAGTTACTCTCTTCCTATCCAGAAGCCAGAGAGGTTTACTACCAGTAAGGTGGGGGGGAGTGCGGGGGCAAAGAGTGTGAAGGGCTCAATAAGCTGGAGAAAGGATAAATAATTAGGTTGGCTTTGGATAAGCGAGTAGAATCCGCACACAAGGACCATCATTAGCTGTCAGTGAGAGTCAACCAAGAGAGTGTCTGCAAAGAGGTGACTTGAGGTTTGGAAATATGCACAAGTCCAGTGAAGGTAGGTCACCTCAGAGAAACCAAAATGAAATGTGACAGTAATTAAATAACCCGAAGCCTAAGTATACTTATACTCATACTCTTGGCACATCACAGTGGCATTAAATGCATGTTGAGTAAGTAAGTGGATCTATATGAACAAAAGGGTCAACACATCAGAGGGAAATCTAAGGAATCTCAAAAAGGCAGTCATCATCCCGACGTAGTCCGGGGGGACAGGGTATCTTATGTAGATAGAAACATAGGAACATGAATATGGATATGGTTAGAGGCAGTCGAGATATAGACAGAGACCTGGCTCTGTGTGTTTGATTACTGTACACCCACCACTGGGCTACAGACCTCCTCACAGTGCCGGGGCCTGACCTTCGACTCTATAGCAGTTGAACAAGGTAAATTTCACCTACGGTGGCCTCCTGGCAGCCAGCCAGCTGGCTCTCATCTAGTGATAACCTCTGAATTTGTCGTGCACTGAGCTGGCCTTGGCATTGCAACTCCTTTAAACTATGTATCAAGCAGTGAGAAGGCTGACTGCTGCATCAGGAAAAATGTTGGAAAAATAGAAACCATGCTGGCTAATCAGTGTATGTCATTTTTGGCTCTGCGATTCCTCTTTCTACAGTCTTAACATGGGGGTGCTCGAAGGAGGATTGGGTGAGAACATCATCCATGCAAAAATAATTCTAGGCCCTTTGTGGCCCCCCAAGAGAAGGTCCAGAGGGCCCTCCCTCATCTCCCCTGGGCATACTGCTTTCACATAGGCACTGCAGCATCCCCTGTTCTAGATAAAAACAAGTTCCAGATTTAAAAAAAAAAAACAAGTTTTCCATTTCTAACCCTAGTAGGTCAATGCCAGTCCTTGCGTTGCTCTTTTGTGTGGTTATACTTTCTTATCAAAGGAAAGCACAAGGACCTCATTGAGCTCTCTGTGTCAGTCATAACTAGAGAAAGGGAGTTTGAGCCCTCCTTCATTTATTCTTTTTTTCTCCTTTTTTGATCAAAAAATCAACAGAAAAATGTTTGCTCAGAGAGAAAGGATATTATGTAAATAATTAGCCCATTCCAAGATTATGTCGCACATATATATAGTACAATAGAGAGCTGAGAAGGGGACCAGAATCTGCGGCAGGACTGGAGAGTTTACAACTTGGAGAAGTAGGAATTCTCTCTGTAGTTCTGCTTCTCTAGAATGCCTGCCGAATGGGTTGGCTGGGCTAATGGAATGATGCCCTCAGCCCAGATCTAGACTCTCAACTGAGGAAGAATCAGAAATTGGTGAAAGAAGGTCTAAATGCTAATGCTGTATTGAACAGAACAGAATCTCTTCATTGATTGATAGAGGCTGTGTTCCCAAATTAGGTAGACTCTCTGGGTCACTGGCACAGGAACCAGCTCCTCACCGTGGGACCAAAAAGACAGACCTTGTGGAGAAACCTCAGTAAAGCATTTCTAGGATATTCCGGTAAGAGTCTGCTCAGACCAGTGCCCCGGGGAAGCCTGGCCAGGCTGACTTTGATGATGCTTTCTTTCTCTGCTTTTATAGGATCAACTATAGCCTTTTCACCTACAGTTCAGTCTCCTGAGGCTGTCCGAAGCACTAAAAGGTAACAACAATACTGAATTCCATACCTGAGCCGTTAACCCATGTCTCTATATCTCTTAGGTGCAAATGGGGATATTTATCCAAATCTCTTTGTGTTGTTGGTGGTGTTGTCATTGTTGTTGTCTTGCCAGAGTTGTCCTCTGCTCCATAGAAGACAGTGCTGATCCAGAAGGCTGCTGAAGACCCATAATTGGGTCATCCTTCGGTATTTTGAGGACATCCCAGGTCGCCATACGAGGAGCCATAGATCAGTGAGCCAGCCGCTAATGAGAACAGGCGTCTGACATCCCTGCTTTGTCCATGGCCTCCTAGACCTGCATTGTCCCTAAATTGTTTCAGGTATCCTTGGGGTCTCAGTTTCAGCCCCCAGCCCTGATGCCCGATACCCTTCTTCAAGAAAAGACTTTTGGCTAGCTTTGACTAATCTTATATGTGCCTTGTGGATTACTTCTGTTCTCTCTGCTCCAGGTAAACACACTACCTGATCCCAAAACAAAAGCATGGAAAATTTGGAGGGGGGAAGAAACATGGAAAAGGACACTTTAACTCATGTGGAGGCTCCGGCGACCCAGGCAAGCGACACGGACCCGGGCACAGCAGCAGGACCGGCAACAGCCCCACCTGATGTTCAAACTCCACTTGAGGGCGCAAGTAGTGGGGTGAATGTGGGGCAGGAAAGCCCAGGGCCAGGAGAGAATGAGGAGATGGAAAATATGTCTGTTCTTATTTCGAATCTGAGTGCCGAGGCCGATGGCCAACGCCCAGAGGCGAGTCCGGTTGATGCTACAGTGCAGGGGCCTAACACCTTGGGAAATGCAGGGAGGAAAGGCAGCCGGAAAGGGAGGAATAGAAAGCAAACTAAGATTGTGTATCTCCCCTGGCCTCTGACGCTCCAGACTCGGGCATCTTCGGCAGCCCCGGTTCTGCGCCGGTCTCATGTCCTGGGGGCTTTGGCATCTGCTGTTCCCAGAGACAGCGAGGTAGGTGAAGACAGGGAGCAAGGGGAGGATGAGGGGAGTGAGAACACATCGACTCTCGCTGAGCCTCAGGAGGAACTTGCTGATGCCATATGGCCAGCAGCAAGTGCAGTCCAGCCCTCTCTTGTGGCACCTCTGGCGGCAGACGAGGGGTTAAACCCAAGGCAGAAAAATAACCGGAAAGGGAGAAATAAAAAGAACAAGAAGATCATGGCTAGCCCTTGGCCTCTGACAGTACACGCTTGGGCATCGTACACAAACCTAGCTCAGGCATATTCAGCTTTGGCAAGGGATGAATCACTTGCTGAAAAGGGAGTTGATGGGGGTCATCCAAGCCAGGGTCCGGAAGGTGAGGCACGTAAAGTGTCAGCTAAGACTCCTTACCAGAGTACACTGGAGGAGGCCCCAGACTCAGCTGAGGATCTGCAGCAGGGCTCGTGGGAGAAGAGGGAGTCCCTCTCTGCGGACAGCATGGGAAATAGAAGGACGAGCAGACGTGCAGACAGCAAGAGAAAGGAGAAGGGTGTCTTGGCTTGTCCTTGGCCTCTGACAGTACAAGCCTGGGCCTCGTTCAGAGCAGCAGATGAGGTTCAGACTCATCTCCAGGGCCGGTCTTCTGCTGCAAGTAGGCGGATGGATGTGGGGCAGAAAAAGCAGATTCAGCCGGAGACTGGTGAGGAGGAAATAAAGTCCACTCCTCCCGTGAGCAAGGCAGAGCAAGCTCTGGAACCCAGGCAGGGTTGGAGAAGCACTGAGAGATGCCAGGGGGATCAGGACTTCTGGGAATGCACAGTGAGGAATTTCGCTAGGCAAACTGACCGTTGCTATTGTGGAGAGCGCTGCTCAAAAGAGCAGAGGGAGGCTTTGACCTTGACCAAAGCCCACACCCACATCAGTACTTCAGTGATGGGAATGCGGGGACCAGAGAGGGAGAGGGCTGAAACTCAGGCAGTATGGATGAGCAAATGGGGAGGTTTTTGAGATGCAGAGGAAAAAAGAAAGGGACCTAAGGGACCTAAAGAGCACTTTGGGTCCTGGAAGGACCACCGTCTACATCTGTTGGGAGAAAGCTGTTTAAAATGCTCTATCAAGGCTCACTACCCAGCTGGTAAATTTTTCCATGGCACGGTAGCATCGCAATTATTCTCTGGATGCGTGATTTCTCTCTGAAATAAGTTTTAGGTTGCTAGAGAACTGGCATAACTTCAGGGAAGCAGAAATGTTTTTTCTCTATCTTCTTTCCTGTAACATTCTCAACATTGCTGGGAGAGGTGTTTCCTATGGCTGATAAGCGGTGTCAGAAGTTTAGAGGGTAAGCCAGTGACAGAATGTGTATTGGATCCTGAGGATACTTCTCTTGACTAGAAGGTAGTATTGAATATTGCATATTAGATTGTAAACTGACTTGATGATTGCATTTAGTTCTAAGACCGGCCATTTTACCATTGCTAAGAGCACAGGCTAAGAGGGCAGATCCCAAAGCCTGGGATCGAGGCCCGGCTTTGCCACTGGTTACCCGTGTTCCTCTCAGCAAGTCACTCTTTCCTTCTGGGCCCCAGTCTATCCCTTGGGATAATAATAGCAGGGGCTTTGTAGATTGAATGATTAAATGATTTAAGACATGCGAAGCACTTAGACTAGTACATGGCATATGATAAGCCCTCAGACACTAATCACCTAGGATTGATTTAACTTTCAGTACTAAATGTCATGCAAGGGTCTGGCACTGTGGTATTATGCATTTTGAAAGTTATACGAATGTCAGTGAGTGTGGGAGGCAGAAGACGATGCCTCCATTTGCAATGATGGTAACAG
>NW_019154164.1:5147288-5214733 GCF_002288905.1 Enhydra lutris kenyoni | reverse complement strand
AAAAAAAAAAAAAAAAGGTCTGGGAGGTATCTTAGAAGACATTCCTGGTTAAAAAAATGAGAAAGAGCCACATCTATCAATTACCCCAAAATATGCTGGATACTGTAAGAATGTCTATATGTTTGTTTATCTACCTATTACCTATTCCTCATTTTAGCAGGGTGCTGGGCCCTCAAAGAGTTTCCCATCTAGCAAAAGTTTTCAAACATTTTTTTTTTCTTTTTAAATACAACAACGGGGGCACCTGGGTGGCTCAGTGGGTTAAAGCCTCTGCCTTTGGCTCAGGTCATGATCCCAGGGTCCTGGGATTGAGCCCCACATCAGGCTCCCTGCTCAGCGGGGAGCCTGCTTCCTTCTCTCTCTCTATGCCTGCCTCTCTGCCTACTTGTGATCTCTCTCTGTGTCAAATAAATAAATAAAATCTTTGAAAAAATGCAAAAACAGGACAAAATATTTCAGGACCCCATGCATATGAGGCACCCAGAGTAGTCAAATATATAGAGACAGAAAGTAATGAGTTGCCTGGGTGGCTCAGTCACTTAAGCGGCTGCCTCCGGCTCACGTCATGATCCAGGGGTGCTGGGATCGAGCTCCACAACGGTCTCCCCGCTTCGTGAGGAGCCTGCTTCTCCCTTTCCCTCTGGGCTGCTCCCCATCCTTGTGCTTTTCCTCTCTGTGTCAAATAAAAACAAACAAACAAACAAAAGAGAAAGTAAAATACTGACATCCAGGCACTGGGAATGTAAGTATGGAGAGATTGTGTTTAACAGATACAGAATTTCTTTTTTTTTAATTTTCTAAAATTTATATATTTGACAGGAAGAGAGAGAAAGAGAGGGAACACAAGTAGGGGAAGAGGGGAGGGACAAGAACACTCCCTGCTGAACAGGGAACCCAATGTGGGACTCCATCCCAGGACCCTGGGATCATGATTGGAGCCAAAGGCAGATGCCCGACGACTGAGCCACCCAGGCACCCCCAATACAGAATTTCCATTGGGGATAATATAAAAGTTTTGGAACTATACAGTGGTGATGGTTGCCCAACATGACTATACTTAATGCTACAGAATTCTCCACCTAAAAATGATTCATATGGTAAGGTTTATAGTATGTGTCTTTTACCACAATTTAAAAACCAATGCAAGACTGTATTTAAAAAAAAAAAAAAACTCACATGCTAATAAACAACTATGCTGAAAGTCATTTCTGGCCATAAGGAGTTCAGAAGAAGGAACACTCAAGGAAGGGTAGAGAAGCTCCAAAAAGTGTTACCAAAGAGTAAGATAAGAGGTTTAGATGAAAGGGTGTAATTTGGAAAAGCAACAAGAGGAGAACTATTGGAGCAGAGGCACAGAGACAGGGATGAGTGGGAACAGTGAGCACAGGAGCCCCACAGAAAGAGGTATGTGTGTTTGGCACAGCAGTGAGAACCAATGCTGTTTGCATAGAGTGTGGCCTGGCC
Source organism: Enhydra lutris kenyoni (assembly GCF_002288905.1). Classification (NCBI taxonomy): domain Eukaryota; kingdom Metazoa; phylum Chordata; class Mammalia; order Carnivora; family Mustelidae; genus Enhydra; species Enhydra lutris. The sequence goes on along the minus strand of NW_019154164.1, from coordinate 5,213,269 downwards.
CCGGAGGGACTTGAAGAACAGGCAGACTTTTAAATTGTGAGAGAGAGAGCACAAGCTGTAGGGAGAAGCAGAGGGAGAGTGAAAATCAGGATGCAGGACTCTATCCCAAGGCCCCAGGATCACGACCTGAGCCAAAGGCAGATGTATAACCGACTGAGCCACCCAGGTGCCCCAAAACTTCATTTTTTACTTCTGAAATCCCAACAAACTCTGTAGTCTAGTTAATCATAATAAGCCTGGCTTTGGTAATATAGTAATTAGGTAAGATATCACCATTGTATGTACAGCGGTGTGGGGGGAATCTGGGTATAAGGGGTATAAGGGAGCTCTTGGCACTATTTCTGCAACTTCCTGTGAGTCTATATTTCAAAACCAAAGGTTAGACAACGAATATTTGAAAGATCAGTCGGTCATGTGTGTGCCTGATGGTTTGAAAGGAGACAACATGGAGACAGGATGAGAAGTTTTTTCCAAGCAGGTCTTTTTCTACCTAAACGTGGTCTTTTTCTACCAAAACTATCACTCCCACTGTTCAGTCAAGGAGAAAAATTGGAATGTATTGGATCTGAGAGCCAAACGCTGTGTGTTACTGGATGAGGATATTTGGTCTTGGAAGTTGGAAGTTAAGAGTGATTTTCTAGGGGTGCCTAGGTGGCACAGCCAGTTAAGCATCTGACTCTTGATTTTGGCTCAGGTCATGATCTCAGGGTCATGAGATCGAGCCCCATGTCTGGCTCTGCACTGGGCATGGAGCCTGCTTAAATTCTCTCTCTCCTTCTCCCTCTGCCCCTCCCTGCCCTCCAGCTTGTGCAGTGCACGCACGTGTGTGCACTCTCTCTCTCTCTTAAAAAAAAAAAAAAGAGTGATTTTCTCGTCAACTGTCTAGAGATGAGTCAGGCTCTAACCTGGTGAACAGCAATCTGTCTAATAAAAAGATGCAGATGTTACACCCCGAACTGGAGCTTGTTCTCTAGGAAAACACAATGGAGACACCTCTAAACACCTGTAGCCCGCAGAGAAGGGATCGGGCTTGGTGTACTCTTCTGCGGCTATCTGATTGTACAACATGCCCACTGAGAGACAGTGACTCAGAACATCACCCAGACATCATCCGCTTGCCCAACCGGCAAGCCACTTTCCCCTGCTTTCCTTCCTTGCATTTGAAGAGGGGCAGAATTTACCACCTCAAAATATGTCACTCGGGCACGAGGATTATTGGGAACTAAAGGCAATCCATACCCAGCAGATTCAAGAACAGCACTTTACCTCTCCCTCCACTGACAACATTTCCATTGGAAACACGGCCTGTAGCCCAGAGAGGGCTATTACCTTTTTATCTAAGAAACTTACCAGCATACCAGGGCAAACATTGTCTTAAGAACATCTCCTCTCGGGGCGCCTGGGTGGCTCACTGGGTTGGAGCCTCTGCTTTCCGCTCGGGTCATGGTCCCGGGGTCCTGGGATCCTGGGATCGAGCCCCGCGTCGGGCTCTCCGCTCAGCGGGGAGCCTGCTTCCTCCTCTCTCTCTGCCTGCTTCTCTGCCTGCTTGTGATCTCTGTCTGTCAAATAAAAAAAAAAAATCTTTAAAAAAAAAAAAGAACATCTCCTCCCGCCTTCCTGTGCTTGGACTTCCTCCCCATTGGTAGCCCCAAACTCCTACCCCTTTTTTAAGCTTAGGATGCACATAATTAAATTTGTTTTTCTCCTGCTGATCCAGCTTAAGTCAATTTAATTATTAGACCAGCCAAAGAACTTAAAAGAAAGGAAGGGACAATTCTTCTGCCCCTCCACTTTTCAGAAAGCAGATGTTGGTTGGGGTGGGCAGGGGGGTAAAGAGGCAGGAGTTGGGGGAGGTGAAATCCTTCCAGATCATCTCTCGAAGGGTAGCTAGCCCATCCTCCCTCTGCTCCCCCCTCCCAGCTGACCCGGGACGACCTCAGAAGAGCCACTGGGACTAAATCCCACCAGCTGGCTTTAGTGGGGTTGCCCAGATGCAAACCAAAAGAGGAGTGGGGGAGGGTGAAGAGAAGGAGCTGGAAGTTCTTTTCCCTGTTTTATCTTCCACTTGCCCTGCATCCCATTGGGCTTCTCCCTTTAGAGTTTCTTCGTGGGGGATGGGGCTCGGGCTGCCCGCTGAGTTAGCTCCCTGTCTTGCCCAGCAGCTGGCCTCCTTAATGCCTCCGAGGTAGTCAATTATCTTGATTGTTTCAGTTTGGGCTGCGGAATGAAACCAGCCGGTCATGAATACACAGAGGATTTATCACTTAATAGCTGCACGGTTTGGGTCATTAAGGAGGAGAGAAACAGCGAAGGGATTGTTAATCTTGCAGAAAATGTAACATGGAGATAGCCATTTGTTTCCCGTTGTATCCTGTAAGACTCTCCTCTGTGAAAGGATGGCTTGTGTTTGGCCTTTTTGGCCTTGGGGGTCTGAAGCGGGGTTTGGGGCTTCCTCGGGGCGTGTTGAAGGGAAAGCAGACTGGAGGGTTTGGAGCACCTGAGAGCCAGCTCTGTACTTTGGGTTTTGCATATCCCTCTCAGACTGAGGATATTTGCATGATTGCCCGGGCCAGTATTTGCATTCACCTGGGCCATAGCTCAGCTCCAATTCTTTCCACTGCGTCCCTGTGGCTCCAGAGAGAGGACAGAATTGAGTTTGCCAAAGGTACTCAAAACCCTGAATGCCTTCCTTCGTCACATCCCAAACTCCATTCCGGGTCACCTGGTGACTGATGAGGGGCCTTGACTGACCTGTATCCGTGCTCCTGCAGAGCGGAACATTTATCCCAAAGCCAGACTCTACACCAGACCAAAATGAATCACTCTTCATTCTGAAACTGTGTACTGGGGTTGGGGGTGATGAAGAGGGGTTTTTGAAGCCGGGGAACTCCTTGAGCACCTCCTAGCAGTTGACTGTGTGATTTCAGCCTGTGCCCTTTTCCCATGAACACCCAGGGCTACTAAACAGTCCTGTGGCGAGCGGGGATGGGGGTGGGGGGTGTATGCACCGCATTGGGGAAGAAGATGAGCAGGCATCAGAAAAGTCTCTTGTGGATCTTCATAAAGATGCTTCTCCAAAAATTCCCTAAGAGCCTGCTTGAGCATCCAGGACACATGAAAGGGACACTCGGCCGCAGTCTGAGCCCTCTGATGAATAGCTACCCCTTCAACAGGGAATGCATCAGGACATCGTTTTGACGAAATGGACCCCAAAGCCAGCCTAGGAGAAAGGCCAATGCAAAAGTCTACTCTCGACTCTCAGCCTATGCCCAGCTGCACGGTCCAGCCAAGCTCCCAGGTGAGCTCGCAACCAACGTGGCGGGTGGTAGCGAGGGGATCAGGCCGGAGCAGCACAGTCGTGGCCACATCAGGCGAGGGTGGGTGACAGCAGCACAGTAAGCTCCCTCCTCTGTTCCCACAGGTTGCTGGTGAAAAATGGAATCCCTCCCTCCTTCCAGGTGGCCGGTGGGCGGAGCTGTCTGTGTCTTGCTCAGCCCCAGTGCAAGGTGCCTGGAGCTCTCTTCCAGCAGCTGCGGGCCTGGGAGTCCCCGAAGCAGCCCCCACGTTGTTGTCGGCTGACTCCTCCCACAAGTCCAGGGAGGAGAAACCTCCTTGTCCTTGTGGCCCTCCTTCGTGAGTTTTGACTATTTGCTGACGACATGGCGATGTAGGCAGTTGGATGTTCCAGAAAAGAATTAGGAGGCCGGAAAGCATCGCCCGTGCAGGCTCCCACCATCCCGCGGTGACGACTCTTAGAGCAGGAGCGTGTTCTCAGCTGGCCTGTCTTGTTGCACACTGTCCTGCCGCGGTTGCCACCTCAGAATGGTAGCTGCCATTTTCTTGTCTGCTTTTCCCTCTTAAGGAGCGTTTGGCCCCATGGCTTTAAGGCTCTGTTACCATCATTGCAAATGGAGGCATCGTCTTCTGCCTCCCACACGCACAGCCATTTCCATAATTTGGGGGGAGCATCATTCTTAAACCCTTTATCTTTCAGCTCTCAAGTTCATGGCAGTGTCAAGTGCTGTGGGGTTTCATGTCCTAATAACCCCTTGGGTCTTTTTTGGATGCAAAACCATACCTCCATCCACCTGCCAAAGCCTGGCAAATGTTGATCCTGAGAAATGTCCTGTAGAACTCCTGTTTAAAGTTGAGACATCTTTAGCTGTGTGGCTTCCAAGTCACCAATATGGCCTACTGTGTCCAAGTCCGTGATGTCCAACTTCTCCAGGTTTCCCCAGGAATTTCTGTTTCTAGCACCAAAAATCCTGTATTCCGGGAACTGCCTGGAGAGACTGTCTCCATTTCAACCCAGAAAAGTCCTGTGTCTCCAGAAACCCTTTAGTCCCAGGCAAACAGAAATGCTTGGTCACTCTCCGGAAGATTCCATAAAGCATTGGCTTGTGGCATTCATTTTATCAGGGGCAATTGCATTGTAACAAATGCATCTTCTCTATCCTAAAGCCTTCACAGTCCAAAGGCATGATGGCTAATGATGGAAACACAGGCACTGGGACAAGCTGGTGGGAAATCCTGGCCCCCCAGGCCTTTCAATTGTTATTCAATTGACCACAGGTTTTGCCAGCTTCCTTCCCTCCCAACCCCCCACCCCTGGCCACAGGCGACCTGCAGTGTTCTGTTGCAATTGTTGGGAGCCCACCCCCTAGGGTGTGGTTCTCAGGCAGAGTCTTGCATCAGAGTCACCCGGAGGGCTTGTTAAAAACAGATTTCTGGGTGCCAGTCCCCAGAGTTTCTGGCAGTCTGGGTGGGGCCCGAAATGCGCATTTCTAAGGAGTTCCCAGGTGACCTTGATGCTGATTCTAGTGAGTGGCAAGAGTGCAACACAGCAGGGACCCTGCCAGGGTTAGGATCCTTGCTTTCAGTCCATCTAGTTTCACAGCCTTAGCTAGTTAACCCCTGGTGCCTCTGGTTCCTCACTGATAAAAATGCAGATAATAACGGGACCTGGCTCATCGGATTTTTGCAAGATCGAGGAACAGTACCCGGCCTGTAGTAAGCTGCGTGAGTGTTTTTGATCATTACCCCCAAGCTCATAAGAGCTGATGAACTCTCTTTCTTCTTTAGACTTAAAGCAAGCTGCAGACACTTTGTACTCCTACAGGCATTCCTGCCGTGCCTGGCCACTGGGCTGGGTTTGCAGCAGCCCTGCTTCCCAGAGGCTGACTGCCCCCTCTGGAGAAGACTGACTGAGTTAACATTCAGTGTTCTCTCCATCCCACCCTGCAGGCAGGCTCTTAGAGAGCTTCCAGAATGTTTTCCGGGAGAATGCCCAGCAGTGTATCCACAAAACAGCCCAAAGTATTTGAATAACACATGGCCCTATAAACTCCACAGACAAAGCCTTAGTTGTTGAGCAAGACCACTTAGTTGAAATAGACACATGTGGATTTCCTTGTTTAAGGAGAGATGAGTTTATAGCAGGATGCAAACATTCAGTGTGTATGTGTGTGTGTGTGTGTGTGTGTGTGTGTGTGTGTGTGTTCGTGTGTTCCCGTTCTCCATTAGGAGGGGTCATTTGGCCCATTGTCGGAGAAAGGCAGCAGTCCTCAGGAGGAAAGGAACATCTCTTACATCCAAGAACTAGAGTGAGGTGATTGAGTTTTGTGAACACGGAGCCCCTTCCCTGACCTCCATGGAAGATAAATCTCTTTTCTTTCATTTTTTCAAAGATTATTTATTTATTTATTTGAGAGATAGCCCAACAGAGAGAGCACAAGCAGGGAGAGCAGCAGAGGGAGAGGGAGAACCAGACTCCCTGCTGAGCAGAGACCCTGACCCCAGGCTGGATCCCAGGACCCTGGGATCATGACATGAGCCAAAGGCTGATGCTTAACCAGCTGAGCCACCCACACACCCCTATAAACCTGTTTTCTATTGCCGTGGATTCAGGCTCCCTTTGGACAAGCCATTGAGGCTCTCCCTGGTGGGTCCTGAAGGGCTATTGCTAGTGTCAGCAAAAGAGTGACGCAGGACTGCTGGTAATAGTGGCAAACCAGAGAGTGCAGGGCTGGGTTGGAGGGGGCGGGTACCATTTAGAAGCAACAGATGTTTGCCAACTAGAAATTGGACCTGTTGCTGGATTTTAGGAGTTGGGGGGTAAAAAAGAAGCTCAAATTCCAACTTTTAACCGAATAGCCCCTGACTCTTAAATATTGTCAACCAACTGTAATCTTAAAAAAAAAAATTACCGCGTGGGGTGCCTGGGTGGCTCAGTGGGTTAAAGCCTCTGCCTTCGGCTCCGGTGGTGATTCCAGGGTCCTGGGATCCAGCCCCGCATCCCGCTCTCTGCTCAGCAGGGAGCCTGCGTCCCACCTCTCTCTCTGCCTGCCTCTCTGCCTACTTGTGATCTCTCTGTCAAATAAATAAATAAAATCTTTAAAAAGAAATTACCAGTGAGCCAAACAGATATGTCCACAGCCCATATCTGCCGACAGTATATGACCTCCAGGTGATAATGAGAAAAAAAGACAGCAGGGCTTTTACTGTGGATGGAAATGGGGTTAGCAGCTGGAGGGCAGGAGAGGCTGTGTGGTTGGGGAAAAGGAGAGATCAGGAGCCTAAGTGTGGTCCTTGCATGGAGTAGACATTGCCCGAGAGAGGTAAGGTGAGTGGGCTCCCAAGGACAAGCTCTGTGGAAGGCACCATTTGTATGCAAGAGACATGTTACATCTAAATCCTTGCCAGCTGACCATCCTATCTTCTGTGCTTGGGAATAAGGAGAGCTAACGTTTCCTGGACGCTTATACTGTGCCGGGCATGGCTGTGAATGCTTTCCATGTAGGGCTTCATTTAATCATCATACTATTCTTGGGAGGTTGGTCTTGTTGTTCTTCCCATGTTCCTCCATTTCACCCATTATCCTATTCTTGTCCCAGTTGACATCGGGAGCAGGAGCTTTGCTCTGTTGGGACAAGCACCCCAGAAGCCAACGCACAGCTGTGGGCAGAATGCCCAGTTGGTAGCTACCATGGATTTCATGCAGCAACAACTCCCCAGTTCTACGAAACCTTGGACTCCTAGCTGGGTGTCCCAGAGGAGCTGCCAAACCTGTTCTCGGAGGCAATGAATTGAACATCTGGGAATATCAGAGTTGAGACAGTGGGAAGTAGCTACACTATTATACTTGTACCTCCTGTTGTCTTAGAAACCAACAGCAGAGCACCTGTGGGGCTCAGTTGGTTAATTAAGTGTCTGCCTTCAGCTTTGGTCATGATCCCAGGGTCCTGGGATAGAATCCCGCATCGGGCTCCCTGCTCAGTGGGGAGTCTGCTTCTCCCCAGCTCTGCTCCTCCCCCTGTGCATTCTCTCTCTCTCTCTCTCTCTCTCTCTCTCAAATAAATAAATAAGATAAATAAAATCTTAAAAGAAAGAAACTAACAGCAGAGTCAAGTTTGATGGGAAGGAAGGCATAGACTTTCTCTGCCCCGGAAAGTGACTTCAAATAGGACATTGCAGGCAAGGATTTGGGGGGACAGGAGGATAGCATGAAGATGCTAGGGACCCAGAGCAGAGCAGAGTGGAAAGAGAAGCTAGAAAGAAGCAAAGATGAAGCTGGCCTGCTACATAAATTTTCTGAAAGCCAATTTTATATGGATGCCATTAGCCTGGCTGGGAAAGAGCCACAGAAGGAAATGGTCCAAATGCTAGACTAAGGCCCCTGGTCTCTCCCCCCCCCATTTCTTTGTGTAACTACATTCCCCCCCCCCATTTTTTTCTGTAACTACAGCCTCGAAAGAACCAAGGGTATTGTGAATCTGGCCTAAGTTCATGGTTTATCATTACCTAAATATATATTTACCAAAGGCTTACCAAATAGGGTTTTTAAAAGTTCTGGGCGATGTCCTGTCTGGTATTTTCTTAGGAAATTGTTGCTTCATCAAATGATGGGTTATTTGTTGATGGAGAAAAGTAGCCACCATTTCCCCATCTTGCTTAGTAACTTTTACTGCACTCCAAATTATATTTATATAATGGCTTAGGGCTAGTAGTTGCTAAATAATAGGAAATTCTGAGAAGGTTTCAGTATATATGAGATACTGAAACTTTTTAGCTGGGGACAGTTCTGTGTTCACTTTATAACAGCAAATTAAAGTTGGTGGACTTTCCCCCCTTGAACTCCTGAATACAGTACTTCAGACCAACTAGTTAGTTGGTCATTTAATAATATGTATTGGGTGCTCACTGTTGCCATCATAGTGCCTAATAGAAATAGCTACTAGTTATTGGGGCACCTGGGTGGTACTGTCAGTTAAACATCTGGCTCTTGATTTGGGCTTAGGTCATGTTCTCAGGGTCGTGAGATCAAGCCTCATGTCAGGCTCTGTGCACAGCATGAAGTCTCCTTAAGATTCTTTCTACCTCTCCTTCTGCCCCCTCCCCCTTGTGCTCGCATGCATGTGTGCTCTCTCTCAAATAAACAAAAAAAATCTTTAAAAAAATAAAATAAGAATATAGCTACCACTTATTGAGCACTTAATATCTGGTAGACATTGGGCTATGTAGATTATCTCCTTTAACCCTGAAAACCACCCTATCAAGTTAGTGTTGCCACCTACATTTCTTTATAGGTGAGGAAACTGAGACTTAGTTATATAAGTTGCCCAAGGCCAGTGTTCCTAAACTGTGGTAATGACCACCACACCGTTAATACCAATGAGTGACTTGTGCTGACTAATTGCCACATGCCTGTGACATATGTGTCATCTCATTTAATTCTCAGAAGAGTGCCCTGAGCTCAGTGCTATCATTATGATTAGCCCTATTTTACATAGGAGAGAAATGAGGTTCCACATAGTAATCTGCCCAGAGTCCACAGCTGGTAAATGAAAGAACTGTGATTTATAGTAGGTCCCTCTAAATAATCAACAAAGCTAAAAGGCAGCCTATGGAATAGGAGAAGATACTTGCAAATGACACATTTGATAAAGGGTTAGTACTCAAAATACATAAAGAGCTGATACAACTCAACACACCCCAATCAAACAATACAAGTGAAAAGTGGGCAAAAGACATGAACAAACCTTTCTCCAAAGCAGACATCCAGACGGCAAACAGATACATTAAAAGATGCTTAACATCACTCATCACCAGGAAAATGCAAATCGAAACTACAATGAGATATCACCCCACACCTATCAGAATGGCTAAAATCAAAAACACAAGAAATAGTAAGTGTTGGTGAGGCTGTGAAGAAACAGGAACCCTTGTGCACTGTTGGTGGGAATGCAAGCTGGTGAAGCCATTCTGGAAAATAGTATGGAGCTTCTTCAAAAGTTAAAAAATAGAGCTACCCTATGACCCTGCAATCACACTACTGGGTATTTACCAAAGAATGTAAAAACACTAATTCAAAAAAATGCATGCACCCCTATGTTTACTGCAGGATTATTTACAATAGCCAAATTATGGAAACAGCCCAAGTGTCCATTGACTGAAGAATGGATACAGGTGAATGGATACTGATGGAGATAGATACACACACAAACACACACACACACACACACACACACACACACACACACACACTGGAATATTATTCAGCCATAAAAAGGAATGAAATATTGCCATTTGCAACAACATGAATAGAGTCAACATGACTAAGTGAAATAAGTCAATCAGACAAAGACAAATACCATATGAATTCACTCATATGTTGAATTTAAGATACACAAACAAGCAAAGGAGAAAGAGAGAGAGAGAGAAAAAAAACCCGTGAAACAGACTCTTAACTTCAGAGAACAAACTGATGATTACCAGAGGGGACATGGATGGGGGAAATAGATGATGGGGCTTATCGTGATGAACACTGACTAATGTATAGAGTTGTTGAATCACTACCATACACCTGAAACTAATATAACACTGTACATTAACTATACTGGGATTAAAATAAAAAACTTAATAAAAAATAAAGTAGGTCTACCTGATACGAGGCCAACTCAAAGGTCACCTCCTCCAAAAAGCTTTCCAGAAACTCTCTAAAATGTTTTAGGTGTCCATGTACCATGTTGACATTACACCTTGCTTGCTCTATCAGAACATATTATTAACGCTGTTATTATTACTATTATTATTTTTTAGCGTTTTGTGCAAACACTATGCATACATTATCCCTAGTCCTTGAAATGGTGTATGAAAAAGGCATTATTAGATTTATTAGCTAGGAAACAGGCTCAGAGAAGTTAAGTAACTTGGTCAAGATCACACAACTAGTGGAGATGGATCTGGGATTCAAATCCAAGTCTGCTGGTCTCCACTGAGTCAAAGCTCATACTTTTCCCACCAAACAATGCTACCTTTCTTCATTTTGTGTTGAAATTATGTTAATGTATCTATATGACCTAATTGGCCAAGTATCAACACACTTTTTAGGAAAAAGACCAGATAGTAAATATTTGAGGCTTTGCAGGACATAGTCTCGGCTGGTCATATCATTAAAGCAGGTATAGACAATATATAAGCAGATACATAAGCAAACGAGTGTGGCTGTGTTCCAGTAAATCTTTATGCATACTGAAATTTGAATTTCATATAATTCTTGTGTTTCACAATACATATATTCTTTTTAAAAAAATATTTTATTTATTTTATTTGAGAGAGAGAGAGGACGAGTAGGGGAAGGTCAGAGAGAGAGGAAGGGAGAGAAACTCAAGCAGACTCCTCACTGAGTGCAGAGCCCAGCTCAGGGCTTGATCTCACAACCCTGAGATAATGACCTGAGCTGAAACTAAGAGTCAGATGCTTAACTGACTGAGCTACCCAGGTGTCCCTATATATATTTTTAATTTTCTTTTCAGTGATTTAAAAATGTAAAGACCACTCTTTGTTCACAGGCCATAAAGAAACAGGCAGCAGGCTGGATTTGACTACTGGGCCCTTACAATAGACTGGTAACTCCTTGAGGGCAGACGTTAGTCATCTTCATTGACTTCTTCAGGATTTCACCCACTGCCCATAGTCAGGACCTAATAAATACTCACTGAGAGGCAGACTTCAGTTAGAGCCTAGACTCCAGAACATAGACTTCGCGTTGATTTAAATTCCAACTTTGTCAACTTTCTAGCTGGGTGACATTAGGCAAGTCACTGTTAGGTTACTCTCAGTTTCCTCATACAAAAATTGATACAGGGGCACCTGTCTGGCTCAGTCAGTAGAATGTGCAACTCTTGGTCTCAAGGTCATGAGTTCAAGCCCCACATTCGACGTGGAGCCTACTAAACAAACAAAATGGATAGAATAGATATGGGTTTCCAGTTATGGAATGAAAGGTGGATCATAGAGAACATAGTCAATAGTATTATAATAGCCTTGTATGGTGACAGATGGTAGCTATCCTCTGGCGATGAGCACAGCATGACATGTAGAGAAGTTGGATCACTATGTTGTACACTTGAAACTAATGTAACACTGTGTGTTAACTACAGTTCATTTTTTAAAAATTTATGAGTAGCCTGGCTCAACCTAGAGAGCATGCAGGTAGGGCATGCAACTCTCGATCTCCCAGTCATGAGTTTAAGCCCCACGTTGGGCAAAGAGTTGACTTAAAAATTTTTTAAAATGAAAAGGGAAAAATTTATATTATTATATTATATTATTAATTTATATTATTATATTATATATTATTACAATATTATTATATTACTATAATAATAGTACTTCCCACATTGGTTATTGCGAGTACTTAATGGATTAATAAAGTACTTATAGCAGTGCCTGGCATCATCATTATTGTTCTTGAAATGAAATAGGACAATTCCATTCCGTCTTCAAAAACTTGTAGTCTTACCAGCTAGTTAACCAAATGCAGCACAAAGTAAGTGTTAAATCCTTTGCAAACCAGTGTGTCAACAACAGTAGACTTGGATGCAAAGTCTTATTTCTGAAAGCTTCCCATCTCCTGTTTTGGACTTGAACTTGATGACTGTAAACACTCTTTAGAAGCCTTCTAGGAGGGATCCACAGCAGATGTGGTTTGTTTGTCATGCACAGTGGGCCATTGCTTGTTTATTTCCGGTTTTGAATTTAATATATTTAGGCAAAGCATGCACACTCCACCTCACTGTAGGCACCACTGTACTCTACTGCCTTGAACTTTCAACTTCTCTGCTTAACCTCTGAAGGCCTTCGAGTTTGAAGTTGCTGCTCTAGTACCTCTACCAAGAGCCTTCATTAGGAACCAGCTACCCCAGAGGAACCCTTGACTCTTCCATGTATAAATATCAGCCTGATGGTCTGCCCACCCTTGGCAATGGCCTCCTATTTTATTCTCCTCTCCTGATATTCCTGAACTCATGCTCTGTGTTCTGACAATTCTGGACTCCATTCAGTTCCTCAACCAAATCATGCTCTCTCACACCTCCTCTCATTAGCACCTGTGGATCTCTGTGCTTGGAACATTCTTGACCCCACTTCACCAGGTGAATTCTTTCTCATCCTTCAGGTCTTTAGCTTAGATGTCACTTTATCCAGGACCTTTGTCTGATACGTCAAATAAATATGAAGAGCTCCTCCTCTGAACCCTCGTATTATCCTACACTTGAGTGTCATAGACTGGCTACTTTGTCATGAACCCCATCTTTACTGGGCAGAGGGAGGTCATATTTCTCAGCTTCTCTTGTCAACACATTGGCTTCTAGTCATTTTCTAGTGTGGCTATAAATCCTGCTGTGTGAATAGTCCATGGGCTATATTTGCTTATTGGCCTACAGATGACAGAGGATCCACTGGTAGACTCTGAGGAGGTCTAGGGAATGGTGAAGCCATATAACAGAAAGAGCCTCAATCCTGAGTCTCTACTTGGAAGACAGCTACCTGGGAGAGCTGCTTGACCTGCATTGGCCTGTAACATGAAAGACAAATAAATTTTTTTAAACCAAGTCACTGGTGGTTTTTTTTTTTAAGATTTTATTTATTTATTTGACAGACAGAGATCACAAGTAGGCAGAGAGGTAGGCAGAGAGAGGAGGAAGCAGGCTCCCCACCGAGCAGAGAGCCCGATGTGGGGCTCGATCCCAGGACTCTGGGACCATGACCTGAGCCGAAGGCAGAGGCTTTAACCCACTGAGCCACCCAGGCGCCCCAAGACAAATAAATTTTTATTGTGTTGAAACTCTTAGATGTGAGGATCATTTGTCATAGCAGCTAGAATTAATTACCTTGACTAATGTATCTTTCTTATGTCATAGTACCTAATAATTGTGATTGTGTAATTGCCTGTTTCTTGGCTTTCTTAGTTACTGAACTGTAAGCTCCATCCAGGCAGGAAGTTTTGTCTGGTGTGTTCTCCACTATCTAGAGTGACCGGCATGTGCTAATGACTCAATATTCTGTGAATAAATAAATGAATGAGCATTTTATTCCTTTTAGGAGGCATGTTGAAAGAGTGAAAGGAGCCATACCATGCCATCAGGGCCATGCCACTCAACACTGACTGAAGGAGTACTTGCTTTGGAAGTTGCCAAACCACCAAGGGATGCATTCTGGATCACAACTCTGGAATCAGCCTTATGGGAGTCATCCCATCACACCTTATCTCTCTGTTAGCTTTAGCCATTGGCAGTCTAGCATTTCTACCAGACCAAAACCTCATGCCAGGGTCACTGAAGACTTCCACATTACCAAAATCAATAGTGTCCTTTTTGCCCTCACTGAACTTGATCCTCCAGAAGTGTTCAACAGAGGTTACTGCTCTATCCTCCAACACTCTTCTCCCAGTATCTGTGGCACTATGCATTTAAAAAATTCACCTATATCTTTGCCTGCTCCCTTTCTGTCTGTTTCAAATGCTCCTCTTCTATCCAATATCTAAATTTTGGAGTGCCCTGGCACTAGTCCCTCGGGCCTCTTCTCCATCCGCACTCTTTCCCTAAGCGATTTCCTTTGTTACCATGGCATTAAATATCAGGGATTATGTTCATTTCTTTCATGTTCATGTCCCCAATCCAAAACTCTCTTCTAAATGCCAGACTCATGCGACCAGCTATTTAGAGATCTATTTGGAGATCTCAGAGACATTAAACTTAAGCTGTCTGAAATACTACTCTACCAGGGGCAACTGGCTGGCTCAGCTGGTAGAGTGTGTCACTCTTGATCTCGGGGATCTGAGTTCAAGCCCCACATGGGGTGTAAAGCTTACATTTAAAAAGAAAAAAAAATCAAATATGTTAAAGAACTTTCCTCACACTTTAAATGAAGTCCATACTCTTTCAACAGGCTTCAAGGTTCTACGTCATGTGGCTTTTGTCTACTTTTCCTACCTCCTCTCAGGCCACATTCCTTCAGTCCTGCTGGTCATACTGTCTCCTTTCATATCCATGAACAAGGCAAGCTCTTTCCTGTCTCAAGCCCCTAACACTTGCTGGGCCTTCTGCCTGGAATGTGCTTCCTTTCCCCAGCCTCCTGGCTGCATTTCACCAGCCCAGTTCCTTCATCAAAACATCCCCATAAGCAAGTCCGCCTTCCCTGACCACAATTTTCCTCATTCTCTGCAACTGCTCTCCTGTGTTTCCTTCACACACTAATCATAGTTTGAAATTACTGACTTGTTGCTTATTTACTTGCTGATTGACTATCTCCCCCAGTAGTACTTTAAATTCTAGAAGGGCAAAGACAGCATCTATTTTAGTCTCTCAGTGTATTACATAGTATCTAACAAGGTCCTTGGCACATAGTTACTCTGTAATCTGGGTTGAATGAAATAAGAAGCATTTCCACCTAGCTTATGTGATTTGAAGAAGATGATGATAAGGTTGCCTCCAAACTCATTCCAAAAAGTTTTTTCTCTCTCTCTCCATCTCATTCAACTTAGAGCAACATGTGAAACCCCCATTTGAATCAATCCTTTGGGCTAAGGCACTAGCTGGCAAACAACAGCCTACTTGCTAAATCTGTCTTGCCACCTGTTTTTGTATGTCTGAACTGAGAATGGCTTGTATATTTTTTACATGTTTGAAAAACATCAAAAGAAGAATATTTTGTGACATGTAAAAATTACATGAAATCCAACTTATTTATTTATTGGAACACAGTCAATTTGCTTATGAATTGTCTATTGCTAATGTCATGCCACAGGAGCAGAGTTGAATAGTTACAAGAAAGCCCGTATGGCCTAAAATATTTACTATTTGGCCCTTTACAGAGAAAATATGCCACCCCTGAGGTAATGTATTAAAGGGACCTGTTAAAATGCACAAGCTGTCTGAGAAAAGGAGGCCTCAGAAAAAGGGGTCATCAATATAAAAAGAAGTTTTCTTAGGGGAAGAGAGGAAGACAGGTCCAAAGGAAGTACCACTTACCTTCTTTGGGGACAAGAGCTACACTGAAGTTGCCCCAAAATATGGCGCCAAGGAGAGGGAACAGTGGTTCTTAGGGAGGAGCCTGATGAATGGATAGTGAGAAAGGGGAGGTCTGCCCATGCATGATGGGAGACAGGGAAAAGAGTATTTTCTTGCCTACCCATCCTTCTCATTGCTTGACACTGAACGTGCCTGTAAGTCACAGACAAGGCAGCCCAACAGAGGGTAAGGCCCTGCTATGAAGTGGGTCAGGCTTTCTGCTCATAGTTTGCACTGTGATGGATGTGGACAGTACTTGGCAACACTCGGGCTGGGGCACAGTCCACCTGCAACAGAGAACTGGGTGGAGGGTCATTCAGGGGACCATGGAGCATCAGGAAAGCCTTGAGGCCCTGGAAGACAGGGACGCCTCATTCGCTATTTTGCTCTTTGCTCTCCTTCATTGAAATCCTCCAGATTTAGGTCTCTAATCACCAAGATGTGAAAAATCTCATTGCTATCAAGTCATCCATGATGCCCCCAAATTCGAAACTTGATTGGGGTTGAGGTTGAGGCCAAGGTTCTCTGCCCTCTCCCTGCTCATTTCCTTCCTTACACCAAGGGAATAGCATGCTCCTGGGCTTCGGGGTGGTTTTTTGGGCCAACTCTCTACTGCGTTAGTTGAGTGTGAGTACCAACCCAGGCGATTGCCCTGCATGCCCACACTCTGGCACATCTCCCTTCCCCCTTCCAGGAAAATTATTCCCGCTTCTCAGCATGAGTCACCACACAGTAAGAGCTCCCACAAGCCAGATTTTCTTCATCAGCAGCCCCAACATGCTGTTTTTCTTACAAAGGGTGGGGAACCAGGAGGGAGGGAAGAGAGAAGGTACAAGTGGGGAAATGGAACAAAGTACACAGACCACAAACCAAAGGGGTGACTCTGGTCTTCTACTTCCTACTGGCTCAGAGGGGCCTCTGATGTGTTAGGCAGCCTTCCCCTTGCTACTCAGTTTCATTTCCCTTGCTCTTTATATTCTGTCTGTTCCCTTGTGATTGGGGAGCTTATTTTCTGATGTGGTGTTGGGGCTCCAAAGGGACCCCCCCCCAGAGCCATTGCAGAGGGGATGTAGAGGAAGAGCCCTCTGAACATTCTCACCTAAATAGGTGGCATCCAGTCTGGTAAAGTTAAAAGTACCATTGGAACAATAAACACAGTAGTGAAGTCTAGGCACAAGATGGAGAACTCATGACAGTGATGGGACAAGGCGAGCTGCAAGAGTCCATAACCCTGGTCATAACATTATTAATAATTATTATTAAAACACTTTAGATACATATACACATACATACATATACAATGTATTTGATACAATTCTCCAACAACACAATGGGATGGGTACTGTAATTCATGCCATACTCCAGGTGAGAAAACCCAGAACTCTCAGATAAAGCAAATGCCCCAGCACCTATAGGCTATGAAGTCACAGAGCCAGAATCTGAGCTGAGGGGCCTGGTACTGGAGCCCATGCCCTTAGCCACTCACCTGCTACTCAGGGAAAGTATTAGGTGCTTCAGCATGAATAAATGTGCTGACCCTAGATCTGAGAGAGCCTGCTGGTCAATCCTTTCTGGTTTTGGTTTTTTTTTTTTATTTTTTAGGGTTTTATTTATTCATTTGAGAGAAAGAGAGACAGAGAGAGCACAAGCAGGGTCAGTGGGAGAGGGAGAAGGAGACTCCCCACTGAGCTGGCAGCCCAACATGGGGCTCAATCCCAGGACCTGGAGATCATGACCTGAGCTGAAGACAGACGCCCAACCTACTGAGCCACCCAGGCACCCCTGGCCAATCCTTTCTTTTTAGGGCAGGCATTCTGACATGAAGCCCTGGGGAGATGGTGGGAAGGAGAAAAGGAAGGAGAGTATGGGATGCTGTGTGTTACCACTCCTGCACTCCCTTGTATGCTTAGGCATGTGCTTCACTTTGGCAGGGATTGGCACAATCTCAACTGGCATATCCTTGGAGGCTGGTACTGCACTTTCCAAAGCCTCTTGGGGTGAGAGCTTCAAGCTGTCTATGTTTCTTTCTGTCTGTATCATGGATTTATTATTTCCTGCCATCCACCATTCTCTCTCATATGATGGGTTGTGTGGGTCACTCATACTCCTGGAGGACTGTACACAACATTTGAGCTCAGAAGGGAGGCTTTTTGGTAAGAGACCACGAAAGAGGAAGTGACTCACAAATGAAGCTTTTCGGCTGGTCAGAATGTTCTGTCTGATGCATTTTGACCACTGACAGAGTAAGGATGGAGTCTATCCTTCCCATATTCAAAAACAAAAGCTGCCTAGGGCAACTATCATGATGTCCACCGAAACAAAGTGCACGGTCACAAACTTTCTGGGATTGACTCTCGGACACCATTGCAGCCATGGGTGTCCCAGAATCATGTCGTAAGTCGAAGCCGTAATGAAGGAACTTGGCTTCACCAGCACAACCCAGGAGCTATGTTAAATACTCAATGACAAGTCAGGTCCTGGGACACAGCTAGTCTACTTGTGGGAAACAATAATCACTGAACACAGCCTTTCTAGGATAGAATATCGATGACTGTCCCAAATCCACACGGCTGCAATATGATAGACTAAAGTGGGACACACTTAAGCTGGATAGATGGAAGAATGCCATAAAGACAAGCCAAGTCATGACTTTGAAGCACAGATGAGTTACTGGGGAAAAGTGCAGTGGATGGAAGACTAGGTATGCTACAATTGGTGCTGGGGCTGCTGCTCTTTCTAAGAGCATGGAGACAACCAGGAGACAAAGAGTTTCAAGTGAAACTCTAGACCAAAGGACAACCTTTGTATAGAGAGTGTGGACAATACTCATGGTCATGAGTATGGCTCTGCATGCATAACTATATAAGGGGTATGTGCAGCAACTGGAGGGACAAAGCAGTGATTCCCATAAAGAGTATTAACAGTTAACGTATGGTGTAATAAAATTGTTACTCACGATTAAATTGAAATGCTTCCTGGACACCAACTATAAGACCTTGCTAACTTCAACTTTGTCATGACTGACAGAAATGTTACAAACCAGCTATGGATTTCTTCTTTTTAAGAAAGACGTGATCGCCTATAAAAAGAGGGGCTCCTGGCTGGCTCAGTCAGAAAAGTGTGCAACTCTTGATCTCAGGGTCATGAATTCAAGCCCCACATTGGGTGTAGAGATCACTCACATAGAACCTTAAGGAAAATTAAGATAAGAAGGAAATAAAAAGGAAAGATGGGAACTAAGAATATGAAGCAAGTTTATTTTAGAATGAGGATTTGAAAAAAAATATATTTTTTTATCTACTTCCAACTAAATTTTTCTGCAAAGAATGTTATAGGGTTATTGAGATATCTGTCTGACCAATTGCCCTACCTCTCCTGTCTGGAATCCCAGAGGTTCCAGAGGTTCTTAACCTGGGTTTTTAGAGGGCCTATGAGCCCCTTGCAATTCTCTACAGAAGTCTGCATGTTTATGTGTGTATTTACAGATGTGTGCACTTTTTCTGCAAAGAGGGGTTGTTCCCCTTTTTAATATTATTAATTAGATGATCTTGACCTTGGTTGATATTCTTGCCTTTGACCATGACATATTTACCATCAGTGGCATTAGAATATACAGTTCTCACAGGAATAATACCCATGCAAAAAACAAACATAGAAGATGTAGACTTAATTTCTAGAGTATGAGGCTGATACCTGGGTCCTGTGGCTCAGTACGACTAATTTGTCCCACTCTATATTTCCATATCATATTTGGTTGGGGAAGAAAATGAACCTCACCTATGTGTAGGTGAACCTATAAATCACCTATTATGTGCCAAGCACTACCATCCAATTTATTGATTCAACAAATATTTACTGAATGTCTACAATGTTTACATATATTATTTTCTTTCCTAAGCCCTACGTGATAAATATTATTTTCCCTATTTTATGGGA
This sequence comes from Enhydra lutris kenyoni, assembly GCF_002288905.1. Taxonomy (NCBI): domain Eukaryota; kingdom Metazoa; phylum Chordata; class Mammalia; order Carnivora; family Mustelidae; genus Enhydra; species Enhydra lutris. The sequence goes on along the minus strand of NW_019154164.1, from coordinate 5,193,983 downwards.
GAGGAACTGAAAGTTCAGGTAAGTTAATTAATTGCTCAGGATCAAACAATGTTAGAGCAGCAATTTGAACCCTGGCCTTGTGGGACTCGAAGAACGAGTTGCCACTCTTGATCCCATTTTACAAATGAAAAAATTGAGGCCTAGGGAGGCAAAATGGTTGATAAGATGTCATAAATAATAAGGTGAGGTAAGTACTCAGGGCTGCCTCAGGCTTCTTTTCCCTGGGGAAGATCATCTGAGAAGCCGGCACCCACAACCCATATCTGGAACTCTGCCAAGCACTCTGGCACTACTCAGATTGCCCAAGGCGACCATGCCCCTCTGCTCTTGTTTCCAGCAGAACTGATACTATTAGATTGCAGGCTTCCCTGGGCAAAGTAAGAAATGGTTTCCCCAGCTTGCCAGCTGCCTTCCTGAATCACCCAAAGCAGACTTTCCTAAGAGGGTAAACTCAAAAGAGTCAGCTGTTGGCAACACAATGGTTTGACTTACCACCAGGTTGTGATGGAGGAGTTTGGCTTTTACCTAGCCATTCCCTATGTGTAATGGTTCAGTGTCTCCCCTTTAGCTGCCCTGTGGAAATCTTAGACATTGACATCTGTTGTTTTTACTTTTTGCTTTTTTTAAAGATTTATCTATTTAGGGGAGCCTGGGTGGCTCAGTGAGTTAAGTGTCTGCCTTCGGCTCAGGTCATGATCTCAGGGTCCTGGGATCCTGCATAGGGGGGGGGGTCTCTGCTCAGCAGGGGGCCTGCTTCCCCCCCCACTCCCCCTCTGCCTGCCTCTCTGCCTACTTGTGATTGATCTCGGTCAAATAAATAAATAAAATCTTTTTTAAAAAGATTTATCTATTTATTTGAGAGAGAGAGAGAGGGTGCACAAGCAGAGGGACAGGCTGGGAGAGAGAGGGAGGGATTGAAAGAATCTCAAGCAGACTCCCACCTGATGGCTGAGCCTGGAGCCCACACCGGGCTCTATCTCATGACCCTAAGATCATGACCTGAGCTGAAACCAAGAGTCAGACACTCAACCCACTGAGCTATTCAGGAGCCCCATATCTGTTTGTTTGTTTGTTTGTTTGTTTTAATTAGGGCTGTTTGTGGCCCAAGTCACTCCTCCTCACATCAGAGCTGTTAAAGGATATAGATGTTGACCAACAAATCATCACGGGTACCTTTAGGACCCAGGAGCACTCATACAGAGGAAATAGGAGAGAATGCTTCTGACCCTTTCCAGAGAATATGGGAGATTTATACTGATTCAGAGACCAGGCAGAGTTATTAACTCCAACTTCCAGAGGCTCATGTGAAATAACTTGGCACAGCAGTCACATATTCTTAGGATCAGAATCACATGCCCACACTCACACCCATGTTTCTACTGCACCCATGACAACAATGGGGCATTGAAATCTTCTGTCTCCTACATACAATAATAGTTCTGATTTGCCAAGTGCTACTTTTCTGCTTCTACAGTCCCTGGGAGTCTTCTGCCTAAGTTCTTCAAGCAAGATTCTAGGGAAATGTAGACACAAACTCTTATTTTTTCACTCCTTAATATGAAATGGAAATAGTGAGGTTTACTAAGACCTGCACAGAATTTGCCCTAGGCGTTGTACCTCCAAAAGAAGGTTCTAAATCACAAGGCAAACAGGCAAGAAGGTAGGAGTTAGACATTTCCTAGGCTAAGGACATCACCGGCACACTTTGAAATGTTGACCAGTTACAATATCATTACCATCAAGGTAATGATATCCTGTTTACTATACCATATTCTTTTTGACTCTAAAATTTCTCAGAATCACCATGATATTTATGGAACCACCAGGTATGCATCCTTGGAAGCCTGAACAATCTAAGTACATCCCTTGCTAAATGAGAACCTTGAAAAATCCAGTGTCATCTATTTCTAGAAATCTAATCTACCAGAAAGTTGTGCTCTGGATATGGTCAGCACTCTTGATTTTCCAGTGGTGACAAACTCTATCCCCCCTACCCCAGTCCCCATGGTTGTGATCATGGCCCAGAGTAGCTGGTTGAAAAACCAATATGCACATCATTTGACCAGGCCTTAGCTTTTAAAATTAGGTGTGGGAAAAATGGAACCGAAGTCTCTCGTTTTTGAGAGGAGAAAGCCAACCTGCCTTCTAACCTCTACTTCTCCAGAGCTGTGTTTGCTGCAGAGCTGGAGGGGAGGAGGGGAAGAGAGATTTAGATATGACATCTTGGATGCTTTGGAGATTTTTTTCAGCATCTCTGAATCTAGACTTAGTGGCAACTGGTATTGCATTTTATCCTGATGGCCATCTGAAGATTCCAGTAACTGGTAAAGAGAATCAAGTCCATTGTCTAGACTCCATTCTTCAAGGCAACACATACTCTTTGTGTGTCTTCTGTATACAAGGCACGTAGTCTCCTGAACATAGGTCTGCAGATATATCTGTTCCCTCCCTCTCCCTCTCTCTCTCTCTTTTGTAGTCTCCCTTATCGTACTTGCTCTTTCTCACAAACAAGCAAGAAGAGATAAACAGCATGAATGCCACTACATGTAAGGAATATCCGTTTTAACTTTCTACTCACCATATGACTTAGAGAATATTTCATGGAACTTACTTACCCAGGACTCTTGGAAGAAGTGTTATTGGGTCTGATTCACAGGAGGCTTTTTAGCTGAATTGTACAGTAAGTGAAACAACTATTTTTAATCTGAAAAGCCAGGATTTTCCAAACCCAGATATATAACAGTATTTTTATCTACAGCTCTGATAACATTCATCAAACACAAGAATAATGAATTTTCCCTTCAGATAACTGCATATCTAAACACTAAGTATATGTAGTAATTCTTTTTTTTTTTTTAAGATTTCATTTATTTATTTGCCAGAGAGAGAGAAAGAGAGAGAGAGCGAGCACAGGCAGGCCGAGTAGCAGCAGAGGCAGAGGGAGAAGCAGGCTCCCTGCCGAGCAAGGAGCCCGATGTGGGACTCGATCCCAGGACGCCGGGATCATGACCTGAGCCGAAGGCAGCTGCTCAACCAACTGAGCCACCCAGGCATCCCTATGTAGTAATTCTTAATTATGAAACCAAGATTGATGTGTACTTGCCAAAGACCCTGGGGACATTTTGCTAGGAAATATGAACCTTGAAGTTGCAATTCACATCATTTATGCAGTTGGCAGGCAGAAGTTAGACTTGAAAGCCAAGAGTTCAGGAACTCTGAGTATAGCATAGACCACAAGTGTCTTTCAAGTAAAAGAACCTGGTGGGACAGGAAGGTACCCACCTTACCTCATCCTACTATTTTGCCAAGATAAGCACCTCTTTGAAAATCAAGGGGAAAGGTCAAATGACTTCTGGGTAAGGTTCCCTTAGAAGTTCATTCTTTGGCTACACTCTTTGCTTTCGCAAGCTCATTGTGCAATTCCATAATTCAGGAGAGGCGGCTGGTGGAGAAATGTCATGGGACCTCACTTGAGTGTGTATATGTGGGAGTTCCACTTGGTGGGTTCAGACCAAATTCCAGGAAGGAAACATGCCTTTACTTAATGGAATTCTATTAACATGTAAGCCAAGCCTTCAGGTTCGGAGGGAAAAAATGAGTCATCAGGCAATGTGGACAAGATGCCACTGCAGTCCTCCCTCTACTGCCACCTTTCTTGTGGCTTTTTCTTGGTGATTCCTTGGCATAAGGGACTGAGAAGCAGACATAAGGAGATGTCCTTGAAAGGTGTGGTCCGTGTGTATGTCTGAAGCACCTCATGTCCCCCACCCCTTTACGTCCTCCACTCTCACTGACCCCCATTCTCACCTCTCAGCCTGACCCAAGAAAATCATGCAGTGCATAAAACGATGAGTCACTTGAAAAGCAACCCTTTAGGGCATCCTTAATATAGTCTGAGGCTCAGATCGTTTAGATCATTATTCTCAGAACAGTGGTGGTGGATTAAGAACACTCTACTAGGTCTTCTGACTCATCTTTCTCAGTAGCCCTGGAGCGATACTACTCAGGGCCTGAGGCTCCTCAGCTCAGGACACAAAGGAAGTGGAGGGATGTTTCCTGTTTATTACACATCAGGATCCTGGAACTTTGTTTCTTCTCTTTGTCCAAACCTACTAGCACCTGCGCAAGGAAATTTCTTCACTGGCATGCTACCACCCCACTCCCCGTGAACCGTGGATCCACATACCATTTGTTTCGAAGAAGTAAGTATGTTTATCAAACTGAATGTGGCAAATAAACATGGAGAGGGGGCTTGGAGGACGGAGAAAAGGAGAGGCTCTCCTGAAGGGGTCTATGGAGCAAGGGTAGGGAGGACCCGTTGGAAGGGGAGGGTGCCATATTTAAGCAGCCAACATCAACTTAGCAACTGATTTTAACATATTCATGGGCACACTGACCTTTGTCTTAACTCCGGATGGTGAAACCTCCAACTTCTTTGCCCTCCTCCCACCTCTATTCCACCAGCCACCTGGTCTCTGCTGCTGGGTGGGAACTCCCAGAGTCCAGGATCAGGGCAAACATCCCATTAGCCATACCCTGGGGATGGTTTGGGTCACTGCCCTTTCAGAAAGGCATATCTCAAGAGGGAAGGGGGGTTTGGAGGAAGAGCTAGAGAAGACAGTAGAAAGAGATTAAGGGTATAGGAGGGGGAGGAGCTGACATATGGCAGAAAGGAGGCATGATTAAAAAGATTAGCTGCCTTTCACTCAGAAAGGCTTGGGGGAGGGAAATGCATTAGAAAGCTATAAAATCACAAAGAGCCTCTTGGAGTGAACAATAGATTCCAAAAGAGAAAAAAAGAAGAATCCCCTTTAAGTTTCTAAGGTGAGTTGAAGCCAAATCAAGGAAAGTCTGATTTTACACAGTGGGGAGGAAATTTAGGGAATCCATTACCATGAGAACTGTCACAAGCTGACAATATGGATCATGTCCCATGCCCCTCACAAAGACAGAGAAAGACTCACCATTAACAAACCCACAATGGATTATTAAAGGAAAGCGGGGGGGAGGGCACGGGAGGGCACCGGGAGGGTGGGGAACATCCCAGAGGCTGACCTCAGGCCTCTCTCAACCCATCTGTTGGAGCTCTTGTGAAAGATAAGACCCCTGAGCTGAAGAAGGGGTTCTGGCCCAGCCTTTCCCATTCTTAGGTTCTCATACAATATAATGAAGGTCTATTTGCACTCCCAACACCTTTGGTTTCCAGATTCTGGGGGAGTATCAAGCTACTCAAAATAATGTCTTCTAGATGGCTTTTGAAGATGTTCCAAATCAGGGGGGCCTGGGTGGCTCAGTCAGTTAAGTTACCAGACTTTTGATTTTGGCTCAGGTCATGATCTTAGGGCTGTGGGACTGAGCCCCGAGTCAGGCTCCATGTGGGGCATAGAGCCTGCTTGAGATCCCCTCTCCCTCCCCACTCCCTCTCTTAAAAAAAAGATTTTCCAAATAAAAGTTCTACAATCTACCGTGTTATAAATAACTTTGAACTCGGAGCCATAAACATCAGTTATACAAACATCCTGGCCTAGGTCATAAAAGTGATTTATCTGAGCCCAAATGAAATCAGGCTCAAAGACGTAAGAATACGACTAAAAGTGGAAACCTACAACACACTTCACTCTAGCTAAAGAGAAGGGAAGGTTTGGGGCAATTACCTGGCTCTTTGGAAAACTCCACAGGCAAACTTGAGCAGGGCTGATTTCAGAAGGCCAGCAGCTCTCCTTGGGAGACTGTCACCTCAGGAGACTGTCACTGTCACCTCAGGAGACAGGTCACAGGGAGATGAGTAATGGAAATGGAAAGACAAGAAGAGGGACTTGGTTAATTCCTATCTCACCTTGTCAGTCTCTCTGTCTTTCTCTGTCTCTTTCTTTGTCGCTCTGTCTTTGTCTCTGCCTTTATCTCTGTCTCTGTGTCTTTCTCTCTCTCTCTCTCTCTCTCTCACACACACACAGGATGCCTAGCATTTGGGAATGATGAGAGCGGATGTTAGGTGAGGAGCTAACTACTTACAGACAGCTGAATTCTACCCCGTCACAGGTAATCCCAGAAATGCGTCTGCCAGGTAACCTGAGGGCGCTCCCAACTTCAGAATGGCCTCACACAAACGCAGGATGGTTACGATACCCTTTCAGGGTTGACAGCATTGTAACCACTTTTAGATGTCACGGAAGAATTTGAAGATTTGCCTTGAGGCTGCTTTTAGATTGGCCAGCACATTTTTTAGTCACTCGATAGCTGCCAAAGGACATGTGAAAAATGGATGGATAGTTTTGGGTGATTTTAAGGAACTGGCAGGGGGGGGGCTGTCGAAAGTGCAATTGCATTTTATTTTTCAGATTTATTGCCAAAGGCAAAGCCATTACCTTTGCTGGGGGCAAAACCAGTTAGTTTCCATAACTGAGGCCAAGCAAGCTATTAGAAGCCGTGCCTGAATATTGTTGCTGAGAAAACAGAATTTTTACCAAGAATTCCAGGAAGCCAAGATGTTTCTGGGTAAGGTATAAATCACAGAAAAAACAAATCTAGTATTTTCAGAGCAAATGGTGATGTAATCGGGTCAGTAGACCAGAAGGCCTTTGTTCTCTTCAATCTGCTTAAAACTGTCCATTTAAAGAACTAATACTATATCAGAAACACCTTCTCTGAAGCCCTCAAGTAGTGAGTAGGGAAAGGCAACCTCCACCCTTGGAAGAAAACTACTAAGGAACAGCCTCCTTGTGACCCGGGTACTTTCTCTCTCTAGGAGGGGGTCCTTCTCTTCCTGAACACCCCATCTGACTTCTTGAAGCCAGGTTTCTTCCCAGCACTTTATTACCAGGAGCTCTATGCCCGACAGAAGATTCATTTCTATTAACTTCATGTCTTCATGTCTGTTTCTGTCATCATCTTTAACCTCATCAGTAGCATGAGTCCTTAAATTAAAAAATATATATATTATGTTATATATATTAGCTGTGCACACACAAAAAAAACATAAATATACACACACAAAATAGGCACACACACAAAAAGTGTAAAGAAGAAAATTCTAAGTAGCTGTAGACTCACTACTCTAAGAGTGCCACCATGGACCACACAGTGGTTTTGATTTTAATTTAATTTAATTTAATTTTTTAAAATTTAAATCCATTTAGCCAACATATAGTACACCATCAGTTTCAGATGTAGAGCTTGATAATTCATCCGTTGCCTATAACACTCTGTGCTCATCACATCATGTGCTCTCCATAATGCCCATCACCCGGTTACCCCATGCCCCCCATTAATTTTAATTTTAATCTTAAGGCTTAGTTCCATTTGTTTTGCAACTTTAACCATCTATTTGGTTCAAAGCTCTTGACCTCCTCACTCCCCCTCCGTGCTCCGTGCCCTGACCTCTTTGTGGTGCTTATCCTTCTAGCGTTGGAGTCAGAAGGAAAGAGAGAAAGCAAGTTCACAGCCGTGGAGATCACCGCTTGCTATCTCTCCTCAGTAAATTTGCACTTGGCCACTGCTGAGGAGCTCAGTGCTCAGCAACCCCCTGAGACACTGATGTTCCTTGAAGCTTCCAGCTAGTGGCTTCTTTCTGCATTCCTCTGATGCAGATGTCTCTTGATTCCATGATGTGTGTGTGTGTGTGTGTGTGTGTGTGTGTTTTGAGGGGACTGGAAAACCTGTAGCTCTCAATCTCCTCCAAGGCCCCTGAACCCACAGGTCTTGGGAACCAGAAATTCAAGGAGAAGGTGTTGGCACCTTCTTTATCTGACAATCCCACCACTCTGTGAATTGTAAAGATCTTGATCCCTTTTCAGTGGCACTAGGTCTGGTCTGCAAAGTTTGACTGGTGACGAAGCAGATGTCTTAACTCCTGTGGTTCTCTGAGGCCTCCCTCCAGTTGTGTTGGAGCCAGCTCATCCCAGCTCACAGAAATGTACTGCTAACATTTTCAGAAATTGTGTTAACTGGCTGACATCACTTTGGTGGCTTGAAATTGGCCATGGTGAGGAGGAGTATTCACATTATGGAGATACCTCCAGTGGGTTGTCAAACATTTACCAGCATACCGTTGCCTCTTTCCACCCACCAAGGAGAAGGGATGTGGAGACGTGGACAGTCTCTTACCATCATTGCATTTCCCAAAAGGTAATTTATATTTTTCTGTCACTCCAAGTCTAGGTAGGTGGCTGGAGTAGAGGTGATGATAGGACCAATTCAACTGAAATGGGACCTTGATTAAGTAGCCCTGTGGGAGGTGGCTGGCCTCAGCAACTGGGATGATTAGACTGTTTTTTAAGATTTTATTTTTTTTAAGATTTTATTTTAAAGTCATCTCTACACCCAACATGGGGCTTTAACTCACAACCAATCAAGAGTCACACACTCTACCAACTGAGCCGGCTAGGCGTCCCTGATTAGATTATTTTGAATGGCTGCCTACCATTTTCTTGTATCAATACACCATGATTTTTCTAATTAATCTTCTTTTAGACGTTTTTATTATTTCCAAGTTTTTGCTATGTTCAACGATAATATGAAGAACATACTTGGACATAAATCTTTGTGTTTGATAAAGTAAGCCCTCAGTAAATGCTGGCTATTATTACAATGAGGTGATGATGATGATGATTTTTAAGTGAGTCTCAGCTCAGAGAAGGGTGATACTACACAGCCCCTCTCCCTTTCACTTTCCCATTAATACCCTTAATGGGTCACTCAGTACTCTATCCTCCAGGCAGGAAATTGAAAGATTCCTGTCTGGGGAACTTGATTGGCTAAAGTGAAAAGGCCTTCAGGTACTGACATTTGTAGGGTCTCCCAGTGAAAGGCTAGGTCCACCTAAGGATGTAAGACCCATCAGTCAACAATTGTCCTAATACCCACATCAATGCGCACGCACGCGCGTGCACACACACACACACACACACACACTCACACACACATTTTTCCATTGCTTTGTTCCTAATATGAATAAATAGTTAAGAAAAATCAAACTGTGGGGGGGAGCTGGTTGGCTCAGTTGGGGGAGCGTTGGACTCTTGATCTTGGGGTCGTGATTTCAGGCCCCATGTTGGGTGTAGAGCTTGTAAATAGATAAACCTAACACAATTAAAAAAAGAATAATCCAACACTGGAGAAAATTGTTTAACAGGGAAAAAGGGATTAAAACAACAGTGACTAAAGAAACAGAAGAAATAGAACAATACAGGGAGAAGAAGAAACCACAAAACTAACACTATAGTTAATATTCTCAGAGAAATACGTAGACACATTTTAAACACAAAACACTCACTGATGTTGGAAACATAAAGGGGATATTCTTAGAACAAGAATGGGCTCTTGAAAAGTCAGACTTAGAGTAGAATTTTTTTAAATTTATTTTTAAAAAAGATTTTATATATTTATTTGGGAGAGAGAGAAAGAGAGACAGCATGAGCAGAGAGAGCGGGAGAAGGAGAAGCAGGCTCCCCACTGAGCAGGGATTCCAATGTGGGGCTCGATCCTGGGACTCTGGGATCATGACTTGAGCCAAAGGCAGACACTTAACCGACTGACCCACCCAGGCACCCCTGAATTTTTAATTCAGTAGACAGAAGATACATTTAAATACCTTCCCAGGATACAGAACAAAATGACAGAGGTGGCAAATAGAAACAGGAAAGGAGAATTAGACATCCATTATCCATTAGGACCCCCTAGAGAAAGGATGGGGAAAAAATGAAGGAGAAGAAATAATTAAAGAGAGAATAAAAGAAAATTTTACCCCAACTGGAAAAAAATGAATTACCCAATTTAAGGACTAAGTATCCAGTACAATGACTATAAGATACATGCCAAACCACATTGTCATGAAATTTCAGAATACCAGGGATAAGGTCCCAAATACTCCTTCTCAGAAAGCCATTAGACTATGTACACCAGCAAGACAAAGGGGTGGTCAGAAGAACACAAGGGATCCAGGATACAGAGGGTTAGGCACAAGAAACTAATGAAGAAAATTTCCCAGGAAGACAGCTATGTTACAGAGACAAGTAGATGGAGGGTTCTGGAAGGATGCCTCCAGGAAAAAAATGGAACCATCAGATTACCTGATGTGTTGACCATACTGAGAAGAGTTTTAAAGTTTTTTTGGTAAGTCGAGTTGTATTAGTAGTGATAAGTACACAAAAAGTAAGCCATTATTAACTCCAAGAGAAATGGGAGAATTGTGTGTATGTAAGGAAGGAAAAGGGTTGCAAGGGAATTAAGTCATTATATTTCATGAAGGAAGTAGATAGCTAAGGCGTAAAATTGAAAAGTCAAGAAAACCAACCAAAAGAAATGAGAGTGGTTGCCTCTTAGAGGAGAGACACAGGGACTAGGAAGAGAGGATTGCTATTTTTTCAATAAGGACTCCCAGCATTGATGTAGGAAACAAAGGCAGAAAAAATGTAGCTTAAATAAAAATCTGCTTATAGCTTGCAGCCCACTTATAGTTACCTGAGACCTGCAGAATGTGATCTTCCTCAAAGACCTTGTGGCTGCCTTAGTACCTTTTTTTTTTTTAAATAGAGATTTTATTTATTTATCAGAGAGAGAGCCAGCGCAAGCAAGGGGAGTGGCCGGCAGAGGGAGAGGCAGGCTCCTCACTGAGCAAGGAGCCCAACACAGGACTCTATCCCAGGACTCGGGGATCATGACCTAAGCCGAAGGCAGACACTAACCTGGAGCCATCCAGGTACCCTTGCCTTAGTACCTTTATGTTTAAAAGGAACCTTAACTTCCTTCTCTGTCCTGAAAGCCTTGCTTCCAGATTCCCTGGAGACTTGGCGCTACCTCTAACCCCCACTAATTACAAAGTATACAATCGGTCACTTCTCACAATCCCAGTGTAGCTCCTTCTGCCCACAGATCCCGTGCCATGAGTGGGGAAAGGGTGAAGGGATAAGCAGGAGAGATAGGAGACCCCTGACTCCTCTAACTAGGCTCCGAAACTATTCCTGGCAGGTGAAGATGCTGACACGGAGCAGAACAAGAGACCAGGGAACAAACCAAGACGGCACAAGAATCTCAAGGCCGCAAGCTTCTCACTCAGTTCGCAATGAAAGACTGCCATTAAAAGCCCTTAGTGGCAACCCGTTTGGGACCCCTCTCACTTTCAAGAGCTTTCATCCTTTCGGCTCGCACTTCCACTTAATAAACTCTCACTTCACTTCACCCCTCTGTCTGTGAGATTCATTCTTCGACCCTGTGAGACAAGAACCCCACCATCCTGCAACAGTATTACCTGTTCAACTATGTACATGCATTGCTTTGATAATAGTAGTGACCCCGGAGAAGGGTTTCTGTGGGGTTTAAGTAATATGACTCGGGTAAAGCTCTTAGCAAACTTCTTGGAGTGTATATGTGTTACTATCGGGATGCCCGGTTACAACGGGCACTAAAAATTTGTTTAAACACTAAGTTGTTGTAATATTAGCTACAGAAAGCTATAATCAGGAAGGTCAATTGGCTGTACACTGTGCTCAAAGTCATGGGCTTCTTGGATTATTAAAGCTGCTTCCTATCTTCTATTCACACACAAAACAGAGAGCTTTGCTATCACTTCCATTATTCTCCTTCCCCATAAAGGGCATTTTCTCCAGTGCTGGGAGCCAAGAAAGATATCTATGTTTTTGTCCCTCTGACATTTGGCCCCAGAAGTAAAATGCACTATAACAAAATAAATGATGTAGTTTTGTTTTGTAGAGCATATGAGATCTTGCTTCCTTAAAGTGAATGTCTTAGACTGGATGGCTTTTTCTCTTTTTTTTCTTTTCTTTTCTGTTCTTTTTTAAAAGATTTTATTTATTTACTTGAGAGAAAGAGAGAACAAGTTGGCAGAGGCAGAGGGAGAAGAGGGAGAGGGCAGAGGCAGAGGTAAAGGAGATTCCCTGCTGAGCAGGGAGCCTGATGCAGGGCTGGATCCCAGGACCCTGAGATCATGACCAGAGCTGAAGGCAGATGCTTAACCAACTGAGCCACCCAGGCACCCCTGAATGGCTTTTTCTCCAGCATTGCAAAAGTGCTAGTGCTTCTATCCCTGGAGCTGAAGACACTGGCTCTCCCTTATACCTGAGCCATCAAATTCCTGGACTCTCGGACCAAGAGAATGGACTCTGAATGAACAACTTAAGAGTACCCAATGAGCTTCACATCTGGAAGCCCGCTGAGAAGTTTTTCCATTGAGACTCCCCCACCACTTGGGAGCTTTTAAAAACTGTTTCTTTTCTTCCTCTCATTTAATTGCATATCAAAACCATGGTTTGAGGGGGGGGGGGGGTGCCTGCTCAGCGGGGAGCCTGCTCCACCACCACTCCCCCCCCCCGCCCCGCCTACTTGTGATCTCCCTCTCTCTGTCAAATAAACAAAACTTAAAAAAAAAGAACCATGGTTTGAGACCATCTGATTTTTATAAAAAGTCTTGTCACACCACAGTGAGGATAATCTTTCTAATGCCACACCTAGTAGAAAGTTTGTAGAATAAAGAAAGCATATAGGCGGTGTGGTATCCAATAAATCCCGGATTCTGGAGTCGGGCAGATCTGGGCTTGAGTCTCACTTCTGCCACTGTCAATTTAAGCAGATTCCTTAATCTCTCTATGCCTCAGTTTTCTCAACTGATCAATGGGAAGAGGAGGGGGGAAAGGGGGAGGAAGTAGGAGAGGGAGGGGGAGGGGGGAGGAGAGGTGGAGGGGAGGAGGGGTGGGGGGGAAGGGGGAGGGGAGGAGACTTCACGTCTTCAGCCTCATAAAAGGAAACCTCCCTTTCTTACTTTCACCTGTGGTTTCTCACTGTACTTCTGGCGCCCACTAGTGGCACGCCGCGTGCAATGTCCCCAAGTTTCTCTCTACGTTTTGGAAGTAACAGTGCAGTTTTAATTCCAAGTGGGGGAGAATTCTTTAGACTGCAGTCGTGGTGTTTCTCTTTTAAACCATGACTCAGATCAAGGTGCCACATATTGGAGGCATGTTTGTTGATAAAACCCTTACCTGGAAGCCGGCTTTAGATCAGGATTCTCTCCGTAGATAAAAACCCAGGACGATCTGATAAAAGGCTGACAAGGTACCAGTAGTTACACCCTCAGAGAATGCCAGACCACATCAATGGGAACCACACAAGGGCTCTGAAACTCAGACTGCAGATTGACCCTGGCACCTCATGGATGGCTTTGATGCAGAAAATGACACGTTACAGCCTGCACTTAGTGACTTCTGAGGAAAGTCATTCTGAGCGATATTAATTATTCAGCCAATTATTTTTATGGGTTATTTCAAAATGAAGTCATGTAGATTGGCTCTTTCTAACTGAACGCTTGAGAAAGATTGCCAACAGGTCATGACAGCCAAATTTTTAATGACGAGACCATCGCAGAACCTTCAAATACAGATCACCATGCCACGTCTCATTTGAGGTAAAAAGAAAGGGTATTTCGGATTCCAGTCATTTCCTGTGTGAAAGATCTGGTAAATGCTTAATGAAAAAGAATGACCTCCCACCCCCACCCCCGTGTTGCTTCATGTGTTTTCCTATTTCTTCCTTCTAGTACTTTCCTTCTTTGTGTCTCTTACTCTGTCTGTTGCCCCTCCTTTCCCTACACCTCCCTCAAACCAATTCAGCTTTATTTCACATGGATTGGGCTTAAGAGTCAAGATTCCAAGCTTCCTGAGACACCATCCCCACACAGTCATTTAATTAACGTCATCATTAAATAGATATTCCAGAGAATGTGGCTGAATAACCAGAGTTGCTGTGGTTTCAGACGATTGCATACAATTTGGCTCTACATTTTTGTGGCGGGCAAAGAATAAACACATTTGCTCTGTTATTTGGGTACAAGGTGTGGAGAAATAGCAGCATGATTTTCTAATGTCATCCCTTAGAAACAAAATACTAAAATTATGTAAATAATGGAATCTATTTTTTATAGTATAAAAATGCAAGGATTTCCAACATCATGGCATGAAAGCTGTTTTTGTCTATGTTTTGATGCCATCACACTTAGTCAAATTGCTTTTGACATTTTAATATACATTCGGTCTCCCACCAAGACATGCTGTAATGTCATGTTTAAATGAATTTGTCAATAAATCGTGTTTTGTTTTGCATACTTTAAACAGCCTGCATTACTCCAATAAGATAAACCTGTTTCCTCCCATATTTTGAATAATATGAAAGATTGTATTAAAGTGTGCTTTTAACTGTGATCTTTGTGGTAAGAAGCCTCTGAGAAGGCCCCAGTGACCCCTGCCTCCTGGTGTTCAGGTTCTTGTGTAATCCCCTCCCCCATGAATGCATGACCTGCTTCTAAATAGTAGACTATGGCAAAAGTGATGGGATTTCCCTTCCAAGACTAGGTGACAGAGTATGACTTCTGCCCTGCTTACTCTCACTGTATTATTTCTCTTTCTGTCTCCTGAACCCCTTCTCTCTCTCTCCCCATTGCTCACTCTGAAGAAAGTCAGCTGCCATGTTGTGAGCTGTGAGTTGCATTATGGAGAGGTCCACGCGGCAAGGAATGGATGTCTTTGACAGCCAGAAAGAAACTGAATCCTTCTGACGATCACATGAGTGAGTTGGTAAGCACATCTTCCCCTTGTTGAACTTTCAAATGAGACCAGAGGTCATGGCCAATGCTTTGAGTACAGCCTTGTGACGTTCCTAGATCCAGAGGCAACCAAACAAGCCATTCAGTTCATTAACCTACAGACACTGGGACGTAATAAATGGTGTTTTAGCTGCTAATTTCGAGGCCATTTTGCTTTGAAGCAATAGATAACTAGTACCATCTTCCATGATATAATAATCTCAAGGAAATGACTTTTGCTTAGAATCACTTTTTCTTATATATCATTGCAAGAATATTTTAACAATTTTTAAAAAAATATTCTGGAGATTATTTATTAATGTGAAAGGGGTACAGGAAACTTATTCTAGGTGAGGCAAAGCCTTCCTTCTCTGGAGAATCTTGGGATTGTACTAGCCGAGAATGATTACCAAGGGAACACTCATTCCCCCTAGGTTAGAGTGGCCGGGGGTGCTGTTTAAGAAATCCAGATTTTTAGGCTAATCAGGAATTACTGGATCAGAAAATCTGGATCACTGGATCAAAAGATCTAGTGGACTGGGCCCAGAAATCTTCATTTTGACAAGCCCCACCCCACCAAGCAAATCCAACGCTCACTGAAATCGAGGATTATTGTTGAGACATGTTTGGCTTTTCAAGCTTTGCTGTGCATGGTACTTGTCTTGAGAGCTGATTCCACCCTCTATTTTACTCCAGACACTTTGTATCAGAGTCTCTGAGGGCAGGCCAAGGACTCTGAATTGTTAAGGGTGCCTATTGTGTTCTGAAGTATCTTCCCAAGGACCGGCATGCCTTGGCCGGTAAATGTCACTGAACCACTCTTAGCTTGTGCCACCCACCTGCCCTGTCTGAATAGAGTCTCTTGGAAACCAGTGCTTATACTAAATATCTCAGATCTTATCAGCCTGAGAGGAACCTGCCCACTCCTCAGGGTCACATTTACTAGGAGAGAGAACCACAGCCTGGCTTTGAGTGAAAGTGAGCAAATTCCAGAGTAGCAGGATGGGAGGAAAGCACAGAAATGAATATTTGACATATCCCACTACAGCTCTGGAGGAAGCCACCTCTCAAGTCTCATGCAGCATGAGAAGAAACAAGAACCCTGTCATAAACAGTATCTGGAAATCAGTGTTCTTGAGGGTGCCAGGCTCTTTGGCATGGTTGGTAGTTGGCCCTGGGCTTTCCTTTCCTTATATATTCCAGGGGATGTGTGGCTCTGGGAGACCAGTTGACTGAACATAAAAGCCCATACAAGGCAAGGGGTTTTTGAGACTCAGAGTTAACTGGGTCTGTCCTACCTCCTTGAGGAAGAAGTTCTCAGGGACTGGCTTTGGGGCCTCAGGAACCTAACAGAGAAATGACTGAGAGACCATGGCCATCCTAGAGAAAGCATTCTGAAAATCGGATTTGGGGAAGGGTCCTAGGTCAGAGTCAAACATAGAAGCCAAAACTAAGTTGGCAGCTCCTGGAGGCTCCTTGCAAGCCTTTGGAAAACCCAGAGAGACTCTAGGTCACTTCTCCATGGTTATATTCAGCAAAAGGAAGTCTAACTTTTAGCACTTTGGGGCCTCAGAGCTAAATCTTAGGGGTAGCTTCTATGTTCTCTCATATGCTGCACACTGGATGACCATTATTCACTAACTAAAGAGAGAGGAACCTCAGGGACAGCATTTCTGAGGAAAGGGCCCAGGAAGAAGTGGCTGTGGGAACTTGGCAGGTGTCTGGGACATTGTGGGGTAAGCAACTGCTGTTCCCTGTGGTAGTGTTTCCAGAATTTCTGGGGTCCTTCAGATTGCATCCGGGCAGGAGGCTCCAAGTAGATGGACAGCTCCTACAGAGAATAAAGGAGATGATAGGTAAGAGGCCTTGGAGTAGCTGCGTCCTGTGGCAAACGCTGTGTAATTCTGTCCCAGTGTTTGCTTAATTCTGGACTTGTTTGAGAGGAAAACACAACAGACTTTAAAGTGACTGAAGATGTGTGTGTGTGTGTGTGTGTGTGTGTGTGTGTGTGTGTGAACGGGTGGCCATTTTCTTAGTTTCTGTGTCCCCACCTCAGGTGACAGGGACTATGACAAATCTCAGTTAAAGCAGAACCTTGGATTGGGGGTAAGAGCCATTTCCTACCATTTTGGATAAATGTTACCTGCATTCAGAGTGTGACTTAAACTCTCATGCCTAACTTTTTGTTCTAGATTTGCGGGATTATGGGATTTGGTTATGGGGCCTGCCGGGTCTAATTAAAGTTTTAGGACTCCTAGGAGCCCGGCTGTGGTTCGAGCAGCCTGGATCTTTAAGAAGACCTCGTGAATGTCCTCCCAGTTCCTTAGCGCTGAAGACTCAGTTGTTTGCATTGAATCTTCCCGAGGTCATTGGACAGCTGTGGAATCTGTCTGTTCTGTCCCAGATGCCCAGGTGTCCCAAATGCCAGCCCCCTACCCCCGTGAAGAATTCAAAAGCTGAAATGACCGTCCTTTCCTTGGCTCACAGCCCCTGTGTGGAAATGAGTTCTGTACACAGAGCACCTCCCTTTGCCCTGGAAAATGGCCACTGCTCCTGACGGGAAGGGAGGAGGTTTCTGGAAGGAGCTGGAAAGAAAAGCATCTTCTCACCCTGGGCTGGTGTCCCCCACCAAAGGTTCACCCGGGTCTGTCCCCAGCCCTTGCCCTGGAGGAGTAAACGGGAGAAGAGACACTTGGTCTGGTCCTATGGCGCCAACCAATGCCTCTTGGACCGTGGTGGCTTCTCTGCCTCCATCTCCCACCCGCTTCCTGCAGGACATGTCTGTGCGCAGGTCCCGCTGGCATTCACGTCCCAGCCAAACTCGTCACCTGCCTCCACTCATCATTCTGCCAACTGATAGTCTGTGTTCCCTGTCTTGGTTAACCATCTCACCACAGACCCAAGCTGCCACCTCAGGATCGTTGTCACCGTCTCTGTCTCCTTGGCCTTCCATGACACCCAGCCTGTGGTTTCTCCGTGTGGACACGTCCCTGGAATGGTCCCTCTTCTCTGTTCTCACTGCCGCAGTCCTGGTCCAAAGCACTTGGCACCTCTTCCCAGAATCCTTGTGATGGCCTCCCAATGCGTCTACCAGATTTGGGCTTCTCTTCCTTCCTGAAAGGGTTGTCTTCCTGGGCTGTCACTCCTCTGCCTTACTAAAAACTTCTGATGGCTCCCTATGGCTCACAGAACAAAATGCAAAACTCTCAGTTTGGGCAACAAGGCCATGGATTAAGCTGATCCCAGCCCCCTTTCCCACTCGTTGCCACTGCTGCCAACTGCGCACCCCACACCAGTTGTCCCGCCCTCTGGAACATGAATATTCGCACAGATACTGTTCCCTCTGCCTGGATCCAGTTCCAACATCCTTCATCTGTGACACGTCCCTATTCTCCAGATACTAGATCATTCACCATCAGTGCCCCCATGATGATGCTGTATTTCTCGACTCTAGCACTCACTGGGCCATGAGTAATTATGCACCTCTGTCCCTCCCACTAGATGGAGAGATTCCCCCAAAGGCTGCCTGGGACCATATTAGGCTCTCCTTTGTATCCTCAGCACCTAACATAATGCCTGATATATAGTAGGTGCTCTCCATTGCACTCGGTGAGTCCTTAGGGGAGGAATTCCATCCCTCATTCTAGTTCAGGTTTCACCAACATTGCTCATTCTGGTTTGTAAACATTTCCCCCAAATTAGGAACAGCCTTGAACTCACTGGCTCATGACATGAGATCCCACGCTGGGAAGGACATTGTTAGCCTCTCCACTGGTCCTAAACCTCGGAAATGTTTTGTCCACGAAAACAAGTTACTATACTGTGTCTTAGAGGGAAATCTCTTCTTCTCACTCCTAGTGAGTCAACTGCACTTGGGACCGGGTTAAGGGTGGTGGCAGTCAACAAAAAGAATAAGGCACAGCTCCTGCCATTCAAGTTGGTGAAACTTTTTCACCAGGAGCAACCATATACAATAAATGGAAGCTCAGTGGACATTCTTTCTGGGAGGGGTTTATCATGAGGTGGTTAAAGCGTGGGTTCAGACACAGAAGAGACCTGGATTCAGAGCCTGGCTGTCCAGCCTAGGCACCATGTCATACTAGCCACCTGACTTATCCTCACCATGCCTCACTTTGCTCAACTGTAGAATGGGGTAATAATGGTTCCTGTTTCATAGGGTTGTCGTGAGGGTTACCTGGGTCAATTCTTGGCAGAATCAGTGCTTTATAAATGTTAGTGATTATTATTATTCATCCTCACCCTTGTTCTCTCCCACTTACAAGAGCCATATCTTTCACTACTGTGTGAAGATGTAGGGAATTCTGCAGGAAGACAGGCCTAGGGAAACTGAGGGTTCCCAGAATAAAACTTGGAACACTGAAGTGTCATATGCCAAGAGACAAGAGAGGCAATTATGATCAAGAGGATCAGGATGCCAGATTAAGCTAAAGGATCCCACATCTTTACGAATACCAACTATTAAGAGGCTGACTAGAATAGTTGCAGGACATGGTGGCAATTTAAAAAATCATGTGAATGAGTCAGATTGCTTGCCCAGTTTCACCTGCCCCCTCCTCCTCCTCCTCACCATTCTTCACACCCCCCCACTTTGGCAAGGCCCCATCTCAAGCAAATGCCCAGAGGCAGCAGGTGGCAACAGTAACCTTTAACCAGAGTGAGCACAAGGCCAGGGAACAGGTGCAGCTCTCTCCAGCAAAGGCCATGCCCAGATGAGGCCTCGGAAAGCTGTAAGGATTGCTTGCCACAGATTCTGCATGTTTACATTTTAAGGGTTGATCTTTCAAACTGGTGATATTTGAATAAACCCAAGTGGGATATTGAGTCATGAGTTTACATTGTAATACATAATCCTGGGGAAAGATTTTGTCCTTTCATTGCTCAATTTCTACCTCTGAGTCAGTAATGACCCCACATTTCAGTCCCTGTGGTGACTTTTAGTCAGCATTGGGATTCATTCCATTGGGAGCAAGCTGTCAAAATGGCTGCCATCAGTAAAGGGAAAACAGCTGCTTCCAGGAGCTGGCCTCGCTAGGATATAATGTAGAGTCATTGTCTGGTAGAAAGAAGTAATGCCTGGGTGGCGTGTAAAAAGTGTCAGTACTTCTTTTTTCCATTTAATTCATTTTTTAATTAAGTGTTTCATTTTATTAGTTTCAGATGTACCATATAGGGATTCAACAATTCTATACATTACTCAGTGCTCTTCATGATAAGGGTCCACAAGTACTTTCTTTTTTTATTTTTAAGTAAGCTCCACACCCAATGTGTGGCTCGAACTCATGACCCTGAGACTGAGCCAGCCAGGTGTCCCAAAAGTGTCAGTACTTTGGTCTCATGGTCTCCAAATAAAGTATCATGCAAAGACCAGATTTTCCTCACGTAATAGTTGTCTTCATATATTGGTCCTAAGGCTAATTTGATGGCTGAAAATGAACACAAGTAGAATACATGTAACTCTCAGGCTAACTTTATTCCCTGGGTCCCTCGTGTATTTCTAAGGTTCTGCCTCCTCTTCCTTTGAAATACGCAAACTCTTAGCTTTTAACAGTTTATTATTGAAAATTTCAAACACACACAAAAGTTAGAGATGAGTATTACAAATGCCTATATACTCACTGACCAGTTTTGTTTTTTTTTTTTAAAGATTTTATTTATTTATTTGACAGAGAGAGATCACAAGTAGATGGAGAGGCAGGCAGAGAGAGAGAGAGAGAGAGAGAGAGAGAGAGGGAAGCAGGCTCCCTGCTGAGCAGAGGGCCCGATGTGGGACTCGATCCCAGGACCCTGAGATCATGACCTGAGCCGAAGGCAGCGGCTTAACCCACTGAGCCACCCAGGCGCCCTCACTGACCAGTTTTTTTAAAGGTTTATTTATTTATGTATTTATTTGAGAGAGAGAGTGCGTATATGAGTGCTTGCATGAGGTGGGGGGTGCGCAGATGGTGAGGGAGAAGGAGAGAAGCAGACTCCCTGCTCAGGGCAGAGCCTGATGCAGGGCTCCGTCTCAGGATCCTGGGATGATGACCTGAGCTGATATCAGGAGCCAGATACTCAACCGACTGAGCTACCCAGGCGCCCCAATGGTAATTTTCTAATGTCAATTAATACCTGGTCCAGGGGCATCTAGGTGGCTCAGTTGGTTAAATGTCCAACTCTTCACTTCAGCTCAGGTCTTGATTTCAGGGTCGTGAGACCAAGCCCCACATCAGGCTCCATGCTGACTGTAGAGCTTACTTAAGATTTCTTTCTCTCTTTCCTTCTGCCCCTTCCCTCCCACGCCGCTCATGTGTGCTCTCTCTCTCTCTCAAAAACTTAAACACCTTGTCCAATTTCATTTTTTCCTGATTGACAAGTTCTGTTCCAGAAAACACTTTTGGAATGAGGACCCAGAGGCACTGAGATGTGGTATGCCTTGCCCAAGGTCATAGAACCAGTCAATGAAAGAGCTGTGACCAGAGCCTAGGTCTTTTTTAAATAAATATTAAATTATTTTTATTTATTTTTAATATGTAATTTATGCATATGTGCAAAAACTTTTTAAATTTTATTTTTTTCAGTGTTCCAAGCTTCATTGTTTATGCATCACACCCAGTGCTCCATGCAATACATGCCCTCCTTAATACCCACCACCAGGCTCACCCAACCTCCCATCCCTCTCCCCTCCAAAACCCTGTTTGTTTCTCAGAGTCCACAGTATCTCATGCTTCATCTCCCCCTCCAATTTACCTCAATTCACTTTTCCTTTCCTTCTCCTAATGTCCTCCATGTTATTCTCTATGCTCCACAAGTAAGTGAAACCATATGATAATTGACTTTCTCTGCTTGACTTATTTCACTCAGCATAATCTCCTCCAGTCCCATCCATGTTGATGCGAAAGTTGGGTATTCATTCTTTCTGATGGCTGAGTAATATTCCATTGTATATATGGACCATATCTTCTTTATCCATTCGTCTGTTGAAGGGCATGTTGGCTCCTTCCACAGTTTGGTGATTGTGGACATTGTTGCTATGAACCTCTCTTGACCCACTGCCCAGTGGACCTTCTCCATGGACTTCTTTTCTTTCTACTCTCCTCTTACTACCTCTGATAGTCTTTCCTAACTTTCTCCACTTCCCATCTGATGGAACAGTTACCAGTTTCTATTTTAGGATTAAAGAAGCAACAATAGGAAATGAGATCATGATGTTAGAAATCATAATTTCTCTATATGTTCTCAACTTAAGATGTGGCAGAACGCAATACCAGAGCTGATTACTCACTGGCTCAGATGACTTCAGCAAACTCGCATTCACATATTAAAGCCAATGACATTCCAATGTCTGTCTGTATGTGTTTGCTCTTCTTCGGAGCCTACACTGCTCCAGCATGGATACTTGGGAACTTTGCTAATACTTGCCCGAGATTCTAGCACTTCTTGAATCAGTGGCGCACCCTGGCATGTGCAAACAAGAGGAACATTGCAGGAAGCAGACCAAATGCACTCCAGAAATGCAGGAAGGATTATCAGCTAATGCTCTAATAGCAGCTGCCTACTAGGGATTGCTGGATGGTGGGCAGGTGAGCTTCAAAGGTCAAGGGAATGGTCCGGGGAAAGCAGGGTTGAACATAACTGGCAGGAGTCCTATGTAAAGGTGAGTACACCTAGAGCCCAGGATCCACGTCAGAGAGTGGGAGAGATTATGAGTAGGCCAAGAAGGGAGTGTTGGATGTGTCTGGCAAAGGGATTTGAATTTTTATGGAAACCCTAAACAAGTAAATAAGCAAAATTCACAAACCACTAAGCCAACCCATGATTAAACAGGCAGAAATGTAAAATAAACTCTTACTAAAGTTTGAGTGTCTGTATCTTTTCTTTGGACAAGTATCTCCATGAAATGTTCGCAAGATGTCTACTTTTTGCCTTGTGGTATTTAACCTAAAAGAAATGCATCTGCGGGGCACCTGGGTGGCTCAGTGGGTTA
Organism: Enhydra lutris kenyoni; assembly: GCF_002288905.1. Lineage (NCBI taxonomy): Eukaryota > Metazoa > Chordata > Mammalia > Carnivora > Mustelidae > Enhydra > Enhydra lutris. Next base: position 5,171,415 of record NW_019154164.1, on the reverse strand, counting down.
AGCCTCTGCCTTCAGCTCGGGTCATGATCCCAGGGTCCTGGGATCGAGTCCCATGTCGGGCTCTCTGCTCAGCGGGGGAGCCTGCTCCCCCACCCCCACCGTCTGTCTCTCTGCCTACTTGGGATCTCTCTCTCTCTGCCAAATAAATAAATAAAATCTTAAAAAAAAAAAAAAAAGAAAGAAATGCATCTTCTGTGGTGGCCTGAAACCAAATTTGGGCCAGTTGCTTAGAAGCCAAATCCACTGGGACATGACCCTTGGAACCAGCCTGCATGATGACAGGTGGGATTTGGGTGACATTTAGGTGCTTAGATTTCTGGAAGCAGCTGAAAATCGTTAAATGTAGGTGAGGAAGAAGGCCAGCTGACTATCTAACTAATTGAAACATGAAAAATAGACAGTAACAACTCAAGGTTAATGTTCAAATAACCTTGCTGTCCTATGATGCCAAAGGCAAGATCTCTCTCAGACCTGTCGTTTCCCACCATTGCCAGGGAAGTACTGTTTAGTGTAGCCCAGTGTGATTATGATGCATAATCAGGGAGAAATAGAGGCCAAAACACTTTGAACCATTTACCTTAAATAGTTGTTAGTCTAGTTTCTACTGCAGTCAAGAGCTCAAATTTCTTTTTTTAAGGTTTATTTTATTTATTTTGAGAAAGGGAGTGAGAGAGAGAGTGAGCGAGAGCACACGTAGCAGGGGAGGAAGGACAGAGTGAGAGGGAAATCTCAAGCTGAGTCCCTGCTGAGTGCGGAGCTCAAGCAGGGCTCGATCTTACCACCCTGAGATCAGGACTTGAGCCGAAACCAAGAGATGGATGCTTAACTGACCGAGCCACACAGGTGCCTCAGAACTTGAATTTCATGATGCCTCATTCTTTCTATATAAGGACTAACTTTGTCTCCCTTAGCTTCTTCATCTGTTAAATAAGATCAAGATAGTTCCTTCTTCATAGAATTTGTGTGAGGTTTCTGTGAGGTAAAACATTTAAGCCCTCAGTAAGTAAAATTATTTATTCATTTATTTATGCATCAACATTTTAAAACAGATTTTACTTATTTATTTGAGAGAAAGGGATAAAGAGAGTGAACGAGCACAAGCTGGGAGGAAAGGGGGAAGCAGGCTCTCCACTGAGCAGGGAGCCCAGTGTGGGGTTCAGTCCCAGAACCCCAGGATTAAGACCTGCGCCCAAGGCAGATACTTAACCGTCTGAGCCACCAAGGTGCCCCATGCATCAACTTAAAAAGCATTTGTTTACTACCTGCCATATATGTACACAGGAGGGTGCTAGGCCCTATGTGGTATTCCAGCAGAGTAAAGACGGGTTCCATTCTTCAAAAATCTAACTTTCTTGGGGAAAGAGAGACATACTTTATGAACCTGTGATGCAATCTGTGTTACATGAGTAAAACGAACAACACAGCAGCCCCCTTGATCCACAGAGGATGGTCCAAGACCCCCAGTGGATGCCTGAAACCGTGGATAGTACCAAACTCTCTATATACTGTGTTTTTTTTTCTACACACACCTCCCTCATATGAAGTTTAATTTATAAACTAGGCCCAGGAAGAGATTAACAACAATAATGACAAAATAGAACAACTCTAACAATATAGTATGAAAAAAGCTATGTGAATGTAGTCTCTTTCAAAATATCTTAAGGTACTGTACTCAGGCTTCTTTGTGTGATGATTGATATGAGATAATACAATGCCTACATGATGATGTGAGGTGAGGGGAATGACATATGCATTGTGATGTAGCGTTAGGCTACTAGTGCTTCTGGACCATGGTGAACTTCTGGTAACAAATGTCAGTAAGTGAAAGCATGGATAAGGGGAGACTCCTGTATTGGCTATAAAGAGGTCAGGAGAAGGCATAACTTCTAGCTAAGGTTTTCTCTTCTTTAAGACACATCAGAATTCACCTCCTCTAGGAAGACCTTACTTGACACCACTCTCCATCTTAGCACTTAGCTCTGTTCCATCTCGATCTTCTGTTCTCCCATAATATTCTAGGCACAATGCTTTCATTCATGTTCCAGACTCCTGTAAATAAATGTCTATTTCCCTGCCTCCCCCACCAGACTATAAGTGTTTTAAGTGTCGAAACCATGGTTTGTCCATGGGACATTCCTGGGACATTGCACAATGTCTGACACACAGTAGGCAGTTGGCTCTATTGAACAGATAAGAATTTGCCATAATGAAAAGTTTACTGGAAAGGGGGCCATAAAATTGCGGTTCTGGCCCCAGCCCTGCTACTAACCCGAACTCTCTGGGTTTTAGTTTCCTCACCTGCAATACATGAGGCTTGAGCCAAATGACCTTTGAGAGCACTTCTAGCCCTGTCATTCTATAGCTCTTTCTTCTGTTAGTGCCATGGACTATCTAGGAGCTGAGCTATTCCTGGGCATCTCTTCTCTCCATTTATTATGGGTTGAAAATTGTAGTAGAAATGCCATGGGCTCTCAGGGACCTTTAGCTTTCTTTCCGAAGTTCCTGGGGTGAAAAGTACTCTTTCCCAATTATGCAATCTTTTCTCTCAGTCATCTTTCCTCTCCAGAAAAAGGAGATACTAGAACAATGAACACATATACGGTAGCTTGCGGTGTGTATTTCTTTGGGGCGAGGTGAAAATATATGACTCTATTTGCAACATAGCAAAAACAACATGTTCATCAGTATGACCTTGTCTTCCTTCCCCTTTCTACAAAAGATTATGTCAGTGCCTTTTTCCCATAGGCAGCTTTAGCTCAGTTGTCACCCTGTTTCATTTTCTGTGAAAAAATTTTAACTGTTAAGAAAGTCATCCTGCGGGGCTGCCTGGGTGGCTCAGTGGGTTGAGCCTCTGCCTTCAGCTCAGGTCCTGATCTCAGGGTTCTGGGATCGAGTCCCACATCGGGCTCTCTGCTAGGCAGGGAGCCTGCTTCCTCCTCTCTCTCTCTCTCTCTCTCTCTCTCTCTCTCTCTCTCTGCTTGTGATCTCTCTCTCTGTCAAATAAATAAAATCTTTTTAAAAAAAAAAGTCTTCCTGCCTCAGCAAAAGCCGTGCATCTGCCTTTGCTCCCCCTTCTGTTCTCTGAAAGTTAGTTTCCTTCTTTTCCCATCCCTAACCCAACCTCTCTGGCTCAGCTCCTCACATGCCTCCCTGCTCCAGAGTCCTCATCCTTGACCCTTTTACCCTTGGCCCATGAACTACCTTTCAGCCATTTGATGCATTTACCCACTCATCAGCAGTCATGAAATACCCACTTTCCATCAAGGCCAAGGAATTGAACTCATAAACTTTTATAGAGAAAATACTGGAGCTGGATCTTGAAGGAGATTTGGAGTCCGCTAGGGATGGTATTGGGGATGAACGCGGAAGCATGATGACGGGCAGAAGGAACACGTACAGTCAATGAGGCATAAAACTCGTAACGTAGGCAGGGCTCCTCAGGATACTTGGAACGTAGGGAAGGGGCTGGAAGTAATGTTGGAAAAGTAAACGGAGGACAAATAATGAAGCGTCTTCATGCCATGCTAAGGGTTTGGATTTTATCCAAGGGTTGGATTTTATCAAACAGGGTACAAGAGCCATGGAAAGCTTTTAGGTAGGAGATTAAGAATCAGATTTGCATTTAGAAAAACCACAGTGGCAGTAGAATTAATTCAGTTAATTCCTTCAAGAGGAAAACAACGAGGTGGACTCGGAAAACCATCGCAATATTCTATATGAAAGAGAGGCCTGAACCAATGCAGGAGCGAGATGAATGAATGGGGATGGACAGCTGGGCCCAGGAGTGCAGTATTTAGGAAGTAAGTGACAAACTTAGTAACTGATTAAATGAAAGAGATGAGGGAGCTTTCTGACACCGTCTATTGGTTTGACAGCAGTGCTGCCCAATTGGAACAGGAAGTACAGGAACAGTCAGGTTTAAGGTGAAAGTAATGAGACACATTTTGGATGTGTTGGGTATAAAAGGGACTCTCAAGTTCTGTTGGAAACACAGCCCCTGAAAGAGAGGTGAACACCTTTCAAACAGCTTAATGAGAAATTACATGATCTGGTATGGCTAGCTAATAAAACTGAAGATTAAGTTAATGCTGTTTACTTGATTTCTTAGTGAGAAGTCTATTGTATTTGGAAATCTTCATTAATTTAAAAAGCAATTTTAGAGACCAAAGCTCTTCTAAAAGTGGAATGCATTCAGGAGGAAAAAAAATACATTATCATGACCTTATTAAGTTTCTCCTGTAGAGCTTTTCAGCTGAGTTGCATGAAATAAGTCAGGCCAGCCCTTCAGTTTTCATTATAAAGGCTTTTTTTTTTTTTTTGGTCAGAGACTTAGAGCCAACTCAATTAGCTATGCTGATAGTAAGAAGAATAGCACAAGTAATTGAAAACCACAGACAATCCAAAACTCCATGGGCAACTTCTAGGAAAAATGTGGCCACCTGTGGTGCTTTGGCACCCTGAGTTGACCTCACTGGCAGATACAAATGGTCAGGTGGTGACCTTCAGGAAAAGTTTATGTTCTAGAAAAGTCTAAGTCTGTAAGTAGGAGGTGAGAGAAAACAGGGGGAGGAAGTAATAACATAATAACAATGAAGCATAAAATTCAGATGAAAAGACTCTTCGTTGTTATTATCACACAGCTACGGATGGGAGTCGGATTATCTGGGAGAGCAAAGGGTGAAAGCTAAAATATAATAGCGAGTGACTAAGGAAACAAGGACAGATCTACACAGTGCTTTTTCTGAGTTACAGCTAGATACAGTCATAGGGTTTCACATAGCCCAAAAGATCTGTGGGGAGAACAATTATTTCTTCAGAAACCAGATCCCAAATCTAGAAGCTGTATTAGATTTCTCTTTTTCCCTCGCACCCTATACTTGTGACATCAGTATGTCTTGATAGGTGTACCTACAAAGCATATCCTGAATCTTTTCCTTATCTTCTCTGTTGCCACCTTAGCCCCGGCCACCATCACCTCTGGCTTGGACTACAGCAGTAGCCTTTCAACTCATCGCCCTGCCTCCATGTTTTCCTGCTCTACAAACTCTTCTCTACCTGACAGCCAGAAGGATCTTTGCAAAATTCCAACAAGATGATGTCATTCCCCTGCTTTAAAACCCTCCACAGCCTTCTCACTGTGCTCAGGAAAAGAACTCCATATTCATTACCATGGCCGCATTTGCTGAAGGGCAGCCATATTGGTCTTCTTTAAGTTCCTCAAGTAAACTGCGCTGTCTCCACCGGCAGGGCCTCTGCATTCCACATTATCTCTGCCTGAAACCCTTTTGCCTCACCAGTCACACAACTGATTACCTCTCTTGCTCTCCTTTTCTTTTTACCTGTTTTTCTGTTATGTTGAAACAATGAGTGAACTGTTTCTCAGGCACTCATGATACAAATCTTATCTTTTTTTTTTAAGTTGACCTATAATTCACACACAATAAAGTTCACCCATTTTAAAGTGGACAATTCCATGGTTTGCAGGATAGTCACAGAGTTGTGCAACCATCACCCTGGCCATTTTCATCAGCCCCAAAGGAAACCCTGTACCCTTTAGCTATTACTCCCCAACTGACCTAAACAACCAGTGATCTACTATCTCCCCCAATCTGCCTAGTTTGGACATTTCCTATAAAAAAAACATACAATATGTGGCTTCTTTCAGTTATCATAATGGCTTTGAAGTTCATTCACACTACAGGAGCGCTTCAGTCTTTCATAGGTTTGAAAATCATTCCTCTGTGGGGATATAGCACTCTTTGTTTATCCATTCATGAATGTCCAGTTAAGGGACATTCAGGATGATTCTCCTTGTTGTTCTGTGGACATGAGTTTTCATTTCTCTTGGGTATATAGGGGAAAGTTACATTGCTTAGTCATATGGTGACTCTGTGTTTTTGTTGACTGGCTCACTCTTATTCAGGAGTTTGCTCAAACACCATCTCCTTGAGAAGCCTTCCCTGACCACTCTATCTAAAACAATCACCCCCACCCCCGCAGCTGTCTATCACCTTAACCCATTTTGCTTTCTACATGGTTCTTACCACTGTCTAGAGTAATGTTGTTTATTAGTTTCCTTATTGGCCATCTGTGTCTCCCCACTAGAACATCAACTCTGTGAGAACAGGGACCTTGTCACTCTTGCTCATTGCTGTTCCCTGGGCACCTAGGACAGCATTCAGTATTTACTGACTACTTGAATGAATCTACGGCAGAAATGTTTGTTCTTTTTTCCGACCCACAGTGCCCATCCACAAATCTACTGATGACTCTTTTAGTGCTGTTCCATTTTCTTCATTGTTCTTTGGGAAATGTAAAAATTCACCCACTTAAATTATAGAATTGTCTGTAGCAAAGAATGTGTGGATAGTTTAACTTAGACTTGCGCCTCTCACCCCCACCCCAGGAATTGCAGAACCAAAGCCCTATGCGTTTAGTGACAACCCCCTAAAATTACAGTAGAAGTGAGGGTTGAGGTAAAAAAAAAAAAAAAAAAAACCTCCAGTGAGTACGAAGGAGAAGTGAGATGCCCAGCATTGCAGAGCTGTAAACTGGGGGGGGGGGGGTTCTCCTTTGAAAAACGAGGTACTCGGCAAAATGCCTGGACTTCTAATCTTTAGATAAAAATTAAAACACATTTTGTACTATTCACATGTTTCTAAAATCAGACAGCTTTCTAAGAAGAGCAATATCCATTACATCTTTTTATCTGCGGAAAGACAGACGTGTGATAACCTGGTTTGACCTTGATTATCAGTCATTTGCATAAAATAAATGGCACATGGGTTGAAGAGAAGGGATATTATCTGAGGGTTTTTTCCCCCTCTCAGATCTTAATAGGAAAATGAGATCAAGATTTGTATGCAAAATGTTTTCCTACCTTGCTTCAAGTTGCCCTCATATGCCCCTGTTGGAAGGTAGAGGCTTAAAAAAAATTAGTGAAGCTGAACTGAATAGGTGTGAATTTTGAGAGGATCATTCATTAACATTCAAGAAGGAATCAGAGCTGTGTAACATTTTCACATCTGCACAACTTTGCATTTCAGAGATGTTAAGGACGCCTTTTAGGAAGCGTTTCTTGTTTGAAACTGCTCCTTGAATATTTTTAGGTCTGGAACAAGCAAATTTGAGGTACAGCCTTGGGTGGAGAGTAGGGTCCAGGCAGGGGGAAGAAAGGCTGTTTTGTTTTTAATTTTTTTAATTTAAAAATTGTTTAAAGATTTTATTTATTAATTTATTTGAGAGAGAGAGAGCACACAAGCAGGAGGAGAAGCGGGCAGAGGGATGAAGCAGGATCCCACTGAGCAAGGAGCCCAATGTGGGACTCGATCCCAGGACCCTGGGATCATGATCTCAGCCAAAGGCAAATGTCCAACTGACTAAGCCGTCCAGGTGTCTCAGAAGGGCTGTTTTTTTTTTTTAAGGGATTCCTTCAAGTTGGGTGATTTCCCCCAAATCTAGTCACCTCTTCAGAAGTTCCAAGTAGTGGGGTGCCTGGGTGGCTCAGTTGGTTGAGCATCTGATTGTGGCTCAGATCAAGATCTCAAGGTCCTCGGGATGGGGATAGGGGCTGTGGGCCCAGCATGGAGTCTGGTTGCACTGCCCCGTGCTCGTGCTCTCCATCTCTCCCTCTCTCAAATAAATAAATACAATTTAAAAAAAAAAGTTTCACGTATGTAGTCCCACATGGCAGAAGAAAAGTTGTCGCAGGTATAAATGGAGATGCATAGTTTACAAGCATTTCTTTTCTGAGGTAGTCCTAGTGACTCTAACAATACACAAAGAAGCATGGAGCAAAACAAACAGATTGAAGAAGGATATACCCATCGTTTACAGGAAGTTTAAAAAGGTACAGAATAACATCACGTATTGTTTATGAGTGCACGCATGCAGTGTAAAAACACAAAAACTTGCATGGGAATGAGAATCTCTATAGTCAGGACCTCTGCAGATCATAAGAGAATGAAGATCAGGAAAATACACAGAAGTTACACTTGTGTCTGTCTGTATTTTGGTAAACATTATTGAAATATAACATGTGTTCTTCCTAAAGAAAGAACACAAAACAAAGGAGCACAGCTCAATCAATGTTCACAAAGTGAACATACCTGAGTCACCAGCGCTCTATCTGTAGTTCTGCTTTGTAAGCTGGTTGGTGGATATGAGAGTGTTGGTTCTATTATCTATACTTTTTATATGCCTGAAATATTTAATTTAAGGCCTTTTTTAAAACTCCATAAGGCTATAGGTCAACGATGCTTCATTTTTTAAAAAAAGGTTTTATTAGAAAGAGAGAGAGAGAGTGAGAGAGCGTACAAGCAGGGGGAGCGGAGGGAGAGGGAGAAACAGGCTCCCTGCTGAGCAAGGAGCTCAATGCAAGGCTCTATCCCAGAACCCTGGGATCATGACCTGAGCCCAAGGCAGATGCTTAACTGATTGAGCCACCTAGGCACCTCCATAACGCTTTGTTAAAAAACAACAACAACAAAACATAATTCCACAAGCACCTAAAGTGGTTAGACCACTAATCTTTTTGATTCCCTTCCAGCCAATAACAACCCAATCAAAAATAGGATCATAGTGCAAATTGAATGAATAACTGTAATTGCTACAAGTTATGTCCTTTCTCATTTGATGTGATTTTAATGTATACGCTAATATCCAAATGTAACAAATTGTAGTAATTTGGATCCGCAGGAAGGAAGTTTAACGTGTATGGGGGCAGTCTTGTTCTTTCCCTTCCACAGCCACCTCCCAGCTTGACCCTGAATTTCCACACCACTGATAGGGGGTTCTGGTGTCTTTTGCCAGAGAATCCCCTGCCTCCTCCACTGACCGGAAAAGGAACTTGGTTGGGTTCATGGTCCTTTCAGCTTGGATGCTGCTGACGAGGCCCTCTGCAGGCAGAAAACGCAACTTGTAACCCACTGGTTACATTCTTTTCCTATCCATCTAGGCTATCCCCCATTTGTAAACACCACGTGCATGCTGAAATCCATTGTTTATAGCCTGCCGGCATCTTCCCATAAACAGAAGCACTGTTACACATGGTGGTTGGCTCCCAGGATCATCCCCTCTTCCCCACCAAATCCATAAGGTAATCCAAACCTACCCAGGTTTCTATGGAGAATGCTTTCAGTTAGCATCAAGTCCTTCCCAAGCATCCCCAGTGTGCAAGGCACTGCAAGGCTACCAATATGATTCAGGCAGAGTGTCTGTCTCCAAAAAAAGTGATTTGTCTTATAAGGGGAGGTAAGACCCTCACGTGAATGACCAGAAGAAGCAGACTGAAGTGACACATGGGATACATGCAGAGAGCAGCGAAGATCGAAAAGAGGAAAATTAAAAAAAAAAAAGATTAGAAAAGAAAGAAAAGAGGAAGATACCCCATCTGGGGAGGAGAAACCAGGGAAGGTTTTAAGAAAGCAGTGGAACTGGAGACCAATTATGGCAGTAAAGGGGGTAGGATGTTTCAAGGAGATGGAAGAAATGAGGCAAAGCCATGGAAATAGGAAAAACACAAGACAGGGCATAGAAAAAGGGAATAATCCCTCCCGTGAAGCTGGAGTATTAGGGGAGAATCCAGATGTGTGACTTGAAGATCCCAGGCTATCCTTGATGGCAGAAGCAGGGACAACTTCCATCTCCCAACTCCTGTTTGGAGCCGGGCGATGACTCCTCTAGTTTAGGCAAGGCAGCTTGAGGGGGTGAAGGTGGGGAGCCCAGCAGGTTGAAGGCTGGGAGTTGCTGGGGAAAGGACTCTGGGTTGGAGAGGAGGCTTGGGGTTTTGGAGGAGAAGCTCTACGTGAGGTCTGAAAAATGAGCAGAGCTTAGTTACCCCCACTTTCTCCCATTCTGCCTTCCTTTTCCTCTCCCCTCTCCCTCACCTCTGGCCAGCCCAAGAGACTGACATGGGGAATGGGCCAGAAGTCTCCCCATGACACCACTACCTCCTGCTGGGAGGGCTTGGGGTGGTGCTGGTGATGGCGGGGCGTGGTAGGCAGTTGACAGAAGTTGTGGAAGGCGCTGGTTGAAAGGGATTTTCCTTTCATTCTTCTTCACCTTTCAGAATTTGTTTTTTGTCACTGCCAGCCCTGCTGGGCCCCAAGCCCTGAGCCCACAATGGGGGAGAAACGGAAAAGGAGGGGCACATTTTCCAGCCACGCACGGAGGCCATAATTCCTCGGTGGCAGGCATGCATGGTTAGTCGCCCACAGATCAACAGAGGCGCCTTCCCTCTTTCTTCTACTTTAGTGTAGAGGAAAAGTCATTGCTCCGTTTGGAACATTCCCTGTATAGGAGAGAGCAATCAACCGTCACCAGCAAGGCTAAGGAAGCAAGAGTCTCAAACTCAATCTGATAAAGTAATGGTAACAATAAAATAGCTAGCATTGGTTAAGGGGATGCTGTGTGGCAGGTACAGAACATTCCTTAGCTCTTTAATCCGCACAGTATGAACAGTACAGATGAAAGCCCTGTAGATGGGGTGCCTGGGTGGCTCAGTGGGTTAAGCCTCTGCCTTCGGCTCCGGTCATGATCTCAGGGTCCTGGGATCGAGCCCCACATCGGGCTCTCTGCTCAGCGGGGAGCCTGCTTCCTCCTCTCTCTCTGCCTGCTTCTCTGCCTGCTTGTGATCTCTCTCTCTCTGTCAAATAAAAAATAAAATTAAAAAAAAAAAAGAAAGAAAGCCCTGTGGTCAAGACAACCTGAATTTGAAATCTTCACCCTGTCACTTAGTAACAAAAGCACAGTGCTTGACAAAGGATGAGAACTCATTAAATATGGAAGAAACATTAATCAATTAATTGAGCAATTGGTATTAATAATTTACATGAATTAATAGCACAATGTATGTGTGTACACACACACACATGCACAATCCCAAAGATCAAGTGCTATCATGACTCTCGTCTTATAAGTGAGAAAATTGAGACCCCTTTATAGCATCTCTCAAGTTTACACAGCTACTAAGTGGCAGAACCTAAATTCAAAACCTGTTGTCAGGACAGAGTTTCCATTTGGCATGGTGAAAAAGTTCTGGAAGTGGATAGTATTGATGGTTGCACGGCATTGTGAATATGCTTTATGTCCTCGAACTGCACACTTACAAATGGCTAAAAACGTAAATTTTATGTTATGGATAGTATACCATACATACCAAAACCTTCAGTTGTCAGAGCTGGGCTCTTAATCACAGTGCTGTATACAGTGTCTCTCAGTGAACATTAAGTGGCCGCCGTTCATAAGGTCCTCCAGTGTCATAGAACAAGGACTAGATCTGCAGTCAAAAGGCCTCTGTTCACATACCGCATCTGCTTCTTACTCATCATGTTATCACTGAGTGACTAAGACTTGCTCGGGTTTTCTTCGATGGAAAGGGGAACCAAGTTCCATGCAAGCTCCTCTCCAAGGGGTCCCATAGGTTACAGACACACAAGTCCTGGTCATTGCTGACCAACCTTGGGGATAGGTGGGCAGGCATCTTTGAGCCCCCAGCAAGGAGGGATATTAAGTTTGAACCAGTTTATCCATTCTTTTTTTTTTTTCATTATTGAGAGAGAGAGAGAGAGAGAGGCAGAGGGAGGGCCAGAAGGAGAGGGAGAGAGAATCTCCCCCACACAGACTCCTCACTAAGCTTGGAGCCCGATGCGGGGCTCGATCCCATGACCCTGAGATCATCACCTGAGCTGAAACCAAGAGCTGGATGCTCAACTGACTGAGCCACCCAGGTGTCCCCAGTTTACCCATTCTTAGTTACTCCTTTCACCAGAGTGAAATCTGGGAACCTCTAAAAGGAAGTGAGCCAGTTACTGATAGCGCCGCTGGGGTAGGGCTTCCTTGGAAAGGAGAAGGAAGATGAACTCATTCTGAGATAAACTGTCTTGGTGGGGAGGCGGGGTCACAACTAGATAAAGCCAGTGTTTTCACAGACCACAGAAAACAACAGACACCACAGGCAATTCCAGTAGCTACTCCTCCCACACAAAAGGCGACTCTTTTACACAAAGTTCTTGGGAAAAAAAGCCAAAGTCCTCGTCAGCTTTGCTGGCCCCACTATGATTTTTCACCATGCTCACTGGAGAAAAGAGACCCTCATTAGTAACTGAGTCCCCGGACACGCCCTCACACCGTAAGAAAAGACGACACATGAGCAAATCCACCCTCTTTCCCATTTTCCAGGCCACGACCCTCTCCACGTCCCTAAAGCTGTCACCAGACTTGGCTGGGCATGTGGCAATACCACCTGCCAGGTGCTGCCCTCTGTCGGAAAGCCGAGCCTCGTCACCAGCGGCAGTGACAGGCTCGGCTGCTTAAAAGTCCTTTGGTGGGTTCATGGTTTGTGGATCATAACACACTTTCCTCATAAAAGCAGTTCAGGGGGCCAGGCTGTCCCCTGAAGTGTATTTGTTGTGAAAGGAGGATGTGCAGAACGTCTTGCCGGGGTACACGTCGGAGTAAGTCTGCTACCCACTCGGTACAGGACAGACAGTGCCTAGTAAGCCCAGATGGGAGGTACAGAATGCCTCACTCATTGTCCGGGACCTGGACCTATTAACTAAGGTCAGTGTCCCAGAGAAGTACAGGTGTGTGAACCTAGCTGGGGACATCGGATACCCCTGTTCTGGATTTGTCCCCTTTTAACGCCACTGCCACAGGCTCCTTTCTATGCACCTTGGTTCTCTGAGCCGCTATGTTCTTGATGCTCCCACTCTGTCTCTTAGCCACGTCCCTCCATCTGGAACTCAGCCAAGCTCTTGTAAACTCTGTTAGTTCCCCCACAGCCCCACACACTCATCCCCTTGGACTGAGCTGGCCTGATCCCTCCGGCTGGGGAAACCAGAAATCGGCTCTTGGCCACTCAGAAGCCATGTTTATGCTCGGACTTGTGCTTCAGCGCCAGGCAAGGAGGCCATGGCACTATTCCCGCAGTCATCTTGACCTGGTCCCCTCATCGCCAAAGGTGCCATCACCTTAACAAGAGAACTTGCTGGATGGCTCAGACACAGTAGTGACCGGAAACACGGGGGTTTGAAGGGTCCCAAGGGCAGAGCGTCCTCCTAGCTGGCAGGAAGGCCATACGGTGGGATCTTTTCTGCCAGCGGGAATAGGCAGGAGTGACGCTGGCACGAGGTAGAATATGCTCGAGTTCTTCAGATTTCTGAACTACTTGCCGAAAGATTCCATGGCTCCATCTGGCTAAGGGATAATCAAGTCTGCAGGAAACGGGATTCGGGATTCGTTTTCCTTCCTGAAGCAGGAGGTGCCGCAGGTGGTATGAAATGAACTGGCAGCCCCATTCTTCCAAGTCCCAAAGGGATCGATGTGCAATGAATTTTCCGGATCAGCTGAGCCCGGGGGCCTCTGGGAACGAACAGATTTTACCTGAAACTGAACGCCAGCCGCCCCCACCCCTTGCTGGCCCCCACAGCAGACGCTGCCATCGAGGCCCAGGGGAGGACAGAATTTAAGTAGTTGGCTGCCCCCTGGTGTCTGCAGGCCGCAATGACAGGAGGCTGGACAGTAAAGATTACCAGGTCCGGAAGCAGGGCTGTAAGGGTTGCAGGCCTTAAGGGGCCAAGTTGAGGGATGTGAGACTGAAATATTGCCTGTCCTCTCCCTCACCAAGGCTTGTGCCCCACACAGGGCTACATCCGCCAGGGGGCTGACCTCTTCTTCGAATTTGCCCAAAGGAGCCATCTTTTTCTAAATCCTCATTTAGAAATCTCCATGGTGTTTGAGAGTAGTAGGACACGTTAAAACGCCTTAAAGAGCAGAATAAACATCGGATAGGGAGAAGTGTGCAGATGGCAATGGTAATTCAATATTGAATAACTTTGCTAAAATAACATGGGATTTCCTTTTCTGAAGATGTCCAGACTAGGGTATTTTCCTTATAAAATAAAGGTATACGTGACTATTTATAAACATTATCTCTTAGACATAGTGCTGCAAAGTATCTTATTGATAACTGGATGGAAGTCCTTGTAATAAATTGTTTATCAACAACAACAGCAAAAAAGAGATTCCTAAGTTCTAAAGATACCATATAGGCTACCACAAGCCCAATACCACAGGCCACGCAGTCCAGAATACACTCAGCCTAGGGGAGCACCATTTTTAATTTTGCAAATTCAGGTGTCTTAATAATAGCTTGGAGATGGGACACCTGGCCTCAGTCAGTGAAGCGTCTGCCTTGGGCTCAGGTCCTGATCCCAGGGTCCTGGGATCAAGTCCCACATCGGGCTCCTTGCTCAGTGGAAAGCCTGCTTCTCCCTCTGCCTGCCACTCTCCCTTCTTGTGCTCTCTCGCTCTCTCTCTCTGACAAATAAAGAAGTAAAATAAAATAAAATAGTTCAGGGTGTGTGTGGAATGCACTAAGAGGAAAGAAAATGTCTAAGCCTTGTTCTACACCCTGGGTATACTCAGGAGCCTAGGGAAATCTCATGCTCCAAGCTTTAGTCCATCAACCTCTCCTATACATCTGACTGAAGCCCACTTTTGCATGAGTGGACACCAGCAGGTGCCTTATTAGAGCACTGGCGATTCTGAGCCTATAACCCCTACTGGCAACAATTGGCTAGAGCTAAGTGGGGCAACTTCTTTGATACAGGTCACACGTTCTCCGGTCAATTAAGGCTGTTTCACTATTTTGCCAGCCTGCCTCCTATAGACATGTGAATTCATGATCCCAGTCCCCTAGATCAGGAAAAGCAAAGAATGTAGAAAGCGCACCTTGGCAAGAGTATATTCACATAATCATATGTGGCAGACTGCCCATTAAAATCTATTCTCTTCTTCTGTGATGTTAGAATTGTAGCTGTGACATGGCTCCACACCAAGAATTCCTGTTCCCAGCCCTAAAACCCTTTGCAATTATAGCAGTGGTCTGACTGAGTTGTCGCCAATGGCAAATAAACAGAAACAATGAGTACAGCTTCCAGGTCTAGCCTATAAAATCTTGCCAAGGGCTTCTCTGTGATCTTTCCCCTCCCATGAGCTGATTCACACAGGGACACCTGGCCTGGCTGTGACTCTCCTGCTAGGGCCAAAGTTCAAGGGGGGTGATGGAGAAATGGAACAGATTGAACTTGGATCTCTGAGTGACCACATGGAGCAGAGTTCCCAGAAACTTGAACTACTCACCCTCATTGTTATTTGAGAGAGAGACTAATTTCTTGAGGCCACTAAACTATTGTTGGATCTTTTTGTTAAAGGAGCCGAGACTTATCCTAATTAACAGAGCCATCAGTGAAAGGACCTTTGTCTTTTGTATGAATTACTGAACAGAGTAGTAGTCATTCAGGCAGACATTTTGGTATATATTGCCTAATCTGGACTCAAATCAACCTGGACTAAGTCTGACAGAACCATTTCTGGGCCATTTGGGAAAAAAATGTCTAAGTGTGCAAGTGAAATTTCTTAAAAAGACAAGCATGGTGCCAAACAAGGTCCTAGGCTTGGAGGCTTTCAGGATGATTAAAGTTGTCTGGTAATTCTCAGGTTTTCCAGAAACTGTCCCACTGATTCGTGCTGTCTTTGTCACCCGGATAACACTAATAACTCATCTGAAAAGAGGGAAGCCATTTGCCTACTGACCAGTTATCACATCCCAGCTTCCAAAAAGACTCCTCACCTATACTCCAGTCTTGGTGAATCTCAACCCAGCTAGAACCTACACCCTCAAAACCAAAACCTAATATATGCCATCCTGCTCAAGGAGGATACATGACTGCCATCTTTATGCCTGTCTCCAGAAAGTTGGTGCCAGTCAAAGCCAATTTCCCAGTGGAAATGAGAGTCAGTGACCAGCTACCCCTTCGAGGTCTTGGAGCCCGGCTATCAGGAGCCCAACACCTCTTGTCTATAGATCATCTATCTTAGGGAAACCAAGGCAGACCCTAAAACTCAGCCCATGCAGGAGAGTTAGATCAACCAATTCAAGTAGTTTTATTGTTCTTTCCCATACATAGCAGGAAGACCAAGCTACTGAGAAGACATAGTAATTGAAAAGCTGAAATAACAGACAGTAGAATGAGCCCATTCTGGGAAATCCTCTGGACTGAGAACTTCATAGCCATCCATCCAGCTATGAACTTCTGTCCACTCTACCTCAAAAACATATCCTGAATCCATCCACTTCTTTCCATCTTCACTCATTTCCAATCCAAGCTACCAGAGTCTCTTGCTACAATGGTAGAAAGAAAAGAAGAAAGACTGGTCTACCACAGTGATCTCCAACCTGGTCTCCATGTCTCTACTCTTTCCTCTCTACACAGCAACTACAATGATTTGTTCAAATATAAATCAATTCATATGTCTCCCTTCCAATGGCTTCCATTAAGTTTTTATCCACTAAGTTCCAGAAATACTGGTCTTTTAATTCTTTTTAAGATTTTAAAAAAGATTTATTTATTTTAGAGAGAGAGAAGGAGAGAGAGGGCATGCAGAGGGGCAGAGGGAGAGGGAGAAGGAGAGAAGCAGACCCTCTGCTGAGCATGGAGCCCAATGCAGGGCTCCATCTCATGACCCATGAGATCATGACCTGAGCCGAAACCTAATCAGATGCTCAACTGACTGGGCCACACAGGAGCCCCAGGAAATGTTGACCTTTTTTTTTTTAAATAAACTTTTTATTGAGATAATTGCAGAATCACATGCAGTTTTAAAAATAATAGAGATCCCTGTACACTTTGCCCAGTTTCCCCCCAATGGTAACATTTTGCAAACTATAATATCATGATGAGTTTACTAACATTGATATAATCCACTTATATTATTCAAATTTCTCTAGTTTTACTTGTATTTGCATGTGTGCATGTGTGCGTGTTTAGTTACCTGTGCAAGTTCATGCATGTATCCACCACCACAGTCAGTCAAGAGGCTGAACAGTGCCATTATTACAAGGATCCCTCATATTCCAGTTTTATGATCATACTCACTTTCCTTTCTTTGCCACCTCCTTAACCCTGGGAAACCACTAATCTCTGTTTCTATAATTTTGTCTTTTCAAAAAAACATTTACATGGAATCATCCACCATGTTATTTCTGGGGATTGGCTCTTTCCATTCAGCCTGATTTTCCGGAGATTCATCCAGGCTGTGGCATGCATCCGTGATTTGTTCCTTTTTAGCGCCAAGTTGTATTCCATGGCATGGATGTGCCTCAGTGTCTCCACTGAACCCTCAAAGGGCATTTGTGTTATTTCTAAACAGTCATGGATGGGTCCTGGGTAAGTAGAAGTTTTCATTTCTCTGGAATAAATCCTTAACAGGTGCAATTGCTAGGTTCTATTATAAGAACATGTTTAGTTTTTAAAGAAATTGCCGATTTGTTTTCTAAAGTATTCCCACCAGCAGTGTTAGAAAATCCAAACTCTTCCCGGGAATTACTAGAACTTGGATAATCTTGTCTCTGCTTAGCTCAGGCCTGAAAGCAGCACGTATCACTTCCATTCACTTGCCATTGGTGGAAACTAAGTCACACCACTGTTCTCATTGCAAAAGGATTTAGGGCTAGGAAAGGGAGTTCTTAGCTGGACGTCCATGTTGCAGGCACAATTCTATTATTATAGAGGAAGGTGCGAATAGGTTTTGATGAGCAGTCTTTGCCACACATGACTAGGTTCTTTCACCTTTCTTTCTTGTTTTGTCTGTTTGTTTTAGAGAGTGGGGGGAGGGGCAGAGGGAGAGGGACGGAGAGAATCTTAACCAGGTTCCACGCTGTGCACAGATTCTGGAGTGGGCTGTCTCAAGCTCATGACACTGAGATCACGACCTGAGCCGAAATCCAGAGTCAGATGCTAACTGACTGAGCCCCCCACACGCCCCTCTCCACCTTCCCTTCTTTTAATTACCACTTTCTTCAGTATCAGATAGTATAATAATTTCTGTTTAACCACCAAATATGATTTGTAAAACTCACAAGGAAAAGGATAATCAGTTATATGCACCCTTATGTCTGCTCTAGTTGCTGTTTCTTCTTCCTGATGCTCCAAGATCCCTTCTTTTATAATCTTTTTCTGTTTAAAGAACTTTTTTAAACCATTATTTAAGAGTAGGTCTGCCAGTGAAAAATTATTTTACCTATCTCTCATCTGAAATTGCTTTCATGTCTCCTTCATTCTTGAAGAATATTTTTGCCCATATAGAATTCGCAGTTGACATTTTTCTCTCTCAGCACTTGAAAAATGTATTGTCCCTTCATTCCTGTCCTCATGGTTTCATCTGGAAATCTGATGTAATTTTGAACTGGTGTTCATTGTTTTTTCCTGGCTGCTTTCAAGATTTCTCCTTTGCCTTTAGTTTCAGAAGTTTAATGAGTGTGTGTCTTGGCATGGATTTTTTTGGGTGTATCCTGTTTGGGATTTACTCAGCTTCTTGAATCTGTACATTTGAATCTTTTGCCAAATTTGGGAAGTTTTCAGTCATTGTATTTTCTTTCAGCCCCACTCTCTTCTTTTCTCCTTCTGAGACTCTGATAATATGAATATTAGAACTTTTGGTATTGTCCTACAGGTCCCTGAGGATCTGCTTACTTTTTTTTCATCCTGTGTTTTCTCTGTTATTCAAAATGGGGAAATGCTATTGATTTGTCTTCAGATTCATTGACTCCATCCTCTGTCATATCTACTCTGCTATTGAATCTATTCAGTGAGTTTTTCATTTCTGCTACATATTTTTCAGTTCTATAATTTCCATTGGACTCTTTTTGTGACTTCTCTTTCTTTGCTATGCTTTTCTCCTTTTCATTTGTTTCATTTGTTTCAAGCATTTTTATGCTGGTTGCTCTAAAGATAATTTCAACATCTGATTAATCTCAGTGTTGTCAGTTAATTGTCTTTTCTAATTCAAGTTATGGTTTTCTTAGCTCTTGGTATGATAGGCGACTTTCAATGACATCCTGAACATCCTGTCTACTATGTTGGGAGACTCTGGGTCTTCTCTAAGTTTTTTTAATTTTCCAAGCAGTTACCCTGTTTAGGTTTAGCACAGCGGTCTTAGCCTACTTTTGTGGGCTGTGTTTCCAGTGGTAGTTTAATTTTAAAACTTAGTGTAATTTTCTATGAATCCATGAAGTCAGCACCAGGGAGGTGCAGTTGAAGTAATAAAGCATGCATGCTATGAGTAGAGCAGCAGCAATGAATGTAGAAATGTCCAAGCAGGTGAACGAACACCTCCAAGAAAGAAAGGAAATTGGAGAGTCATGGAAGGACTGGCAAGAGAAAGATAGGTTTCTAGCCTTAGGAACTGAGACACAGGGCAGGGCAGGTAAGAAAACATAGGCTTAAGTATCAGGGTGTACTTGTATTAAGAACAAAGACCAGGTACTAGAGACAAGGTGAAAAGTTAACTTCCAAGTAGCTATGAAAGCTCCTTATCTAATGCCCTTCATCTGCCCGCGCTATTGGTCTGGGACAAAAGGTACCAGTGAGTAGGAAGTGTGGAAAGAGGAAGACTGTGTGCAAGAAAGGCCACAGTGTCATGATTAAGAGGATGGGCCAGAAAGCCAGAAAGTGGTCTTCAATGAATTGCTGAGGCTCTCTGAGCCTCTATTTCTGCAAAAAAGTTAATAATCACGTCAATCTGTAGGCCAAAGTTACGGGTTAAATGAGATCCTCCATGGATAGAATTGAGCCTAGTGCCTAACACATGGTAAGTGTCCAGTAAGTGTGAGCTAATGTTCTTACCCCTCACCTAACACTGACCTTGAATCATGCAAGCCCCTTCTCAGTAGTTCCTAATTAGTGACAATGAAAACAGGAAACTTCATGGTTGTTTAGAAGTTATAAAATATCATTCTCAGCAAAGTGCTCATTAATATGCTTGCCACCATTTCTTACAGACAGCACCAGAGGCTGAGATTTATTGAATGTGAACAATTTAAAATAATGATTTCTGTAAGCATACACAGAGCCAGCTTTCAATTACTCACTCTAATGGAGAAGATCAAAGTCATGAGTAATCCAAAACTGTGCTGGATCCAAAGTTAACTCTCTTTGGCTTGGGAATGGACTGGATGACCTTCTTTGCAGCACATCTACCTTTTGGATTCTTTCCTGCTTTGGCTAAAAATAAAATTTTAGCCAAAATTTACATTCTCTAGGCACACTAGCTGGCATCAAGTAAAAGTGCACATAAATGTTCTTGGGGGAAAGGGGAAGCTAAGGGGCACCTGTGTGGCTCAGTTGGTTAAGCGTCTGCCTTCAGCTCAGGTCATGATCCCAGGGTCCTGGGATCGAGCCCCATGTTGGGCTCCCTGCTCAGTGGGGAGCCTGCTTCTCCCTCTGCCTGCCACTCCCGCTGCTTGTGCTCTCTGTCAAATAAATAAATAAAATTTATAAAATTAGAAAAAAAGAAAGAAAAGGGGAAGCTGAGATCATGATATCAAATTTGTTGTGGTGAGGAAAGGATTCACTATACATTTTTGTTGGTGGTTCTCAAGATTTAAAGGAGATAAAATCACATGGGGGGAACTTGTAATTAAAAATACACATTCACAGTCCAACCCTCGAAATTTTGTTTCAGTAGCTCTTGGCTGGAGTTTTGAACTCTGCTTTTCTTTTTTATTTATTGTGGAAAAACTACATAGCATTAAGTTTACCATCTTAACCATTTCATGTGTATAGTTCAGTAGTGTTAAGTATATTCACACTGTTGTGTAATAGATCTCGAGAACTCTTTCACTTTGCAAAACTGAAACTCTTTACCCATGAAACATTAGTTCCCTCCTCTCTTGTCTTTCCCCAGCCCTTGGCAACCACCTTTCTGTTTCCTAGTTCTATGATTCTGACCACTTTAGATACTGCATACGAGTGGAATCATACATTTGTTCTTTTTTTTTTTTAAAGATTTTATTCACCTATTTGACAAACAGAGAGGCAGAGAGGCAGGCAGAGAGAGAGGGGGGAAGCAGGCTCCCTGCCCAGCAGAGAGCCCGATACAGGGCTTGATCCCAGGACCTTGGAATCATGATCTGAGCCGAAGGCAGACCCTTTAACCCACTGAGCCACCCAGGCACCCCATACATTTGTTCTTTTGTAACTGTTTTATTTAACTTTGAATAATGTCCTTGAGTTTAACCCATGTTATAGATGTGACAAGATTTCCTTCCTTTAAAAAAAAAAACTATTTATTTATTTATTTTGGTGGGGTTGGGGAGAGAGGCAGAGGCAGAAGCAAAGAGAGTCTTAATCAGACTCCACGATGAGTGTTGAGATCCATGCAGTACTTGACCTCACGACACTGAGATCACAACCTGAACGGAAACCAGGAGTTGGCTGCTTAACTGACTGTGCCACCCAGGTGTCCCAAGATTTCCTTCCTTTTTAAGGCAGAATAATATTCCAGTATATGTAGAGACCTATAGACTATGTTTTCTTTATCCATTCATCCATCAATGGATGTGCTGCTGCTGCTGCTGCTGCTTCTTCTTCTTCTTCTTCTTTTTTGGATGTACTTTTCTAGTAAACACTTTCAGTAATTGTTACGGCTGGATCTTTCATACCCCACTGTGGGAATCATGGTGTAGACCATAAACTTTAAGCTTGGAAAGACCTTTACATGAGAATCAGGTATCATGCTCCATTTTACAGGTAAACAAGCTGAGGTCCAGAGAAGAGAACTGATCTGTTCAGTGCCACAGAATTAATGCTAGAATATATGTGGGACTCAGTTCTGGATCCTCATATAATGTAGGTGATAATGGAGGTTTCTGAGGAAGAGAGGAGAGAGAAGGTCAGATAAAGGACCTAATATTGGACCTTGGTGTGCATTCACATTAGGTGGGGTGACAGAACACAAGAATCAAGAAAATGATTAGAGTGAATTTCTTAGATCTTGGCTGATCTATTCAGAACCTTCTAGCCCAGCAGTTCTCAAACTTCCTTGCATCTAGGTCAATTTGGGCACTTGTTTAAAGCATAGACCCTCATAAAAAGTACAGAAAAGGGACTATAGTCAATAATATTGTAATAACTTTCTATGGAGGCAGGTGGTAACTACACGTACCCTGGCAAGCATTTTATAATGTATAGAAGTATCAAATCATTATGTTGTATACCTAAAACTAATATAAAATTTTACGTCAACTATCTGTCAATTAAAAAAAAAAAGCGTAGACCTCCAAACACTTTGATTTAGTAGGTCTTAGTTGGTGCTCCAGTTCCTGCTTTTTTTTAAGAGAGAGATTTTATTTCTTTATTTGACAAACAGAGAGAAAGAGAGAGAGAGCACATGCAGGGAGAAGTGCAGGCAGAGTGCGAGGGAGAAGCAGACTCCCCGCTGAGCCTGACATGGGGTTCGATTTCAGGACCCTGGAATCATAATCTGAGCCGAAGGCAGATACTTAACCGACTGAGCTGCCCAGGTGCCCCTCTGCTTTATTTTTTTAAGTAGGCACCTCAAGTGGCTTAGAATCCAATAGATGGAAAATTACACTTGGTAAAAACACTTGTCTAACCTTTTATGATCTTGAAAGTTTGTTGCCAAAACATTTTAAGTAAATATCAAGATCTTTGATAGTTCCGGACTTCCCTTACTGAATGGCTTGGGAGCTGGAGTGGAGTCTGACAGCCTATAAGGGGCTCTGAATGATCTGTTTGAATAGGACCAGCATGGGATGTTGTTTAAGGATGTGGGATTCAGGGCTGCGCTGGTCTGGGTTAAAATCCTGCCAGCACCACTTGCTAGCTAAGTCATCTCAGGCGAGCTTTAAGTTTTTTTTGCCTTTGTGCCTGATCTATAAAGTGGGAATAATGATAGTATTTGCCCCATAAGGTTGTTTTGAATGTGGTACATAAATAAAGAGTTTTTAGCAACCACTTAAACGCAGCTTAAATTACTACTCTTTTCAGGGTTGTTTGGAGAGCAGGTACTTTGCTCAGGATTAATTTACTGAAGTTTCTAAGGGAGCTAGAGTGGCCAACATTTCCCCGGAATGCATGAGTTTTGGTGCTAAAACCAAGACCGTCCTGGGAAAACTGGGATGGTTGGTCACTCTAATGGCAGAACATTTTTTGAAGCTCTTCAAGTACTTATTTACATACATTATTTTTATTGGTAAACAGTAGTTAGCTCTAAGCCTCAGAGGCTTTATTAATTCAATAAGCAATACTTGCTGAAAGTTATCTGAGAATTTACGTATCTATTAGCTGCTCCAGCTACAATTCCTACCTTGCTGGACCTGGAGAGAAGGGCATGGGAGGGAGTGTATATCTAGGTTTCCTGGAATTCCCTATATTTGGAATGTGCCCAGCTATAATGTATTTCTTGATTAGGTGATATATTTCTTTTAGTAAAAACGCAGGTATGTATTAACAGTCTGGACTAGTCTTAAGATGCTATTTGGTGGTGCAATGAATGTTAGGTGGATGAAGAAGTGACTACCAACGAAGACGGTTTGACTTGGGTGTTTTGGAGAATTTATTTATGAAATGGATAGATACAATTTGGAAGTCATCTCCTTCTCAGACAGCAATTTCCTCCCTTGTGCATCACTAATTCTCTCTTAATGTGGCTTCCCAGAATACAAGTATGATACCAGTCACTTACATTGTCCTGGTGAAGAGGCCCTTGGGATGTCCATAAAGAGCATTTGTGGAATTTCTGAATACGGCCATAAGTCATCCGAGATGCATATACATAAACACAAACATATGCGTATACATACATAGTATATCCATCAACAATGCCAAGCTAAAGTCATCCATCACCTCTAACTATGTTCCGGGTGGGACGTGAACTTGGCTGAACACACACTTTTGTAGGGTAGTGCTTGGGCCTGTTAGGGAGGCTGAGGGTTGAACCCCCTTTTCTTTTTATTTTTTTTATTTTTTTTAATACCAAAATTACATATTTGTTATTATTAGTTAACCTACAATATAGTAATACCTGACATTTATGTGACTGAAGCAATTTATTTATCCAAAAATTAGGGATGTGTTGAATGTGTATTCAAATAGATATCATTAACAAAGGACTTTGTATTTTTCAGAATACAGTTAACGTATAGATTTTTTTTTAAATTTTATTTTTTATAAACATATATTTTTATCCCCAGGGGTACAGGTCTGTGAATCGCCAGGTTTACACACTTCACAGCACTCATCATAGCACATACCCTCCCCAA
>NW_019154164.1:5058884-5147188 GCF_002288905.1 Enhydra lutris kenyoni | reverse complement strand
ATGGACTCTGAAAAACAATCTGAGGGTTTTGAAGGGGCGGGGGGTGGGAGGTTGGGGGAACCAGGTGGTGGGTATTGGAGAGGGCACGGATTGCATGGAACCCCCTTTTCTTTTTAAAGATCCACCTTACTTCCTCCGACCAGAAGGATTTGCCATTTTCCATTCACCACTAGATGGCCCATCATTCAAAAAAATCCTTCATTCAGAAAAGGTCTATTGATCAAGTTTTCCACAATCATTTGAGTATTGCTTTCATGAATTTCAGCCCTATCATAGCTTATTACTATATGCGCTTTTGTTTTGTTTTGTTTCATCCTTAAGATTTTTATTTATTAACTATTTATTTGACAGAAAGAGCATGAGCACAAGCAGGGGTAGCAGCAGGCAGAGCAAGAAGAAGCAGCAGGCTCCCCACGGAGGAAGGAGTCCAATGCAGGGCTGGATCCCAGACCCCTAGGATACCAGGCCCCCAGGATCATGACCTGAGCCAAAGGCAGATGCTTAACCCACTAAGCCATCCGGGTGCCCCTACCATATACTCTTTTGAATATATTTTTTTAAACTGGCTTAATTTTTAACTTACATATGCCTATTTTAGAAGTAAACTGGAAGATGGTGGGGCAGGGGGGAGGAAAGAGGCATACATAGATGAAAAACACAATGGCCCCAGAAAGAAAGAGCTGCAGCAAAGACTGATGGGAAAAAATCATGGGTCTGGAGGTGGTGATCCAGGAGACAAGGGACCAAGACCAGTCGACAGCAGAAAGATGGAGGAGGCAGATGAGTAACAAGGGATCTCAAAACTATGAGGGGAAAGCTGGACAAAAGACAGGGAGAGGAAGGCATAGAATCTTGGGATGAGGAGGATGTGAGGCTGATATAGAAACGTTGGCATAGGGTGCCTGGGTGGCTCAGTCATTAAGCGTCTGCTTTGGCTCAGGTCATGATCCCAGGGTCCTGGGGTTGAGCCTCATATTGGGCTCCTTGCTCAGTGGGAAGCCTGCTTCTCCCTCTCCCACTCCCCCTGCTTATGTTGCCTCTCTCACTGTGTCTCTCTCTATCAAATAAATAACTAAAATCTTTAAAAAAGAAAAAAAAAGAAATGCCAGCATAAGAAGTTTGCGTAAGATGAGGCTGCTGCTGAGTTAGGCAAGCCAGATGCTGAAAGAAAGGTGGAGCTCGAGGGAAAAGTATGGGCGTGCGATCTGAGGGCTTGGGGAAGATTATGATGTACATCATTCTTGGCCACTTACCCAGTTTCCATGATGGCTCCCTTCCTTCTTTCCCTTGGGGGAACATTGGGAAACACTGTTCAGTAACGAAACCCCAGACTGTGGCCCAATAGACCACAGACTTATCATGCCTTACCTGTACACCTTGTGACCATGCCTGTTTGAGAATTCAGAATTGTTGGGATTTTAGAAAGGTAACGCGAGTACATGCTAGATCTTAGGTAACATACCCAGTGTTGTCCGGGGCAATGCCCCATCATTGACCATGTTAATATTTCTGTAGCTAAACGCATGATCTGTCACACTTAGTGGAATAGACGAAGACTAGGAAATAGCCTCAGGTCAATTCAGATTAGGTTTTGGCACCGAAGGAATTTTAATGCCAAGCTTAAAGCAAAACAAAACAAAACACCCTCTTGATTTGGTGTCTTATTTTGACACTGCTTATGTCTTGATTTTGAAGCTTGGTCATGGGTACTTGGGAGCTTGTCTTGTTACTGCTTATACCTTTTTGTATGTGTAAAATAATAATTCTTTTAAGTAGACTTCATGCCCAGCATGGAGCCCAGCACAGGGCTCAAACCCACGACCCTGAGATCCTGAGATCGAGACCTCAGCTGAGAACAAGAGTCGGACCTGTCACCGACTAAACCCACCCAGGTCCTTCTGTGTAAAATATTAACTTTTAAAACCTTTGAATGACATAGGTTCACGTATGTTCTGAGAGGGCACATGACATGGTCCTCCATTCACAGCAGGTTTGCTAAATACTTGTTGAATGGAATCAACTTGATCTAGCCTTCCCAGCCTCATTGTTTGTTATCCTTGCCTTACAAAAAGCAACAGATGCTCTGCTGGTTAGGGAGGTTAGTCTGGTTGTGAATATAAATAAGAATTAAGCTGGAACAAAGACTGGCCCTAGGAAAAATTCATTTGTTCTTCTATTCATTAATTTGACAAATATTTATCATGGACTACTATGAGTCCAGCACCACACCAGAAGCAGAAAAGTCATTGGAGGCACCACGTAAACAGAATTTCGTCTCTACCATTGAGAAATTCATGGTCTGGTGGGACAGATGAGCCACTCATATCTGCCTGTGATTTAATGGGCTGAGTGAAAGACACTGAGGTCAATGACAGCTCTAAGCAGGTGTATGGACACCTGTGTGTCTTAATAGAAGAGCTGTGATTTGCAGTTTCCATGCTGCTACAGTGCAAAATGGCAAAGTGCTCCCAGTGCTTCCCGACCTGTGGGGGCTCATGTCTTCCCAAATTCAGGGTTCCGAGGTACCCAAAGCTTCCTCTGAACCCAAGAAGGAGAGCAATGGAAGCCCGTGGTTGGGGCCTTCCAGTGCTTAATGAGCATCATCTTAGGACCCCCTGAGGTAATGATGACCTGATGACCCATGTTCTCCTGGATGATAATCTGAAACACCCCTGACCTTATGGTCCCTGCACTAGACAGTCCTGCCCCGACAACCCACACAAGAAAATGCCTTCAAAAGTCTCCATTCCTCAGAGAAGAGTTTTTCCTGGAACCAGAGGCAACCAAGGTTTTCCAGTAACAAGATCTTGGTTTACTTCTTGCTTGATCCTGGCCTGACTCACCTCAGCCTGTGTCTAGACTGTGATGTGGGCCACAGAGATTCTTAACCGGGGGATAATAAAGAAGCTGACATAGGTAAAGTGCTTAACATAGTACTTGGCACATAGTAAGCCCTGTAGCATTGTACCTACCTCATAGGGTTGGTGTCAGAATTCAATCAGATTTCCCATGTAAAGGGCTCAGCACGCAAAAAATATTGGCATCTATGACAATGGTGCTAATATGGTAATGATGCTAATATGATAATCATCCTGGTCAGGGAATGCCCCAGTCCAGTGAATTCCACCCCATAATCTACATCTCTAAGAAGCTGATCCTCGCGAGGTCAAAGCTTGGCTTTGGAAGAGGAGCTGGGACTCAACAAGGTCTGTAAATCCCATGACGGTGAACTCAGATCCTAGAGAAAGAGGCTGGGACCCCTGTCTCTCCACTCCAAAGACATAACTGTCACAGAGATTACTAATGACCGCTTCCTTGGTAATTTTGATTGGCCGTTTTCAGCCCTTATCTCTTGTAACATTTTTCTGTCAGCAGGCAACAGTGGCATGGTCAAGTCTTCCTTTTCTTCTTCATGACACATTGTGTTAACGGAGATGACACCACACCCTGAGGCTTTCCTCTTTCTGCCTCTTCTTTCTGACTCTCCTTTGCAAGCCCTTCTTCCTCCACCCATCTCTTTTTTTTTAAGATTTTATTTATTTATTTGACAGACAGAGATCACAAGTAGGCAGAGAGGCAGGCGGAGAGAGAGAGAGAGAGAGAGAGAGAGGAGGAAGCAGGCTCCCCGCTGAGCAGAGAGCCCGATGCAGGTGTCTCATTCCCAGGACCCTGGGATCATGACCCAAGCCGAAGGCAGAGGCTTTAACCCACTGAGCCACCCAGGCTCCCCACCTCCACCCATCTCTTAACTCCCGCTAACCGTCAGGATTCTTTCTCAGACAGTCTTGTTTTCCCATTGGACATACTCTCCCCTGCATCATCTTTTCCACACCCATGGGTTCAGTGACCCAAAATGCTGATGATTTCTAAATCTCTAGCTCAGATCTCTCTTATGAGTTCTGCACCCATAGATCCAACTGTCAAGTGGACATTTCCTCATGGATGTCTTATGAGCACCTCAAATCGACCTGGTTCTAATTCAAGTTAGGTTCGTTTGCCTATGAACAGAAGACCTTGCTTCCCCTCCTGTGTTCCCTATCTCCCTCTCGCTCATCACCTACATCTAATCAATGTAGATAGATAGACAGATAGATAGATAGATCTTCTAGAATATACTCTGAATGTATCCACTTCTTTCTCTTCATTGTCATCATGCTAATCCGGGTCACTGTCATCTCTCACCTGAAACAGTTTTCTAGTGGGTCTCCTTCCTCCCTGTTTTTCCCCTACTCAGACCCCTCCCCACATGAAAGCTAGGAGGGGTTTTCTGAAACAGCAAAATGATTCGGTCAAGCATCTGCTTAAAATCGTTTGGCAACTCCTCATTGTTTTTAGGTAATAATAATTACAACTTGCATTTATGTAGTATTTAATATATGCCAAGTATTCCTCTGAGATATAAATTGACAACATCTGATGAAGAACTGAGGCCTAGCAACAACTATGTGAGTGAGTTTGAAACTGGATTATCCAGTCCTAGCCGAGCCTTGCAAGATGACTGCCTCAGCCAACAGCTTGATTACAGCCTGAGCTTGAATTACCTGGATAAGCCACTCCTAGATTCCTGATGCTTAGCAACTCTGCAAGATAATGAATGTTTGTGGTTTCAAACTGCCTGTATTTGGGAGAAATTTGTTACACAGCTGTAGATAACTCGGGCACTACTCTAGTATATTACTTCAAACTCCAGTCATTCAGTCAGTCATTCAGCCAATAGCCATTTAATGAGTACCAAATATGAAAAATATGAGTACCAAATATGAAAACTACATCTCTGCTCCCTCTCCCTTACCTTTGTCCACCCCCATAACAGTAATAAGGAGCTATCCTTCAATCCCAAAAGGTGACATGAGTTATCATGTTTTTGTGCTTTGTGCTGAGCTAGCCTTTGCCTCTTTCTTAGCCCAGCTACCTCCCAGTCTTCCTCGAAGCTGGGTCCCTGTATCCCCTTCAGTCAAGTTGCCTACTGCTCTCTTGTGCTCCATTAACACTCTGTTACCCACCTCTCCGCACTCATCTCAGCATTTTTCTTGTCCAGCCAAACTGAACCTTGAGGAAGGAACTATGTCTTACCCATCTTCACATCTCCCTGCTTGAAAGCCTGTAGAATGAATGAACCAATGGGTGAATGAATGTAAGCTCTGGGGAGCAGGGCAGCTATCTTTGCCTTCTTTGTTCACTGATGTACCCCAAATGTCTAGCATAATGCCTGCTAGAGAGTAAGTGCTCAATAAGTAACTGTTCAGTGTTGTGGAAGGTTTAACGAAGAAACAAGTACATGAATCCAAAGCAAATAGCCCTTGAACATAGGAAAAGGCATTCAATCACACTTCTACTAAATTAAAACTAACTTAAATTAAATTAATATAGTAACTAAAACCAAACTTGCAGACTATTTCCTTTCTTATTTAATTGGCCCAACTCTGAACATCTGATAGTACTCAGTCGTAAAGACTTGGGGAAGTGAACACTCTCACGCATTGCTGTTGGGAGTGCAAAATGGCACAACTCCCATGGAGAACAACTGGGCAAGACCCATCAACATTTAACAAATATTTGCTCTTCTGGGTATCTGTCTTGCAGGTAGCCTTTCACACTTATGAAACAACTCACAGACTGGGGTATTTGTTGCCGTATTGTTTATAATAGTAAATGGTTGGAAATAACCCAATGTTCATCTACAAGCATTTGGTTAAATAAACTGTGGTCTATTTGTACAATGTAGCATCACACAGTCGTTAAAAGAAGATGATCAAAGGAGCTGCCTCAGTACTGTAAATTGAAATATCTTCATGATCCATACTATGGTGAAGAAAGCAAAGTACAGAAAAGGAAATAAAGCATGCTACCTTCATGGAAGAAAGCAGAAACATATTTTAAAAAAAGATACATTGATTTGCACAAATATTAAAGAGTTATACAAGAAGTCAGTAAAGGTGGTTACCTCTTTGAGGCAAGAGGATTGGGCAAAAAACGGAATAAAATGAAGACAGGGTGAGACGCAGACCTTCTTAATGTATTCCTTCTTAATAGGTTTGAATTTTGAATCATATGAATGTAATACTTACTTCAAAACACTAAATCACAAGAAAAACAGCCTGCTTGTAGCTAGCTATGCAGTTGAAAAGACAAACTCATTTGCTGAAACATAGGAATATGCTTTTCCCAAGGACACGTGTGTTCAAACAGGGACTCAAACCGGAAGCCAAAGAAATCAACCACGCATGGTCAAATTTCAGGCGTCAGCAGCAGTATAGTGAGGGAGAGGGGACGGAGCCTCGCAAGGCCCCCTGTCATCATATCCTCATCCCCTGTTCGCCATCATGACCACACATTCAGCAAACAAAGCCTAGAAGGAAGCTCTTGTAACCCAGGGCTAATACCAGGCCCCAGTTGTCCCGATATCTACAAATGCTAGCCCTGGGTACTATAAATGAATTTCTTTTGCTAATGGAGAATCAAGGCTCTTTGATGAAATATATGTGCAATAGAAATGTAGAAAGGTGCCCTTGGTCTTCCAGAAACAGAAAAAAAAAAATAGACAGGAAAAGAAAAAGCCATAGCCAGCCATCGATATCAAAGCCTGAGCAGTTTATCTGGTGCAAATCCTGTGATCATGAATGTCTCAGAGCTGTAATTCTGTCTGATTACCCTGTGTTGTCAGGAGGGTGGAAAAACCCAGAAGATTAATGTTTTGTGTGACAATAAGGTGGCAGGCCTGCAACTCTGAGCTTATCTTCCATGAATCAGGAGCCAGGCTGAGAGGTTTCAAGAGACAGCAACATTTTATAATGATGTGTGTGTGTGTGTGTGTGTGTGTGCGCGTGCGCGCGGGTGTGTGTGTGAGTGTGTGTGTGTGTAACGAGACCTGTCAAGCCCAGATTCATTAGTTTCTGATGCCATTGGCTTCCTCTGCCAAATGTCTCCATGCTCAACCCCCTTCTCCAGGTTGTTTTGTGGCATCAGTGCATCTAGGACAGAGTGGCATGTACACCTGAGGGGCAGGGGACAAGGCTGATTTGGGTATGGGCTCTGGTTTCTAATCCCTGTCAAAACACAGATGCCTCAGGAAATGTTGAAAAGCTGTTTCAATGGGAAGCCCACTTCAGTAATTGCTCATAGTTCTTTCCCAGAGCACCCAATGAAAGGGGGGCCCATTTAAAACAAGAGTGACGGGTGCCTGGGTGGCTCAGTCAGGGTTAAGCGTCTGCCTTTGGCTCAGGTCCCCAGGGTCCTAGGATGGAGCCCTGTTTCCCTCTCCCTCTACTCCTCACTCCTGCTCATGTACTCGCTCTCTCTCACTTAATCGCTTTCTCTCTCTCACTTGCTTTCTCTCTCTCTTTCTCTCTGAAATAAATAAATAAATAAATCATAAAAATAAAAATAAATAAATAAATAAGTAAAAATAATACAGCAACTTCCACTTTAAAAAAAAAAAAGTGGGGCGCCTGGGTGGCTCAGTGGGTTGGGCCGCTGCCTTCGGCTCAGGTCATGATCTCGGGGTCCTGGGATCGAGTCCCGCATCGGGCTCTCTGCTCGGCAGGGAGCCTGCTTCCCTCTCTCTCTCTCTGCCCGCCTCTCTGTCCACTTGTGATCTCTGTCTGTCAAATAAATAAATAAAATCTTTAAAAAAAAAAAATAAATAAAAAAAAATAAAAAAAAAAAGTGAAACAAGAGTGACTGTTCAGGGGGCGCCTGGGTGGCTCAGCTGGTTAAGCAACTGCCTTTGGCTCACGTCATGATCCCAGAGTCCCTGGATGGAGTCCCACTTTGGGCTCTCTGCTTGGCAAGGAGCCTGCTTGTCCCTCTGACCTCTCCCCTCTCCTGCTCTCTCTTGCCCATTCTCGTTCTCTCTCTCAAATAAATAAATAAAATCTTAAAAAAGAAAAAAAGAAAAAAAAAGAGTGACTGTTTAGTTGGCCTGTCTGTTGACCTCAAGTATTTAGGCTATAGCCCCTAGAACTTCCAAACAAACTTTGTAAATCTGCCCATTTTAAACAACAGAACTATCCAAAATTTGACTGTAAAGCTAGACTACATAGAAGCTGCGGGACTCTGGAAAAGCCACTTAACCTCCCAGATAGTCCACTTATCTATAAGATAAGGATGGTAATATTATCTAGCAAGGTTCTTGTGTGGCTGGGATGAGATAGGTATGCCAGTGCGTCCTGGTGCTCAGTAGGTAGCTGTCATTACAGCAGATACCTGGGGTTCAGAAATTGACTCCACAGCTTACTAACCATGGGACCTTTGGGCAACTTGCCTGATTTCTCTAAACTTCAATTTTCACAACTATAAACCCGAGATAAGAATCTTCACAACGCTATGAGGCAAGCACCATTAAACACAAGTTAAGAACTTACCACAGTGCCTCACATAGTAGTCATTCAAGAAGTGACAGTAGGAGCAGTAGGAGTAGTTATGGGTGAGAAAGAAAGAGGGAGAGGAGGTAGAGGGAGAAGAGGAGGAGTGGGAGGAAGAGAAGGAGTGGGGGAAGAAGAAGAGGAGGGGAAGGAAGAAGAGGAGGAGGGGGAAAAGAAGAGGAAGGGAAGGAAGAGGAGGGCGAAGGAAGAGGAGGAGGAGGGGGAGGCAGAGGAAGAGTAGGGGAAGGAAGAGGAGGGGGAAGAAGAAGAGGAGGAAGGGGAGGAAGAGGAGGGACGGAAGAGGAGGAGGAGGGGGAGACAGAGAAAGAGGAAGGGAAGGAAAAGGAGGAGGGGGAGGCAGAGGAAGAGGAGGGGAAGAAGAGAAGGAAGGGGAAGAAGAAGAAGAGGAGGGGGAGGATGAAGAGGGGGGAGGAAGAAAAGGAGGAGGAGGAAGACAGAAATGTACATAAAGGCTACAGGAAGAGAAATTTGACTCAAACACAATAACTTAGTGACTCCAAATTTGTTTTCAAAATTAAAAAATCATCTCACCCTTCCTCTCACCCCCACCACACACACACTTAAAAAAAAATCTGACTCCAAACTCTTTAGCATTATATTCAAAGATTTTAGGGTCTCTGTCCCCTTGATATTTTCCCAGGACCATTGTCTTCCGGTCTTCTTCCTCTATGCTGCAGCTCAGACAGGAAGTCCCACAGAGCTCATGCCCTGAGCACATAGTGCTATTTATACTATTATTATTAAATTGTTATTTATACGATTATTTATAATATTTATTGAGTACTTGCCACACGTAAGCTTCTTCCATGTGTTATCCCCACCAGACTGTAAGCTCAACGAGGAGCAAAACCATTATCTCTATCTGTTTACTACTCTACCCCAGTGTCTAACACGGTGCCGGGCACATGCAAGGTCCTTGATAAATAGTTCCTGATGCTTGAATAAATAGAATCCTCACAGCAATTCTACAAGATAGGTATAACCATCATTCCCATTTTACAGAAAAGAAACTAAGGCTTAGCGACATTAAATAAAAGTCATAAAAGTGTGGAGCTAAGGTCAGACCCCTGTTTGTCAGACTCCCCAGGCTCTGCCTAGAGCCACTCTCTCACCCAGCTTATTTTCTCCAATGCACACAGTCAGTTCTTATGTCTTCCTTCCACTGCTCATGCTGCTTGAAATGGTCCTTCCTCTCTGTCCATCTGATAAACTCATCTTGGGGTTTTTTTTTTTTTTTTTTTTTTGGAGAGATGGAGAGCCTGTGTGTGGGGAGGGGCAAAGGGAGAGAGATAATATTAAGCAGGCTCCACACCCAGTGCAGAGCCTAACTAGAGGCTCAATCTCCCCACCCTGAGATCAGGACCCAAGCAGAAATCAAGCTAGATGCTTAACCGACTGAGCCACCCAGGCACCCCGATAAACTCATCTTTTAAGACCTGCTTCAAGTGTAATTGTCTCTTACAATTAATCTACTTTTTGTATTATATTTTATTCTAGAGAGTATTTGAGATGGCTTTCAAAAATGCGTAACAGGGAAAAAACCTCAAATAAATGATAAAATCATAGCAAAGAGAAACACAGAATTAGGGGAGAAAACAAAGATCCAGCAAGGCAAGATTCATCTAGGAAAATCCTGCTGAAAGATTCTTCTGTTTCTAGAAAGGTAGGCCACACATTTATTTCTAAGCTTACTGGCAGCCAAGGCAAGGATAGGTGACCTGATCTGTTGCAGGATTCATGGTGTCTAAGTTAAAAAAAAAAAAAAATTCTCCCACCTTTCCATTTCTAAAAGAAGTTCAGTTTTTCTCTGGAATTTGAGAGAAATATCTTCTGAAGCTTCTCGAAAGAGAAACATACCCTATTAAATAAAAACTTTAAAGAAAAAAATTCAAAAATTAAATAAAATATTTTAACCAAAAAAATAAAATAAAGAGAGGGGCACCTCTTGATTCCGGCTCAGCTCTGATCTCAGGATCTGGGATCAGGTCCCATGTCAGGCTCCATATCGGCAGGGAGTCTATTTGGGGATCCTCTCTCTCCTTCTTTCTGTCGTTCCCTCTGTTCTCTCTCTCTCGCAAATGGATGGATAAATCTTTTGAAAAGATAAAGAGAAAATACCTTAAGATTTGGTGCATGCCATTCTCCATAACAGTCCTGTGATAATTTTTTTAAGGTTTTATTTTTTAAGAAATCTCCATATCCAAGGTGAGATCACAACCCTGAGATCAAGAGTCACACACTCTTCACCGATTGAGCCAACAACGTAGCCCCTATGGTAAATTTGATATCAAATTGCTTTTTTAAAAATATCATTCATTGCAAAACAGTGGCTTCCTTGGAGGGGCTCCTGGGTGGCTCAGGCATTTAAGTGTCTGCCTTTGGCTCAGGTCATGATCGCAGGGACTTGGGATCAAACCCTGCATTGGGTTCCCTGCTCAATGGGGAGCCTGCTTCTCCCTCTCCCCACCCCTAACTTGTGCTCTCTCTCTCTCTCTCTCAAATAAATAAATGAACTCTTTTTTTTTTTTTTAAAAAAATGGCTTCCTCTGAGAAATCTTTGCTAGCTACGACCCCCAACTTCTCAATGCTTCAGTAGGGCCCTTCTGTGTTCCCATAACATCTTGTCCTTCCTCCTCTCAGGTTACATGATAATCATTTCTATATCTACATTCCTCATTAGGCTGAAAACATTTTGACAACAGGTAACATGTTCAGGTTATCCCTGTATGTGTGCCTCGATTTCCTTACCTGTAAAATGGAGATAATTATGCTACTTCCTTCCTGGAGTTGTCACTATCAGTAAACAAGTTAATGCATGTGAAACACCTGGAACAGTGCATGGCACATGGAAGATATACAGTGAGTATGGACTATTGTCTTATTCTTGGCAACCATAACACCTAGCACCAGGCATTCAACCTGTAAGTGTTGGGTGACTGCATAAATCAGTGAGCTTCGGATCGAAGCTTGTGGATTCTCTTTGCCTAGTGAGCTCTCAAACTATGGAAGAAAACCATTAGTCTCAATTTTTTTTACCCACTCTCCTCCTTAGGTCATTATTCAAAGGTCACTTTTCAGTGACGCTTTACCTTGACCTCACTACCTAAAATTACAGCTCGCCTCAAAACATTTCTTAGATCCCCTTCTCTGCTTTGCCTTTGCCTTAACACTTCCCACTATCTAACACACTATATGTTTGATTATTTACCATGTTTTTTCCTGCCCCTCTCCATTAGAATATAAGTTCCAAAAAACCAGGGCTATCCTTTGTTTCTAGACAAGAACCTGGCAAAGAGTAGATGATTGGTAAGTATCAATTGACAGCATAATTGTATGGCAACGAGGCAGGGCAGGCACTACAAGGAGGCCAGCGAGGTGCCCAGGGCAGAACATTTAAGGAGGTGCTCACTCCTGGGACAGTGTTCTGGGCCAGACTTGGATGACCTTGAGAGTGACTGCCACCTTATACATCGCAGCCTAGACATTTCCCTTGACCACCCCACTCCTCGCCCAGAAGCCGGGAATGGACCAGATGACCTTGTGAGATTCCCTTTGGCCCGGGCAGCAGAGTGCTGGTAAGTGTTTACCAACTGGCTCTTGTGTGTGTGTGTATGTGTGTGTGTGAGTATGTGTGTGTGTGTGTGTGTGTGTGTAAGGGGATACCCCAATTTGCACAGCAATGTGAGCCGATTTCTGTGGCATAGATATTCCCATCATGGCCAATTTCAAGCTCTCACAATACGATGTCTCTGAAAATAAGACTTGCAAAATATGCCCAAACAGCTCTGTGAGCTGGTACCAGTTGACTCCAACACACCCCTGGCCAGGATACTGGGACTCATACTAAAGACAACCAGGGCCAGCAGGAAGAGTGGCAGAATTAAGAACAATGGATGAATCAGTATTACCCATCTCCACCACAAAAAATGGCCCACGGGTGCATATCCTGAATGCATGGTGAATGGCATCACTTTTGAAATCCAAGGAATGAAAGGAGGAACTTTGGCATTTTCTGAGGACTATGAGCCAGTCCCTCTGAGAAGCCTGAAATTGTTTAAAGTGGCTATTACTATTATGCCCATTTTACAGATGAGACAGCTAACGCGTAAGATATGTGACTTGCCCAAGGTGATGCATGGTGCAAGTAGTAGAGCCAGGATTCAAAGAGAAGCCTGGTCGATTCCAAGACCCATATGTTTTGTTTTGTTTTGTTTCGTTTTGTTTTGTTTTGAGAACAGTTTTAGATTTACAGAAAAATTGGGAAGACTATATAGTGTTCCTATGTATCCTACAAACAGTTTCCCTTCATCAACATTGTGTAAAATGACATTTTCTACAGTCAAGGAACCAATATGGATCCATTACCATGAACTAAATTCTATATTCATTCAGATTTCCTAACTTTTTACTTAATGTCATTTTTCTGTTCCAGGACATTCCATTTAGTGGTCAGGTCTCCTTGGGTTCCTCTTGACCATAGAGGTTTCTCAGCCTTTTTTTGTTTTGGGTATCTTTGATGGTTTCATGTGTTTTCTCTTACACAGCATAATATAGTTCTAGGGCC
The DNA here is from genome assembly GCF_002288905.1 of Enhydra lutris kenyoni. Taxonomy (NCBI): domain Eukaryota; kingdom Metazoa; phylum Chordata; class Mammalia; order Carnivora; family Mustelidae; genus Enhydra; species Enhydra lutris. Next base: position 5,134,240 of record NW_019154164.1, on the reverse strand, counting down.
TCAGAATATAGTGAAATCACCAAAGGTATGTATTGAGGAGCTTTTGCAAGCCCACGCATGTCTCACAGTCTGTATACCAGTGAATTCCATTCTCCCTATCTGCCCAGGCTTCCATTGGCTCCAGGGGACAGGTGTCACACCTGCCTTGTTTTCTATATTCAGTGACTAGCACCGTGCCTGGCACATACAAGGTACTGATTAAATAATTGTCAAAGATGAAAAGGAGAAAAGTAAAGAAGGAAAAGGAATGAATTTTTGGCTCATGGATACTGTTGGTGTTTATGGATCCCTGGAGAAGACTTGAGACAAGAAATTTGCCTAGATAGATCCAAGCGAATTCCTCTTTCCAACTTGTATTAATGAGATGAAGTTAAAGCCAGCAGATGATTTCCTCTTACCTGTTCTGTCAGAGAGTCACGAGAGCACGGGATTTGGGGATGGATGCTGGGATTATCTTCACCGCAGCATGGTTTTCCTGTCGTGTGCATGGGTGAGTGCCATGTGGGTGCCCATTCCAGTGTGGGTGACTGGCAGGCAGCATCCAGTGATAGCTTGAGTGTCAGAGGAAGTGGCCACGGGCTCCAGAATTCCCACAACAAATTCCTAGAGCAAGCGATCCATCCATGGATGATTGAAGCGTGATTGAATTCAGTTCCTGGCTACATTTCAGGATTCTTCAACTGGGAGCCTTACCCAAACACTTTTCATGAGATTTTTAAGAAAGCGGGGGGTATCTCTACGTTGGTCATTTTCCTCCCTCTCTCTCCATTTCTCTGTCTCCTCTTCATGAACATGGAATCATTGCCAGGTCCATAGTTGTCCAGACTTAAACATTCTGGACTGATTCAGCAGCTGGGGTTGGATATTCTGACGGCCTGCCGCAGAGGCGGCCTGCGGGCTGCATGCATCCCAAAGATGTCTTCTGCCCAGGCTGCTTGACATTTGAGAATTATTTTTTGACCATCTGAAAATAGCAAACAGCCAGGGGAGTTGGCATTTAAGAACATCAGCTCTCCAGATGGTAACTAGACGAAGCATGGTGATCCTTTTGCAATGTATACAAATGTTGAATTGTGATATTGTACACCTGAAATCAATATAATATACGTCCATTATACCTTGATTAAAAAACAACAACCACCACATCAGCTCTGTTGGTGTTTCTCGACAATCTGAAGCTCTGCCAACTTTTGACATGCAATCTGATGTGAGGTCACAAGGGGCTGGTGCTGGCTAGCGGCTGCCCTGCTTAAACAGAACACGTGTTCCTTATCCAGCTCTCCTTATCTGTCCAGCACTGAAGCAGGGAGTCAGGTATCCATTATTATCTTCCTCTGCATTAGTGTTTCATAATCTGGATGGGCATGCGCTCTCCCCTTTGAGCCCACGTCTGCTAGATTTATTTATTCCAACTGCCTCGCTGGGTCCTGTCGTCACTAAGTCTGTGTCTGAGTCTCTAACTCCTAACCTAGTCTAAGACCACAAGGCTGATGTGAGACACAGGCAGGGTCTGTGGCTGCCAGCACGGATGGATGGATGGATGGATGGGCGGGACAAGTTGCCACTAGTCAGCCCCTATGCCGCGAAAGTAGTTTCCTGGTGTTGCCTGTCTGAAATTCACACCGTCAGTCCCGTCTTAGGATTAAGGGCTTCATCTTGCCCTTTCAAGATGAAAACGTGTCCCATGGGAGGTTAGGCTGTTAGGGCAGTTCCAAGTTACACAAAGGGGAGAGGGTCTGCCCTAGAAGTACCTTGGGAGATATTTAGGATTGCTAACGTTGGCTCATCTCCAGCAACAGAGAGACAGGGAGAGGGAGGGAAGGAGACCCAGGACAAATAAGCTTTGCTGAGGTGAGAAAGTGAAAAGGAACTCAGAGCCTGAGGGCACAGCCCTGGCATGGAGGCGCTGGTGGGCAGGCTTGGGGTCCTGTCGGGGGAGGAGAGTTGGAAGGTATTGCTTCAAAGGAGGAGAGGCAAGTGCCAAAAACCGTCCGCCTTCTGTGGCCAGTGGGCCCTTCAGAGAAAGAACCGATTCGTTCTTTCGAAAAGATAGCTCGGTGGCGTGTAACTCACAGGTGGTGTGAAGGCCGGAACTCTATAAACAGACCCTCTTGCAGCGACCAGAGGCTATTTTTGATTCTCACAACATCATATGCTGGGCAGACAGTGGCCCTGTTGGCAATCTGAGAGAGTGAAGAGATGTAGCAATTGGTAGCTCCCTGGGGAGAGGGCTTTTTGGTGGTTTTCCCACTCCCAGCACACTCTGCGCTGCCCCTTGGCCATTCCCATTCTGGGAGCCTGTCCTTGATGTCCCCTTGTGTCCCCTCCCCAGCACCCCAGGGCCCTGAGGAGTCTGTGTGAACCCCTGGGGAAGGTGACGCTCCTCCAGCTGGCGGGCAACTGCCCAGATGAACCCATCCACCACTCCCTGCCCTGCTTCTCCAAATGCCAGCGGGGTTCCAGAACCCTCCTGTTCCTTCACCTCTCCCCTCTCAGAGTCCTCCCTTGTGGGCAGCTCTTTCTTGCTTCTCCCAGCCGGGCTTGCTTTCTGGGCTTAGTTAGAATGGCTCAGCTCTCCAGGGAAACAGCAGTTTTGAATGTGTGGTGCAATTTGGAATATACAGCCTGGGGGCGGGGGCAGCCAAAGCTGGGGTTATTATTCTGGTGTTTGGGGACTACCCGTCAGACACGGTCTATGCAATCCAGGGGGCAGGAGGGGATGGAAAAAGCAGGGGGACTTCGCCTGCTGTAATGTTTTTCGCCACGTCTCCCCATCTTACTGACTTCCAGCCTAGGCCATATCCGCTGTGCCTCTCTGAGGGTGCCCTGCACCCCCCATACACACACCATTGCTCAGGGTCCCAGCTCTGTCCCCCACATTGCCTCCTACCACCTGGGCACAGGCTGCATCATACTGATTTACAGATTAGTCAGATGAACGCTTAACACCCACCTCCCCTCAGCCTCGGCACCTTGCATTTCCATGAGAGTGACAAGAAGGGTGGAGATACTTATTATCTACTTTATTTTATATTGAAGGCAATCCTCCCAGGGCCCGCACTAGTCCCCTCGAGCAGTGGTAGGTACTTGGAGAGGCCGCACGAACTTTTTAGGCCACTGGGAACGCCGGGGAAGTGGTAATTTATTAGAGTCAACCCTTGATTCCTCCCATGAATTATCCACTTGGTGGGTTATCTGCTGCTAATGCCTTTCCCTAAGCTGGCTTCCCCTGCCTCCCCAGCTGATTTCTGAACTGTCTTTTCCCCCTGCTCTCTTGACAGCCTGTGGATGTGTGCTTAAGGAATGCAAACTCGAACATTTGCCTACGCAACATGGAACTACAGAAGAAAATTGGCTGGGGGCGGGGGTTGCAAAGTTCTAGTTCTTTCCTATGCCAGCCAGAAATGATTGGGGGTCTTCAATGAAATCCCCAAATTCTGAGGGCAGACTGTGTGCCAAGGCCCCAGTTTGGTAGCTAGGGAGGGAGTCCTTTTATTCATCCTGGTTGCTTTTTCCATCAGGCGTCCCAAGCTTGGAAGAGGGTAGCTGTCTAAGAAAAAATGGACACATTATACAAATTCTACCTCATCATCGTCATCACCACCACCACCGTCATCATCACCATCATCAACTTCATCATCATCACAAAGACAGCTAATGCTTTCATAGAACCTATTAGGTGCCAGGGATGAACTCATTCAAATGTCAGAGCTCTTGATTTGAGATATTTTTAACCCTGACTTTGAAGCAAAGAAACCGAAGTACAGAGAAAATTGAGTGACTTGTCCAGGGTCATGCAGCCGGCACCCAAACAGCCTTTATCCAGGGATCGCTGGCTTGTTGCTACACCACGCTTCCGTATGCTACACTAACCTGCCTCTCGCTACACATGTTCTGTTGTTTTGGGTTTTCATTACTACAGAACTACCCCCGAACTTCATAGCTTAAAGCAACAACCATTTTCTCCTTGTCAGTGATTCTGTGGGTCAGGAGTCCCAATACAGTATAGATGGCTTGTCTCCACATAGGATGTCTGGAACGTCTACGTACATAACTCAAAACAGCAGGGCCTGGTCAGGAGGGCTTGACTGGGCCCTTGTGTCTGCGGCCCCAGTTCCTTATTGTCTGCTAGGCTCCCAGCTTCTCCTCCACATAACCTTTCCATCCAGGTAACTAGAGCTTCTTCGGAGCGTGGTGGCCTCAGAGTGATTGGACTTCTTCCATGGTGGCTGGCCGCCCCTGAGAGAATGCGGACACTTTCACACTTCGGGAACTAAGCACAGTGTTATTTCTACCACATTCTCGTAGCCAAAGGAAGGCAAGAGACCAGACCAGTTTCAAGAAGAGAAATAACAGACTCCACTCCTAGATGAATGAAGTGGTATGCACATACACTGAAAGAATTAATTCATGGTGGCCAACTTTGGAGACTACCACACCACTTACATATAGAATATAAAAATATATATAATAATAAAAATAATGTATATTATATTATATATTATATTATATATAGTATATATGTATAGACAGTGAGGTGATATATATAATATATACACAGTATATAATATATATAATATATAATATATAATACATACACTATATGTATACTACATATACTACATATGCTGCATATGCTACTCCATATACTACATATGCTACTCCATATACTACATATACTACACAATATATAATATATATTATATATTATATTAAATAATATATGATATAATAATAAAATATATATAATATAAATTATATATATAATTTATATTATGTTTTATATAAGGTAATATATTACCTCATATGTTTCTGTACACACACACATCAAAATTTATGAAAAAAGCCAAAAATTGCAGATTTTTTGACCCATACTCTGCCACCATTTACCCTATGTCAAAAGGCTTACTGAATATTGATATCCATTCCCAGACATAGATCCCACTAAGTGTTTCAGTGCCCCTTCCAGTAGCTTAGCCAGGTCTCCCAGATCCCAATAACTTAGAGGACCATGATTCTAGGGCCGACCCTGAGTCCTACCTACATGGAATGGTTTCTTTCTTCTGAGACGGACACCAAGGGAGCTCCTCAAATAGGGTTCTATCCCAGGGCTGTAACCCACTGGGACTCACACTGGGAAAAATCATCCAACCTAGAAGATCCCATTGCCTCAAGTGAAGCTTCTGCCATTGAAGATTGCTGGTTGTGTGGTGTCAAGGGGAAAGAGTAGACCAAAACAAAACCCTTCAGGAAACCTGAACTTGTGATTCTGGTTCAGCTTTTCGGCATGTGAATGAGGGGAAGACAAGAAGGAGGTAACCTGAAGATACAGCAGACATCTCTTCGTGACTTATCATGTCACCTCACTGTCTACACATCCCAAATGGCCATGAATAAAGTGGCTTTTTTTATCTCCCTCCCCTGCAGATGTGCTTTTGTTTTCTTCTTTTCTCTCCCCAAAAATGGCAGAGCCTTTGGCGGGAAGTGCCATACTCCACTACCATGCTCAACCTCTTCCTGTTCTAAGCCTGGCTGTCACCTTGTTCCTATTGCTGAGAGCTCATTCATTCATTCATTTGTTCAATACTTATTGAGGGCTACTGTGTGTGAGGCCCTGTTGTAGGAACTCAAGATACATCAATGACCAAATCAGACCAAAATACCTGCCTTCAGGGAGCTGACATTCTATTGAAAGGTAACAGACAATTAACTAAATAGGTGAAATAAACAGAGTATGTTAGGAGACGAATGCTACTGGAGGAAAATAGGACAGGAAAGGGAGGCAGAGATGCTGGGATGGTTGGGGGAAGGGTTCAGGTTTAAACAGTGTGCACAGGGAAGGTCTCTCTGAGAAAATGACATCTGAGCAGAGAACAAAAGGTGAAGCAGGAACTTGTGTTGAGAATAATGTCTAGGAGGAAAAAGACAGAAACAAGAACAGTTGGAGGGGATGATAGATTGGATTGTTATTCTTAATTTTCACTCCCTTCCTGCTTTAGAATCTTATATACATTTCCTGCCCACGTGACTTTGCAGCACTTCCTTCCAGAGCAAGCAGACTCTATTTTGCTGATGTACATGGCCACATGACTTGCCACATCCACCGGAATGTTGGTAGACATGATGCTAGCCGATATTTTAAATGCGCTTTTCCTGATTTAGCTTGGCCTCTTGCACACCTGCCATCTGCCTTGAAAAGAACATGCCTGAACTGGCTGCTGGTCCCAGAACAAAGAGATACAAGGACAGGATACGAACTTGATTCTTTTTTTTTTTAAGACTTGTTTATTTATTTTAGAGAGAAACGGAGAGAATGTGTGCATGAGGGGAGATGGGCAGAGGGAAAGGGAGAGAGATAATCTCCTGCAGACTCCCTGTGAAGCAAGGAACCTGCCATAGAGCTCAATCCCACAAGCCTGAGGCCATGACCTGAACCAAAGTCAAGAGTCACTGAACCGACTGAGCCACCCAGGCTCAGAGTTCAATGTTTCTCCCATAGACTGTCCTGAGTTCTAGACTTTGAAAAAGCAACAATAAGGGCACCTGGGTAGTTCAGTCAGTTGGTTTTGGCTCAAGTCATGATCTCAGGTCCCTGGATGGAGCCCCACATTGGGCTCCACCCACAGGAGGGAGTCTGCTTGACATCTCTTGCCCTCTGCCCCTGCCCCCACTTGTGTGTTCTCTGTCTTAAATAAATAAATAAATAAATCTGAAAAAAGAAAAAAGAAGAAAGAGCAACAATATCTCCACTTTCCTGAATTGCTTGAATGCTCCGAAGCTTCCACCCCAGCCTAACACATCACTCCATTTCCTCACCTAGTGGTGATTTTGAAATTTCTATGTTGAAGCAATCTCTTTTGGAAGGCAGGCAGGGGACTTTTCTTGAAGCTGCCTTTGTGTTAAAAGCACATGACTTTCACTTGGGTCATGTGCTATTCAAAGCAATAAAAAGAGTAATTTTTTTCTAAAGATGGTTTTGTTTATATGTTACATAAGACTGAGAAAATATCCATTTTCTATATCACATAGTACAAACCAAAAAGACATTCTTATGGTCAGTCTCATATGAGAACAATGCTTTCCAAGAGCCAGTGGCCACCGGGCATCACTGATAGGATGATCTACTTTGTTTCAGGAATTGTGCTAGGTGCTGAGAATACAGTGGTGAGGCAGATTACTGCTTAACTATTTTGTCACCCAGCCCTGAGAGTGTTGTTAAAATCAGGAGTGGCCATGCGACCTGCTTTGGCTAATGAAATGTGAGTGGAAGAGACTGTGTCACGTCCAAAGAGATTCTTCCAGAGCCATAGAGTGATAACACTGAGGTCTGTCTTCTCTCTGCCATGACAACACCGATATCTCAGGTAGGGGCTATTCTGTGAATCTGGGTACTGGAGTGAAGACACATAGAGCACAGCCATAACCAACCCATGGCCGACATGCAATATGAGCAAGAAATGAATGTTTGCTTGGGGAAGTCATTTGTTATTGCAGCATAACTTAGACTATACTGACTACCACAAACTGTAAATGAGACAGATGTAGTCATTGTCCTCATGGAGATTATAATTCTGTGAAAAAAAAACATAGTAAATAAGGAAGAAGAATCAGAGAAAGAGGGAAAAACTACTACAAGAAATAATATTTGCTGAAAGGGAGTATCAGTGTGCATGGACGTGTGCATGTGTGCATGCCTGTAGACCCCCTTTACAGAGATAATCAGGTCCGGTAGGTTGCTGAGCCTTGACCTATGGAGCAAAAGCCAACCCTCCTTCCTCTCTTCTCCATCTTTTCCCTTTTCCTCTTCTCTCCCTCACATTTTCCTCTCCTCTCCAGCACACTTTCTCCAAATCCTGTCCTTCTTTTCTTTCAACTCTCCACAGTTGTGTGCATAAGAATACATGCACATATGTGCACACTCACATGCATGGGCACACATGTATACACACACACACGGAAGAAGTGCCTTTGAGACTGAACTTGATAATCATAATCCTGGGAGCCCTGCGCTGCTTTAATTACAGCCATTATTCACAATACCTCGTACATTTTCTGTCTTGTTGACAGTATTTGGGAAGCAGCAGCTGCTCCCTTACTTTCACATTGATTGCTACTGTTTTGCCTTGCAAAGGAATATTAAATATCACAGTTAAACAAAAATCTTCAAGGCAGCTTCTGTTCCCAGCCATTCAGATCTTGTCTCTCTCATTCAGCTGAGCTCTGCAGAGCACTTTCAGATTGGCTCCTCTGCTCAAGTTATTTCAAAATGTCTGGCTTTGGTTTGATTCCAGCCTCCTCCTTAATCCCTCAACATCTCTGCTGCCTTTGCTAGTGTCTTCCTCTCCAGGTTTCCTTCAGTCCATTTCAAGATGACCTACCTCATCCAGGCCAACTCTCTGTGACTTTGGTCATGAACTCCATGTGGTTTTTAAGGACTCTGGGAAAATCCCTGCCCTCCACCTTTGCTCATTGTTCCTGAAATGACATGATTACAAGTGCATTCCTTCATCTGAAGGCTTCCAGGGTAACTGTTTAGTACATTTATTTTATTATTTTAATTTTTTAAAAGATTTTATTTATTTATTTGAGAGAGAGAGGGGGAGAGAGAAAAAGAGAAAGAGAAAGAGAGCATGAGGGGGAGCATCAGAGGGAGAAGCAGACTCCCCTCTGAGCACTGAGCCTGACATGGGGCTCGATCCCAAAACCCTGGGACTGTGACCTGAGCCAAAGGCAGACATGTAACCGACTGAGCCACCCAGGTGCACCTTGTGCTTTATTATTATTATTTTTTTTAAAGATCATGTACCCAGGGGCTCCTGGGTGATTAAGTCAGTTGAGCTTTTGACTCTTGATTTTGGCTCGGGTCATGATCTCGGGGTAGTGAGATCGAACCCTGTGTAGGGCTACACACTGAATGTGGAAACTTCTTGGGATTCACTCTCTTCCTCTTCCTCTGTCCCTCCCCACTCTCTCTAAAAAAAAAAAAAAAGATCATGGAACCATTAACTATCTGATCAGATCTATGATGGCTTTTCTTGGAAAATTGCACATCTCCATACGATTTTATGTACAATTTCAGAGGATTCTTGGATTTCCCAAAGCCCATTCATGCACCACCTCTTTAGGGGCACAAAAGTCCCAGGTGAGGTTAACCGATGAAAACACCCATCTCCCTGGGACGGGTAAGCATCTATCAGTGTGAATGAGTATAACAGATTCAATCCAGAGTTTTTAACAAAGAAGATAACATGAGGACACAGGGAAATTTAGGTGACTTAAAAGGGTTACTTAACTTAAAGGTCTGCCTTCCTCCCACTTTCTCCTTTCTGCAGTCTGACCCATGCTCAGGATCTTTCTCACTGCAGTCTTCTTTCAGAAAGCCCAATGCCCACAGGCATCTCCCCAAAGCACACAAGATGGACCAACAGGCCTGACATTTCCCCCACGTGTTTTGAAGTTCCAGGCCACTTGTCAAGGCTGACGCAAGTACCAGCACATTCCCCACACTCATCTTCTCATTTCTGAGATCTGTAGGAAGCATGTGCTTTCAACTAAATGCTAGCACAATGGTGTGAAAAGGATGGCAGTGGACACTGACCTCTGAGTTGAACTTCTGAGTACTTATTACATGGTTGAGAGGCAATTTCCTAGGCGTCAGAATCTGGTAGATCCATTGCCCCTTCATCTCTAACTCTGTCATATATGTGCTTCCTGAAACTCTTTGCCCAATCAAGCAAATGGTGTGGCTGACTGTTCATAATCCCTCTTCTCTTAGAGGGATGCCTCATGGTGAAGTGGTTGAGAGCATAGGATCAGGAAGAAGAATGACTTTTCCACTTGTGTGACTTCAGGCAAATCCCTTTGAACCTCTCTGAGCCTCCATTTCCTCATCTGTAATACAGAAATGAGAGTATCCCCTCTTCAGGGTGTCATAAGGCTAACATAAAATAATGTATGTTAAATACTTATATCAGCTCCTGGCATGTGGTAAGCACATATGTGTTAGCCATGATTATTATCCCCTGAGAATGACCCATTTTATACATAAAGGTGGACACCCCCTCCCACACACACAAAGTAGCTATGCCTATGCTAAGTGACACTGCCTTCCAGTCATAGCTGAATAATTCTGGGATAGATCCCTGGCTTAGACCGGGCCAGTGGAATTCTTACTCCAGGAAACATGAATTTTGAATGGAGTAAGGCAGAGAGGACAAACTGTTGGAGTTGTCCCTTTATGGCAGCACTTTTTGAGCATGTTTTGTTTGGCCCTTATAGTGTTTTTTCATTTTTAATATGGTGGAGGAGCCAATATTTAACAACTAGGGAATGTCATCTAACAATCCACAATTCTGACTTCACTCAGTCCAGCAGCACTGGGCCAAATTCCTATATGGTAACAATTGGCAAAGGAAGTAGCAACTGGCCTGCTTACTATAGGCTCCTTCAACTCTGCTTGAGCCCCTGAGTTTGTGATGCTTGCACCTCGAGGGCATGCTACTAGGTGCCCTGATTTCTGCTATTCCTGTGCCATGACTACCATACTCCTCCTTTGGGTCTATAAGATACTCCAGAATCCCACAAAGCATTCCCCTCAACACTGTATACTCCCATGAGCTACCTAGAGTGTCTGTTACTTACAGACAAAAGATACAAAAGACGCCAGGATGGCTAGACTCCCATGGCAGAGCCTCCAAATTAGCTCTCAGTATGATTGGTTCCAAAGAGCTGGCAAATTCCGTGAAGCAGTCTGCAGATATGCTGATTGTCTGATTGTCAAGGGTTGTAATAATAAATTTATCTATCTGGAGTTTCTGTCTACTAATATCTAAAAGAATGTGTAGTCTGACCTGATTTTCCCAGAGAGATACAAATTCAAACACTTTGTTCTGTTATTCTTAATATTACCATTGTATTTTTCAGATTGCATGTCCTAATCTGGGGGTTAGGAAATACACTCACCATCTACTTCAAATCTTAGTATTTTTTTTTTTATCATTTGAAGTAGCCCTGAAAAACATTAGGAGAGTGCATAATGGTATCACTTGAAATCAATTTTATGATCTTGATAAGCTCTCTTTAAAAGTGGTTTTCAATGGATATCTTCTTGGACAGAAATAATATTATGTACTCTCTGCCTAAAAATCACTACTTCCCTCTCCACATGTAAGAGCCCTACTCAAGCTTCGAGGTTCATCTGAAAAGCTGTCTTACATGGGCATCTGGGTGGTTCAATTAGTTAAGCATCCAATCCTGTGTTTCAGATCAGGTCATGAGATTGAGCCCTGTGTCAGGCTCTGTGTTCAGTGTGGGTTCTGCTTGAGATTTTCTTCCTCTACCTCTTCCCCTGTTCACGCTCTCTCTCTCTCTCTCAAATAAATAAATAAATACATACATCTATTTTAGAAAGCTCTCTTTCAGATAAAATTCCTCCCGCTCACTTCCACCAGTATGCTCCTAATAGCCCTTTGTATACACTCCGATTTTAGGACCCAGCATGTGGTTTATTTATCTTTCACACAGACAAGTGAGGTCTCTTGCCTAGAGTTTCTTGAGGGTAAAATTCTTATCTTAGTCATCTTTATAGACTGAGCACCTAACTCATAACAGAGGCGTCACCAATGCTTGATCTATGGATGTTTGTTGTTGAATGAATCAAAGACTAGAAACATTTCTGGGAAAGATGTCTCTGTAGGGTTTATATGGAGGTGACAAACATGGATTGCAAATATGGAATGGCAGGAGATAGCAGAATCTTTGGCATCACCTACAAATGAAAAACAAATGGCATACATCACAAGTAACTGGGGTGGGTTTTTTTTTTTTTTTAACTATAAAGATAGATTAAGGAAAATGACATAAAGCTATTAGGAAGAGATAGAAAGAATGTTAAGATCTTGAAAATAAATATATTCCCCTAGTATAGGCTTCTGTGAAAAATGCTGAAATTGTTTAGATGATTATTTATGGAAAAGTACATGTGCTTTCAATTAAGAGCGGCTGTTTGACAAAGTTCTGCTTACTAAAGCATATGAAAATAATGTTACAAATTAGAGATAGTGGAAGGCTTGGGGCAGAACATAGAGGTTTCTGAAGGTAGTTACAGAAACTTCTATGTTTCAGAAAACTTAGGCCAGAGGAAGAATGAAGACATGGGTAGTGTGAAAGACCCAGAGTGGAATACTCATTCCCAGAAGCCAGAAAATCGAAGCTGAGACCTGAATAGCTCTATGAACTGAAGCTAACTAAATAAACCACTTGGGGCTCTGAGAGAGGCATCTGTGAACAGCTAGAGACTTCACAACTGACCTCCCTTGGAACCTCAGAGCCCAAGACAACTTTAGGAGAAATGAAACACACCAAGATAACTAAATGCAAGATGTCAGAAGGTGAAGCCAGAGTCTGCTGAAACTGTACTGTAAAATAAGTGAGGGAATAAAATCTTGTGTCCGCTTATTTATTTTTTCACTTTATAGCTGAAATTGGATGCCCAAATTCTGTGATTGCAGCAGTGGGCTGGCGATCCAGGAAGACATAAATTTGCACAAATTGATAAGGGTGGTGTAGATTTGGGAGTGGAGGAGGCAGGGGCCTGAGGAGTGATGAGGAGAATGGAGGAAATATTTTTCTATGAGTTATCTATTGCTGCATAAAAAAATTAACATAAATTTAGCAGCTGAAAGCCACACATCTCTTATCTCACAGTTTTTGTGAGTCAGGAGTTTGGATATGGCTTAACTGGAGCCTTTACTTCAGGGTCTCTTTCAAGGTTGCAGTTAAAGCTGGGGCTGGGGTCTCACTGGAAGGTTCAACTAGGGAAGGGTCTGCTTCCAAGTTCACATGGTCATTGGTGTGATTCAGTTCATCATGGGTTGTTGGACAGAGAGCCTTGATTCCCTCCTGGTTGTTGGTTAAAGGTCTCCCTCAATTCTTTGTCATATGGGTCTCTCCAACAGGCTGCTTGATTCATCAAGCCATGTAAACAGTGAAGACAATAGAAAGAATCAGCTAGCAAGACCCAAGGACTGAAGTAACTTCTTATGACCTTTGCCATATTCTTTTGGTGAGAAGCAAGTTGCTTAGCCAGACCACACTCATGAGGAGCATATTATGCAATGTTATACCAGGAGATGGGGATTATCTTAGAGTCTGTGCACTACGGTCACTGGGTCTGTGCTCTAGTGGTTCTAAAGAAATTGATTTTGGGTCCAGTTAAAACAAGGTGTTAGAAAACCTATGTATTTTGGGTGATTTTGCACATAAAGTGTGTTGCTTCATGGTTCAGATGACAAAGTGAGTCACAAAGCTGGGGAGAGACCAACCCTCCCCCTGCTTACCACTCTGCTATAGACAACAATGCTGTGCATGGTCCAGAGTGTTCTTATGGGAGAAGAAGCTATGACAAGGGACTCTAATAAGGAAGTTAAGGGGTGCCTTTGGCTCAGATCATAATCCCAGGGTCCTGGTGGGGAGCTGGCTTCTTTCTTTCTCTCTGCTCCTCTTCCCACTTGTGCTCTCTCCTATGTGTGCCTTCTCTCTTTCAAATAAATAAATAAAAGTCTTTTTTTTTTAAAAAGGAAGTTAGATTAAAGAACATGAGAGGACATGTTTTTAAGCATAAAGTGAAATGCCCATTGAGACTCACAAATAAAACTGTTGGAGTCTTTGAGGCCAGTCTGTGTTCCTCCTTATGGAAGTGTCTCTGAGACCCTGCATTTGGTGTCATTTGGGCATTAAATATTCATGCGATCTCTTCATGAAGCCTCTATTTGTATCTAAAGACAAATTTATTATCTTTCTTCTCCAACTAGCTCCTCCTCCAACTTCCCTATTTCTGATAGTAGTCATTCAGTTTCAATACGTTGGGATAATCTTCAACTCACTGGTACTTTCCTAGAGTCGCTGCTGCCAAACTATTGATAGTTTGGACTCTCAATCTCATCTGTCATGTCACCTAGTCATCCGTCCATTATTGCAATTCCATATAAACTTATGATTTTTATGATTTTTCTATGCTTCCAGTTTTTCAATGGTGGACTATTGCCTGCTGGTTGGGTATTTGAGGCCTTCCTTGAGGGGTCCCAACCTACCACCCCCCTCTTCACACCGAACACTCTTTAGTCCCTGAACACATCAGTTTTCTCCTGTATCAGTTATAATACAGGTTCAGCCGCACACAACAGAACACCAAAAATAACAGTGGTTTAAGCAAGGTAGATGTTTACTTCTTGCTAATGTTAACATAGGAAGTCCAGGGTTAGTGATAGCTCCACAATCACTGGGATCCAGAACTCTTTTATCCTGTTGCTTCTCAACACACAACTTCCATGCCTGGGCCAATGTCACATCATGATTCAAGATGGTTGCTCCACCCCCAGTCATAATGTCTGCATTCCTACCAGGAAGAAGAAAGAGAAGTATCCTTCTTAGAAGGATACTTCCTGAAAGTTGTATCCACCACCAAAACATAGCTTATAGCTCATTGACCAGAACTTAGTCACTTAGCCACCCATAGCTCCAAGGGAGACTGGAAATACAAAGTTGATTCTGGCAGCCATATTCCCAGGTAAAAATTGGAGGTTCTATACTAAAGGAGAACTGATAATGGGAGACAAGTATCAGTCTCTGCCTTAGAATATCAAGCTGAGTTGGTTCCAAACTCAAATTCAAATTTAATTCTAATTTTAGAACTAGAAGAGAGACCTTTAGAGGCCATATGTCAAAATCTTGATTTTAAAGAAGAGAAAGCCAGAATCCAAAGACAAAGTAACTTGCCTATAACAAGTTAGTGGCAAACCTGAGATTAGAACCTGACAAATTTATCTTCCTAAACTCTCCTACAATCGTTAAGAGAAAAAAAAAATGTGGTTGAAAACCAGAGGCTGGGGAGGGAAGAAGGTTGTGGTCACCTCAGCCATGCCATCAGCAAGTTATGTTGCATTGAACAAGTCACCTCATTCTCTCTTGCCTCAGTTATATTCCCTGTAGAATGAAGAGATCGGACTACATGTCACCTAGTCATTCTTCCATTATTGCAATTCCGTATAATCTTACGATTTTTATGATTTTTCTTCACTTCCAGTTATTCAATGGTGGCCTATTGCCTGCTGATTGGGTATTTGAGGCCTTCCTTGAGGGGTCCCAAACTACCATCACCCTCTTCACACCAAAAACTCATTAGTCCCTGAACACAGCCCACACTTCTCATTTGCCCCTTTGTTCATGCTGTCTCCTCTCTTTGTAAAATAGACTGTCTCATCAACCCCCTTCTTTGGCTGTCAGTAATCTTCTCCATGTGTTTTTAGGAAAATACATACAAACATAAAAATTACTAAGCACTTATTATGTGTTAGGCTTTGCTCTGAGAACTTTACATGTATTGATTCATTTTATACCTACAATAAGTCTATAAGATACATGCTATTATTACCCCATTCTACAGAGGAACAGACTAAAGCACAGGAAATTAAGTAACTTGCTATGACACAAAACATGCTATTCAAATGTCTTTCATCTGCCTCTTCCTGGGCACACATTTCCTAAATTTGGCAACTACCAAATGGGAGAAAATATTTGCAAATGATGTGTTTGATAAGGGGTTCATATCCAAAATTTATAAAGAGCTCATACAACTCAGTGGACAAAAAAATGAACTATCTAATTAAAAAATGGGCAGAGGATCTGAATAGACATTTTCCCAAAGGAGAGATACAAACAGCCAACAGGTACAAGAAAAGGTGCTCACCACCATTAATCATCAGGGAAATGCAAATCAAAACCACAATGAAATATCACCTTATGACTGTTAGAATGACTACCATCAAGAAGACAAGAAATAACAGGTGTTGGTGAGGATGTGGATAAAAGAGAGAACCCTCTTGCACTGTTGGTGTGAATGTAAATTGGTGTGACCACAATGGAAAACAGTATGGAGTTTCCTCAAAAAATTAAAAATAAAACTACCATATGATCCAGCAATTGCACTTTCAGAAATTTATCTGAAGAAAATGAAAATACTGACTCAAAAAAGATATATGCACCCCCACTTTCTTTGCAGCATTATTACAAAGCCAAAACATGGAAACAACAATATCTGTCAGAGAAAGACAAATATTGGATGACCTCATCTATAATGTGCAATCTAAAAGCAAATCTTGTGTGAGTTTAAGGTGTACAACATGATGTTTTGATACATGTATATCTTGGGAAATGATTAATATGATACAGTTAGGCAACACATCCATTACTTCACATAGTTACCTTTTTTCGGTGTGGTGAGAACATCTAAGTAAGATTATACTCTCAGCAACTTTCAAGTGCATAATACAATATTGTTAACTATGATCACAATGTAGTATATTATGTCCCCCGAACTTATTCATCTTTTAACTGGAAATTTGTACCCATTGACCAATCTCTCCTCCATTTCCCCCTTCCACCTAGTCCCTGGCAACCACTGATGTAGTCTCTGTTGCTATGAGTTTGATTTATGTTTTTAGATTCCATCTATAAATGAGATCATATAGTATTTGTCTATTTCTGTTTAGATTTATTTCACTTAGCATAATGCCCTTAAGTTCATCCATGCTGTCACAAAAGGCTGGATTTCTTTCTTTTATGTTTAAAGATTTTATTTATTTTAGGGCCCCTGGGTGGCTCAGTCAGTTAAACGTCTGCCTTCGGCTCAGGTCATGATCCCAGGGTCCTGGGATGAAGCCCCGCCTCTGGCTCCCTCTGCCCTCTGCATGCCACTCCCCCTGCTTGTGCACTCTCTCTCTGTCAAGTAAATAAATAAATAAAAAGATTTTATTTATTTTATTTTAGAGAGAGAGAGTGCACGTGTGAGTGGGGGGAGGGGCAGAGCGCACGTGAGAGATCATCTCAAGCAGACGGAGCACGGAGCCCATTGTGGGCCTTGATCTCATGACCCTGGGATCATGATCTGAGCTGAAACCAAGAGTCTGTCACTCAACCAACTGAGCCACCCAGCCCCCTGAATTTCCTTTTTTTTGTAGTTGAATACTATTTTTTGTATATACACCACATTTTCTTTATCCATTCATTCACTGATGAACACTTAGGTCATTTCCTTATCTTGGCTCTTGTGAATAACACTGCAACGAACATGGAGGTACAGATATTTCTTTGAGATAGGGATTCCATTTTCTTCACATATATACCTAGAAGTGGGATTGTCAGATCATGTGGTAACTCTTTTTTTTTTTTTTTTTTTTTTTTTAAGATTTTGTTTATTTGACAGACAGAGATCACTAGTAGGCAGAGAGGCAGACAGAGAGGAAGGGAAGCAGGCTCCCTGCTGAGCAGAGAGCCCGATATGGGGCTCGATCCCAGGACCCTGGAATCATGACCCGAGGCGAAGGCAGAGGCTTTAACCCACTGAGCCACCCAGGCGCCCCGTGGTAACTCTTTTTTAAATTCTTTGAGGAACTTCTATATTGTTTTCCACAATGGCTGCCCGATTTACATTCCCAGCAACACTGCACCAGGGTTCCCTTTTCTCCACATCCCCGCCAACACTTGTTATATCTTGTCTTCTTGATGACAGCCATTCTAACAGCTGTCAGTCAGGGTTCTTAGCTGCAAGTAACAGAAACGGAACCTAGTTGATTCGAGCAAAGACTAGGTGTTTTAAATGTAGTTTGCAGAACAGTTGGAAAGAAGGAAGGTAGGAAGGAAGGAAGGAAGGACAAGGCTGAGAGCAAGAAGCCACAAACAATAATCTAGAACCACACTATGGGCTTATCCCAACAATATCCTGATACCACCACTAATAAAGACTCCAAGCACTAGGTGCCAGTTTGTACTGTTTGAATCCCTGCTGATTCCCACATTCAGGCAGAGGGTTAGAAGCAGTGCTGGTAGTATCTGGAAAATGTTTAGAGACTTACACTTTCTTGGTGTCCTGACAATTCCATCTCATCATCATCTAATGAATCAGGGAACAGTGAGTTCCCAAAGAGGAATTTGACTGATCCTAGAATGAAAGCCGAAGTCTTGGTTCTATCATTCATCGCCTTACCAGAAAGAAGGCAAAAAAGAGCCCTCATCTTCCCATCCTCTCCTGTGGCTCTTCCAGAAATATATCCAAGGTTCCTAGGCTCGGAAAACTTCTAAGCATTGGAGGCAGAGATAGCACTGCCTCCATCAAAAGTTTTTACTCCTGTCATATAACTCTTCTTCATTTGGACCCCATTCTCTCCAAAGCTAATCTGATACATTAATTTTATTTAAGAGGCTAATGATTCATAAAGAATTATGGTGTAATATCGTCTCCCTCATTCTAATAAAATCTATCAATTCATTAATTAATGCTTTCCTTCCTTCAGCAAACATTTATTAAACTCCCATTATGCTCTAGGTCCTGTGATAGATGCTGGAGACACAGAGAGAGCTAGACATACATGGTACCTGCTCTAATGGAGCTTGCAGTCTGGTAAACGCAGACAGACATGGAATTATAAAGAGATGTATGATGGCTTTAAATTTTGTCCACAAATTCTCTTATACTCTTCCTTTCAAGAGGTGAAACTCAATGTCCTTCCTTTTTTTTAAAGATTTTATTTTATTTTACTTTCATCTTATTTTATTTTAGTAGGCTCTCTGCCCAGCATGGAGCCCAATGCAGGGCTTGAACTCATGACCTTGTGATCAAGACCTGAGCTGAAATCAAGAGTTGAACGCTTAATGAGCTGAGCCCCTAAAGATTCTATTTTCAAGTAATCTCTACACTGAACATAGGTCTTGAACTCACAACTCTGAGATCAAGAGTCACACACTCTTCCGACTGAGTCAGCCAGGGACCCCAATTCCTTTCCCTTTGAGTGTGGATTGAATTTAGTGACTCACTTCTAACCAATAGAATGTGGCAGAAGTAATGATGTGTGACTTCTGAGACGTGGTCATAGAGGCACTGCAGTTTCCTTCTTTCTCCATTTTTTGGATAATTTGCTCTAGGGGAAGTCATTGCCATTTTTTAATTACACTCAAAAAGCCTTATGGGAAGGTCTGTATAGCAAGGAACCGAGGCGTCCTGACAAATGCCATGTGAGTGAACAGATTCTCCAACTCCAATCAAGGCTCCCAATGAACATCTTGTCTACAACCTCACATGAGATCCTACGTCAGAATCATCCAGCTAAGACACTCCTGACCCACAGAGACTGTGAAGTAATAAATGCTTGTTGTTTCAAGCCACTAAGTTCTGGGGTAATTTGTTACACAGCAATAAATAATGAATATATAGTGTAAATGTGCTATGAAAAAGGAACTACAGTGTGCTATAAAAACATATAAGAAAGGACCTTAATCAAGTTTGGTGAGTCAAATGAGTTCTTACTGAGGAGTTGGTTAAGCTGACCTCAAGAGAAAGGAGGAGTTAGGCAGAGCATAGGGAGTGATGTAAAAGAGGAAGTATTCTGGGCACAGAAAAACTTATATGTGGAGGCAAAGAGAAGAAAGTAAGCATGATGTTGCCCTCCAATGGGTGTGAAGAAAAATCAAGATGAGTTAGAAAGACAGCTTCAGCCATTCAAATGTAAGAGGGTAGGGACTTGAACTAGGGAAGCGGCTGTAGAGGTGGTAAGGAGTGAGTGGATTTGGAAGTTATTTGGGAAATAAAATCAATAGATCTTGTCTACCTGGAGATTTGTTGGAAAGAAGTTGCAGAAACTCTCTTCTGATAATTATTTTCTCCTTGAACAGGAGGTGAGGTCATTTGCTCAGATGGGATTGGGAGAAGTAGGAAGTGCAGTGCTTTAAAGGATATGGAGAAGATATGAAACAGCTGGAGGTGTGAGCAGGGAAATGCTCACAAGGAAAGCAATATTGGGATTGACAGACAGCATTGAGGACCTATACGGAGGTTGGAACTACTACAGATTTATGCGAACATCACTGTGCACAATTATTTGATTTTCTCTATCTATGTTCAACAGCTCAGGTACAGGAATGGGGAGGAAGGTTACCTGAATTCACTTAAGGTTGGAGGTTTTGCCTGGACAGGCCACACAGAAAGGCAATGCAGCAAGAATTTGAGTACAATTGGAGGGATGATGGTATATAAGCTGAGTAGGGGAAACAATGAGAACAGGAAGGAGACTAATAGACTGAGGTATGGTACACATACCTCACATACACATACCTGGGTTGGGACGTGCAACCCTGATCACCTTTCAGTGAAGAACTTAAACCTTAGTTGCTGGAAATGCTGTCACAGACTTCATTCAGTTGTCCTGCCAGGTCTTTCAGGGATTGCTTCATAGCTGTAGAGAGCTAGTTGTCTTATCCAAAGCCACACCCCTTCTCCAGTGGCCCACTTCCAATGACTGAGACAGGGGTATAAAGGCCCAGCTATCTTGGCCCAACTCCGAGCAACACTTAAAGGGCCTTTGTAGCCTCAGAGCCTCTCTGAGGGATTGAACAAAGCTGTCACTGAGCTTACAGTGTATCCCCACTCCTGCCCATTTCTACTTCCTTTGCCTTCTTCCTACAGGTATGTATTAATCTCAAGGGCACTTCTTCATAAATGTCTTGCGTGCTAATCTTTCTCTGAGAATTGCTTTCTGGGGCAACCAACCTGTGACATGATGTCTTTGGACTGAGTCACAGTGAGGTTGAAGACTAGTATACTGGGAATAAGTGATCGAGTTTGAGGGATGAAAGGGTGTGGGCACCAGGTAAGATATCTTGACTGGTGATTTCAGAAGTGGAGCAATTCTGGATGATGACAAGGACAAGGGGGTAGCCAAGAGATCTGGTGGCTCAAGTGGGATGAGAGGCAGAGTCATTGAGAATGGGGAGGTCACCAAGAATTCAGTAAATCAACGGGCATTTATTGAGAATCTACTATATTAGCTATTTATTTCTGTGTCCAAATTACCCCAAAGTCTACAGGCTTAAAAAAGCAAACACTTATTATCTCACAGTGTCTGTGGTTCAGGAGTCTGAGCATGGCTTACTTGTCTCCATCTGAACATCTCTTACAAGGCTTCAGTCAAGGAGTTGGCCAGGGCTATATCTCAAGGCTCGACTGATCCATTTCCAATCCCTTTCAAGCTCACTCACACGGCTGCTGGCAGACCTCAGGGGTTCTCTGCATGTTGACCAGAGATATCATGATGTTCTTTGCTACCTGTGTCTCTCCACAGGGCAGCTTACAACATGGTGACTGAGCAAGCGAAAGAGTGAGAGAAGGTATTCAAGACAGAAGCCACGGTCTTGTAACCTAACTTCTGAAGTGACAGTGGTGGTTCCATGGTGTAGTGGTTAGCACTCTGGACTCTGAAGTGACATTTGTCACCTCCGCTGCATTCTATTTGTTATAAGGGAGTCAGAGTTCAGCCCATACTCAAAGAGAGGGAATAACACAAGGGCATGAATGAGAGGAGGTGGGGACCATGGGAGCCATCTTAGAGGCTCCCTACCACACCTATATTGTGTAGGGTACTATTCTAGATGCTAGAGGTACAGCAGGGACCAAGCTTTTTTTCTTAACACATTCAGGTTGGGGGAGACAGACAAAAACAAGTATACAGACAAGATCATTTAAGGACATTTGGGCTATGAAAATAATAAATTAAGCTATTGTGAAAAAGAGTAACTGGTTGGGAATTATTTTGTATATGGTGGCCAAGGAATGGCTCTTTGAAGCAACATTTCAGTTGTGAACTGGAAGGATGGGAAATATTTATCCATGCTGAAATTTGGAAGCAAAACTTGCCAGATAGAGGGAAAGGCAAATATAAGGGACTTTAAGGAATGAACTTGGTGAGTTCATGTGCTAGAGCAGAGTAAGAGAACCCAAGAACCCTAGAAGGGAGACCGTGAGTAGTTGGGAACCCAATCATGCAGGGCCTTGTAACCCATGTATGGTGAGAAACATGAACTTTATCCTAAAAGCAATGGGAAGCCATTGGAAGGTTTTAAGCAGATGGGAGACATGATCTAATTTCTGTTCTAAAAATATCACTTCACTATAGGGAGAACGTAGACTGAATTTGTGAAGTGCTGAGTGGAGATCTAGAAAGACTACAGGATTTGGGATGAAGAGGAAGACAGAAAGGTAGGTACCTACACCTTCCTTGAGTAATGGGGACTTTAGTAGATAGACCACAGTGAACAAGGGGGAAAACAGGGTATTGTTAGCTAAAAGGAACTTCAAAGGGGTAGAGGTTTTGACATGAATGTGGAGGAATACTGGTCTGGAAGCAGCACTGGGGAGCGAGGAGGGCACCTACCCGGCCTACTCGTGTGGAAGTTGGTAGGTTATGAGGGACTGAGCTGCCTCTGAGAGACAGGTCTGCTCAGGAAACCAGGTTTCAGTTAAAGCATCAGGACCCAAGGACATTGGGTGAGGAAGTCAATGCCCGAACCAAGTGGCGGAGAGCACTTTTGTCATCTGGCATCACTGACTCATTGCAAAGATTACCTAGGGCCCTTCTCTGATTCAGAGCCCTTTTCTGACCCTCATCAAATTTGAAGCAGAAAGAGACACTATAAATTCTGAGAATTCGGAGGTGTTAGCAAGATAAGCTGCTTTTTTAAATTAATTTAGCCTTTGGGCTTCGGCCTTTGAAATTCCAATTAGGTTATTAGCCAGTCACCCTTCATGAATCTTCAACTGTCCTTCATCCTTCTACCTACTGCTTCCCTGTAAATGACTCAGCTAGGGCAGTCTGCCCAGGAACATGTTATTTTCTGGCTTACTACAGTAGGGCCCAGAGAAATAACAGGCCCAGCTGGAAATGAGCAGGCCAAGGACCAGATCTGGTCCTGGAGTTGGAAGTTCCTTACCTTTCCCCTAAACCAGTGATTTTCAACCTTTTTTTTTTTTTTTTGTATTATCATTCCACCAAGGAGACTTTTTAGACTTTTATTCCCTAATGTCTTCCCATGAAATGTTAATGCCACAGATGTAGTGGAGATCTATTTATGCACTGTTGCCCTTTGGAGGACCACACCCCACTGTAACATCTAAAATCCCTCTACCCCCAAGAACCAACGTTTGCCCCCTCAGGAGTGATACCGCTCCCACTGAGAATGGATCCTCTAATGCAGAGAAGTACTCCCAATGGTGAAGATTGTAGGCACAAGCGCAGAGCCCGTTGTGAGATGCTTTAGAATTAGGGCCTGGAAGAAGTTAGCCCTCTACCCAAACCACATCAAATATGGAACATATTGCTGCTGTGGTTAGAACTGTCACTGATACTTAATAAATGGGAGGTCATTTGCTCATCTGTTTTGTTTCTTAAATTCCACATATGAGTGAAATCATATGGTATTTGTCTTTCTCTGACTGAGCAAAGGATTTTAAAAAAGATCAAAGGTGCGGGGCAAACCAAGAAATAGACTCTTAACTCTAGAGAACAAACTGATGGTTATCAGAGCAGGGGTGGGGGGGGAATGGGGGACATAGGTGATGGGGATTAAGGAGAGCACTTGTCCTGATGAGCACTGGTGATGTATGGAAGCACTGAATCACTGTACCATGCACCTGAAACTAATATAACACTGTATGTTAACTATCCTGGAATTCAAATAAAAAACTTAATGAAAAATAAGTAAATAAATTGGAGGTCAGTTTGGAAATCAGTCTCCTGTGCTTTGCTGATATTATTGTTGATTGATTCCATTGGGACACGATGGTTCTTCTTGGGACTGATAGCTGAATTGAGTTCTGGGGTGATGGAGAAAATCCTGCATCAAGGGTGACCACCTCGAGGTACACTGTCATTCCATGAGCCATGATGGGCCTCTCTCACCATAAGACCCGGCAGTGGCTAAATGTTCAGTGGAATCTTCCATTTTCCATGTACACACTAAGCAGCCTGTGCATCCTGCCTCCATCCCCGCCCCCCCTTGCTGTGGCTCTTCCAGCCACCTGGCGAGAGGAGCACGTGTGGCCCTCCAGGAGGGCTGCCCTCTCTGTCTCCTCAAATATTGCTCATCGGCTGGAAGGTAGCAGGGCAGAGGCGGGGAGCCGGACAGCTCCCCAGAGAGCAGACTCTACCTGAGCTCCCTCAAGGGGGCTGGGGGCCCTGCCTGGGGAATGGAGCTGGGGAGAGGGTGCCTCTCCTCCAGCAAACATGCTCAGGCTGTCAGAAATGAGACAGGCTGCCATGACCAGATGCTCTGTTATTAACTGGGCTTTGGTTCACCTGAGCCTCCTCTCCCCGCCAAGCAATGCAGGCTGTCCACTTCAATGTTCAAGCACAGGTTTATGTATAGAGGGCTACAGACTATAACTATAAAGAGAATCTCTTAACAGCTCTCAGGCTGCCCTATCCTATTCTGTCATCTCCCAAGCATACACAGGTTCCCAGCATGCTCCCTGATGTAGTCTAACCACAGAATAAAACAAAATTGGCATGTTAGACTCCTTACTCGAAGACTCCCATATTGGGCCCATGTGATGGTCCCTAGCTCCTTGCACTCCCCTGAACTCACTGACTTCCCTTGGAAAGACTCCTATGGGTACGGAAGGATACCCCTTAGTTAATACAGGAAGGAACCCTCCAGCAGGGTTCTTAAGTCTGACCTGTATGTCCCCTACTGCAGTATGCATCAGAACCATCTGGGGAGCTTGTTTGGGCAGAGGCCCAGAGATTCTGGTTCAGTAGGTCTGGGGTGAAGCATAGGCCCTGGGGTTTCTTTCTTTCCTTTTTTAAAAGATTTTTATTTATTTATTTATTTATTTATTTGAGAGAGAAAGAGAGAAGAGAGGAGCCAAGGAAGAGGGAGAGAGAGAATCCCAAGCAGACTCTGTGCTAAGCGGGGAGCCTGACATGGGGCTCAATCTCAGGACCCAGTTTTCTAACAAGCTCCCTGAATGATCCAGATGCTTAGCCATCCAAGACTAGAGTGTGGGAAGTAGTGTCCTAGGGAGCTCATGGATGGGCTTCAGGAAACCCACAGACCCCCAGCATCCCATGCAACTTGTGTGTTTGGTGCTTGTGTCCATGTAGAGGCCCACACAATTAAGAGACACTACTGTAAGAGAGTAGTCAGAACATACTGTTTATTTCATGGGAATAAAAAGGAAACACCAACCCACAGAGGAGGCCAGGGGGTCCCCTGGGGGGAAGCTGTCTGTCGAAGGAGAAAGTGCCACCAACACAGGAGAATGACACTGTGGCATCCAGGAAGCAAAAGCAAAAGCAAAAGGTCTGGGGAACCCTGTGAAAAAAATCAAATGTCTACCAAATCGTCTATATGAATAGCTTATTTAAGTAAGACTCTGCCTCTATGAAAGCCTGATTGCCCATGAAGGACTTCCCCCTTCAATAGCACATTTCCCTCTTGGAAAGAGGATGTGCTTTGCTTGTATTTTAATGAAAGAAGAGAGAAAGAGAAGTGGGGGTGGGGAGAGGAGGAGGAAAAAAGAGGGAGAAATATTGAAAAGGTCATTTCTGATCTACATATCAAAAAAGATAGAGCTTCACATGTAATTCTCCCTGTCCTCTCTCTCTCTCTCTCTCTCTCACACACACACACACACACACACACACACACACACATCGTGGGATGGTGTTATAACTGACGGACCCCATGGCATAATTTTTTTTTAAAGATTTTATTTAGTTATTTGTCAGAGAGAGAGAGCAAGAGTGAGCGCAGGCAGATGGAGTGGCAGGCAGAGGCAGAGGGATAAGCAGGCTCCCTGCTGAGCAAGGAGCCCGATGTGGAACTCGATCCCAGAACGCTGGGATCACGACCTGAGCCGAAGGCAGCCGCCTAACCAACTGAGCCACCCAGGCGTCCCCCCCATGGCATAATTTGAGAGGCCACTGTGCAAGTGTCATTTTCCGCATCCGTTGCTCCAACTTTCTAGCTTTGTTTGTCTTGAATCCTAAGGGGGTGTTTTTTTCCTCTTTCAAATTTTCTCATCAGAATTTAAATACTCTGGTTGGAGATGAAGGTTTCAACCAGCAGTTCTTAACCTGGATCCATGGATGCCCCTAGGCTGTGGGATGCTTCTTTAGTGTGCATCACAATTAGCATGATGTGTTTAAATGCAGATTCTATGGCCTCATCTGTTTGCAAAGAGTCTAGTTCCTTCTCTCTAAAGTGGGGCTCAGGAGTCTGGATTTTAAACAAGTTTCCCAAGAAATTATTTATTTATTTTAAAGTTTTATTTATTTATTTGTCAGAGAGAGCGCATAAGCAGGGGGAGCAGCAGGCAGAGGGAGAAGCAGGCTCCTCATAGAGCAAGGAGCCTGATGAGGGACTTGATCCCAGGACCCTGGGATCATGAGCTGAGCCAGAAGTAGACCCCCAACTGACTGAGCCACCCGGGTGTCCCAAGTTCCGAAGAGATTCTGGTACAGATTCTCCTTAGGCCATGGTAACACCACTCCAGATGGTTGGGAATGCCCTAAAAGTAAATGTAAAGTTGTAGGTGTGTTATGTGTAAGTCTCTTTCTAAGCCACAGCTTTAATCAGATTCTAAAAGATCCCTTGACTTGAAAGAAGATCATCACTAACCAGCAAGTATTTTGCAAGGAATTGCAAAAATAGGATCCAGACGAGAAGAAACTTCCTTGGACTGTAGGTAGATGCAGGAAAATATTCTCAGTATAGTCACTTTGCTACCTGCTCTGACTGAGAAAGGGGAGAAACTATAAGAAGTATCAGGACTACAGTGAAAGATCTTTAACTTGGGGGAAAATTTATTTTCAATCTACATCACAAAGAGCTGATTTTCTGACTCCATAAAGAGTTGCTTCACATTAATAAAGAAAAACTGAGGGGTGCCTGGGTGGCTCAGTGGGTTAAGCCTCTGCCTTTGGCTCAGGTCATGATCCCAGGGTTCTGGGATCGAGCCCCGCATCAGGCTCTCTGCTCAGTGGGGAGTCTGCTTCCTTCTCTCTCTCTCTGCCTGCCTCTCTGCCTGCTTGTGATCTCTCTCTGTGTGTCAAATAAGTAAATAAAATCTTTAAAAAAATAAAGAAAAACTGAACAATTGATGGAAACAGTCCCCAGAAAAGAGAACATAAATGACTCTTAAATGTATGAAAAGATGCTCAACGTCACTTACCATAAGAGAAATGCAATTTAATATTGTGATGAGACCTCATTTTTCAGCTGTCAGATCAAGGAACATGAAAAAGTTGAATAACACACTGTGCTGGTGGGGATAACGGGCAACGGAGCCACGTGTCTCAAAGTTACAAAAGTCTGCACCATTCAACGCAACCATTCCACTCTTAGGAATTTATCATACAAATATACCCCCACACGGGTAAAGATTATTCATTAGCAGAAGATGGCAGAAAACCTTAATATCTGTCAATAGGAGACTGGTCAAATAATTCGCGACAAACTGTACAAAAGAATAGGTGCCGCTTTAAAATGGCTAGTCTTTGCATGTACTTATGGAAAGCATTGCTGAGATGCATGTTTCTGCAAAAAAAAAAAAAGCAAGTTGCTGAGCAATGAGTACGACATGATGCCATTGGTAGTAAGAGCATGGGCCCGGCTGCTCAGGTTTGCATAGACTCTCTCCAACAGAATACACGAGGAACAGTTATCAAGCAAGCAGGCTCTGGTTGCAGTGTGAAGGGGGAGTTGGCAGAATGGGAGACTGGAGTGGAGATTCTCCCAAGAAGCATGGCCTCCTAGCGGAGAGGTTAGGCCACACCATGGCAACCTCTGGCTCACAACCAGTAATGCTGTCCGTGCTCCAGAAATTCGGAAATATGAATGGATGAGACATGTAAATAAACAGTCCTCGGGTCTGTTGGGTGGAAACAAGATTGAGAAGCACTGGGGTCCAAGTAAGACCTTTATGAAAGCAGTTACTGAGTACCTGGGTAGCTCAGTCAGTTAAGCGTCTGCCTTTGGCTCAGGTCATGATCCCAGGATCCTGGGTTCAAGTCCTGTGTTAGTCTCCTTGCTCAACCGGGAACCTACTTCTCCCTCTGCTCCTCCTCCCTGCTCACGTCCTCTCTCTCTCTGACAAATAAATAAAACCTTAAAAAACAAAAAAGCAAGCAGGTCCTTACTGTCCTCTATACCTTAAAATCAACTTCACCTTCAAGGCCTGGTTCATAGGCTAACTCCTTCATACAGACTTGCATGACCTCCCTCCCTGAGGCCCCACCCCCATCTCCTATGTGTTAAAGCTCATTTCGCTCCTCTGTGCCTCCACGGCATTTTCTTTAATCTCTCCTCAGTCCACTTTATGGTTTAGATAATACTTTGTATCCTGGTTTCTCCCAGATTAAAAACAATCTCAGTGGGGGCGCCTGGGGGGCTCAGTTGGTTGAGCGTCTGACTCTTGGTTTCAGCTCAGGCCACAGTCTCAGGGTTGTGAGATCGAGCCCCGCATTGGGATCTGCACTTATCGGGGAGTCTGCTTGAGGATTCTCTTCCCTCTTCCTCTGCCCCACACCCTCAAAATAAATAAGTAAATCTTTTTTAAAAAGCATAGTGGTTAGAGCTCTCTTTTCCCCATCTCTGTCTGTACCCCTCAGTGTCAATGTAATGAATGTAGATGGTTCACAGTAAAGGCAACACAGCCCTCCTTACGGCACACCCCCATCAGGGGTGTGCTCTAGATTGTACTACAGGAGACATTGGCATGATGGGTGGTAACAGTCACAAAAATAGGCCTTAACTGGGTCACCTTCCCATGAGTCACTTGATTCACTCAGATGTTTGAAGGAATGTCTCTCGCCAGCCAGCCAGGCATTAGTGGATAGGACTCAGCAAATAGTCTGCATTTCTTAGATATCCTTCCCAGTTTGCCAGGCCTGGAGCAGAGTGGGGGCCCTTATGCTTCCTGCTCTCTCTTCCCATGCCCAGAGCAGGCCTTATTAATCAAGCAGACTCACTCGCTTTTCCATTCACCCCAGATGTGGCCTCAACATCCCTCTCAAAAGATGGCAGCTACCTACTACAAAGCAAAGCAGAATCTATTTGCCATTCCAGGCCTTGAGCAAATTCATACCTCCCAGGGCAGAGTACCCTGCCAGCAATACCCTCCCAGGGGCATTGAGTCCCAGGCGTATTCTAGGCCTGCAAGAGTTTTGAGCAGGCTACTTGGGAACCTTGGACACTGAAAGGCAAGTATATCAGCCCTGGCAGTGCTAAGCCCCGATTGGTGGGCAAGCTGGCTCTGTTGGTAACTTAGAGGCAGGCAGACCTCTTTTAACTGGAATCCCATTCATCAGAATTTCAAGTCACCGGAAACCTCCAGATCTTTCTCCAACCTCCCTCCCCAAACAAACAAAAAAAACCCACAGTATATTTTGGAGAAGTAGAAGAAATAGAAAGGAAACAAACCCCTATCAGGATTTCTGGTTTTTTTCTAATTTTTTAAGAGAAAGCGCACACGAGTGGGGCTTAGAGGAAAGAGAGAAAGAATCCTAAGCAGATTCAACCCCCCGACCCAGCCCAGCACAGAGCCTGATGCGGGGCTTGATCTCAAGACCCTGAGATCATGATCTGAGCTGAAATCAAGAGTCAGTTGCCTAACCCACTGAGCCACCCAGTCTCCCCAGGATTTCCATTTTAAAGCAATACTACCGGAATATGTCCTGAGGTCTGGCCACAAGGGGCCAAGTCCCCGGCAATCCTTCTCCTGGGGTGATTTCCTCTCCCACGTCTGGTTAGCACCCAGTGGTGTTCACAATTATGACCCATGAACTTGCAGGACACCCACCTCAACAGAGCCTCAAATGATGGTCACATGTTCATGATCTCCAGCCCTCCCATTCATTTAAGTCAGGAGTCTGCAAACTGGAGCCTAAGGGTCAAATCCAACTCACCACCTATTTTTGCAATTGAGTTTTATTGGAACATATTTTTGCTCATTTACATATTGTCTATGGTTGCTTTCATGCAACGATGGCAGAGTTGTACAGCTGTGACAAAAACTGTATATAAAATATTTACTATCAGGCCATTTAAAGGAAAGGTTTGCAGACTCCTGACATAAGCCATTTCTTTTTTTTATATTTTTAAATTTTATTATTATCAATATTAAGTAATCTCTACACCCCACATGGGGCTTGAAATCACAACCCCAAGATCAAGTGTTCCATGTTCTATGTTTTTTTTTTTTAACATAGGCTCTATGCCCAACGTGGGACTTGCAAGTCACATGCTCTACCAACAGAACCAGCCAGGTGCCCATGGCTTAGACCCGTTTTAGAGCTGGTCCTATACCAGTGATGGATGCTTCCTTCTTCTTCCTGCTCTTCTTTTTTCCTCCTTCCCTTCCACTGACGCTCCTCAGATACACATGCACACACACGCGTGTGCACACATGCACTGCTGAAGGGAAACCTGTACTGGCTAGGATAAAGGAGAAGGAGAATGGGAAAGCAGATGTAATTGCCTTTCTCAGACTAAGCCACCTGTACGTGGAACACAGAGTTAGAGAAACGTGTATTTCTTGGTGCACACTTGTCGGCGCAAAGGGGTAGGGTCAAGATGAAAAAGCATGTGTGGGCAGTAGTGCTTTTATGCACACATAACAGGGGTGTGGTCTCCAAGAATGTCACTAAATCTCAGGCTGAGTTGGGAGAGCCACCTGCTCCCCTGCAACCCTGAGCCACCTTCAACGGTCCGCTCCCATTTTCAGCTAGGCATTGGGTATTGTGATAGGGATGGTGCGGGATGGGACACGTAGGGAAAATTTCTTCAGACAGCTCTTCTCTATCCTCTCTCTCCAGCCTCCTCTCTCTCTTTCCCCCAGCAACTTCAGGTGGCAACATGGGGAAGCCAGCTGTTATGAACACACCAATTCGCCAATAAATCTGGATAACAGATAAAAGATTTAGCTACTAGTGGATGCATATCGATTTGTTAGGTTTTTTTTTCTTTTTCTTTTTTTCAACTGCTTTGAATGAATGGCAGCTAATTTGCCCAAATCGCCAATTTGGCAAGTTCCAAATGGACCAAGGACTGAAGACAGGGTGACGACTTACATTCTGACTACATGAGACAACCATGTTATATCAACACCAGGTCCCTCCAGTCCACCTGTGGGCTTCAGAAAGTTCTATCAAATCACAGATGGGAGCATGCAGTGGTCCTCAGCTGAATGGTCAGGCTGTACTAGAAGCTTTGGCCACGGTCTGCTCTAGTTGTTCAGGAAAATAGATCTAACCTCAATCAAAGAAGGCTGCTTGGAGGAAGTGACAGTATGAAGGAACTTCAAGAGAAAAGTCTGAAAACCTGATTTTCATGAAGTCATGAGAGATATTAGGAGGAAGGACTTGCCTGGTTCAGAGCTTACAGGAAAAATGGGGAAAGTCTCAGACACTGTTCTTAGGAGGGATATCAGAAATGAAACAGAACCTGATGCCAGTTCTCTGGTTCTTGCCTGCATTGCATTAGTCAATAAGTGCCCCAAATTCTGCCCCCTGACCGGGTATGTCCCTGCTCTGGCCACTTTTCTGCCTGTCAAAACCAGCTGTCAGGGGGCACCTGGGTGGTTCAGTCGGTTGAGGGTCTGCCTTCAGCTCAGGTCATGATGCTGGGGTCCTGGGATTGAGCCCCGCATCGGGCTCCTTGCTCAGCAAGGAGTCTGTTTCTCCCTCTGCCACTCCCCCTGCTTGTGCTCCCTCTCTAGCTCTCTCTCTCTCTCTCTCAAAGAAATAAATAAAATCTTAAAAAAAAAAAAACCCAGCTGTCAGGAACGGAACCGAAGTATGTTAATTCCATCTGAAGTGTGAAGGGCTGAGAAGGCTAAATGTTCTAGCTCTTCCAGGGAGGGAAGCTGCCCGGAAGTGTTCTGGGGAACAAAG
This sequence comes from Enhydra lutris kenyoni, assembly GCF_002288905.1. Taxonomy (NCBI): domain Eukaryota; kingdom Metazoa; phylum Chordata; class Mammalia; order Carnivora; family Mustelidae; genus Enhydra; species Enhydra lutris. The sequence goes on along the minus strand of NW_019154164.1, from coordinate 5,102,465 downwards.
AAGTTTTCTCCATCCCCTGGATCATACCAATATTGCTGGAGCGCTCTCTGCCTCTGACTCGTCAGCTGTACCGTAGGACTAATAGCCTTCTTCACTTTCTAGTGTTGTTCTGAAGATTAAATGAGATAATGCATACAAAGTATTTAGCACAGTGCTTGGCACATCATAAGAACTAAGCAAATGTTAGATCTTCGTCTTGACTATACCACCTACTCATAATGGTGGCCAAGAAAAAACAACAACAATAACAACACAAATTCTTACACTGGGTGCTGCCAGCCCTGTAATTATCGTATGTAGGCTGCGTTCACATACAATGGTGCAATGAGCTGGAGGAGGCACAATAATTGGGGAAACCTGGGCTGTTGTCTAGGGGAGTCCTAGACAGATGATCTCTTTTCTGTGAGAAACGAAGAAGGGGATGCCATCAAAAGGTATAATTGAAGAGCATCCACAAAGTATGGGTAGAGAGGCCATACAGCATCTTGGTTAAGCACTTGGGACTCTGGAGTCTGATAGACTAGGGTTTACATTCTGGCTCTGTCACTTATTATCTTTGCGACCCTTACGATGTCATTGTGAATCTAAACAAAGACCAACCAAGTAAGAACAAGCAAAGGCTATTTATTGTGAGCTTGCTGTAGCAAGAGTCGGTCACTTTCACGTAGGCTAAGGCAGAGACTCGAAGGCAGGCAGAGGAGTGGGAACAATTTTATGGTGGAGAAAGGAAGGGAGTCAGGTGTGCCCCAATTGGATGCTGTGGGCCTGGACACGCTGTAGGCAGGCTAACTAGAAGCAGGATATCCTTTTTAAAAAAAAATTATTTTAGAAGTCTTTATTTAAATTCCATCATAGTTAAGGTACAGTGCAATATTAGTTTCCGGTGTAGAATTTAGTGGTTCATCACTTACGTACAATACCCAGTGCTAATCACAAGGGCCCTCCTTCATCCCCATCACCCATTTAACTCATCCTCCTGTCTACCTCGCCTCCAGAAGCCCTCAGTTTGTTCTCTACAGTTAAGAGTCTGTTTCTTGGTTTGCCTCTCTCTTCTTCCACACACTCATTTGTTTCTTAAATTCCACATATAGTGAAATCATGTGGTACTTATCTTTCTCTGACGGACTTATTTCACTTGGCATTTTATATATATATATATATATATATATATATACACACATATATATACATATATATGTATATAAATATTCTGTATATACAGCCTCTTTATCTGTTCATCAGTCGATGCACATTGGGGCTCTTGCCATAATTTGGCTATTGTTGATAATGCTGTCATAAACATTAGAATGCATGTGTCCCTTTGAATCAGTATTTTTGTATCCTTTGGGAAAATACCTAGTAGTGCGATTGTTAGATCCCAGGGTAGGTCTCGTTTTAACTTTTTGAGGAGCTCCCACACTGTTTTCCAGACTGGCTGCACCAGTTTAGGAGCAAGCTGTCCTATGGGATTGGGTAGAGGTGCATAACGGACTTTCTGTGGTTGGCCCTAAGTTGGAAACAGGAAAAACAGTTATGGAAGCTGTCAGTTATTGATCATATCCTGGTCATTTGGGGCCAGTTGTTACAGGCGTTATTATTTGGCTCCCTGGATTGTGGCTAGAGATGGCAGTCTGACTTCTTACATGTTTAATTTATAGCAGGCTGCCTTCGTGGCCTGGCTGTTCCACATTTACAAATTTGGTCATTGCTTCACTTCTCTGAACCTCAGTCTCCTCAATTTAAGTGGGCTGTTAAAACTGATTTCAAGACACCTGGGTGCTCAGTCAGTGAAGCGTCTGCCTTCGGCTCAGGTCATGATCTCAGGGTCCTGGGATCGAGCCCCACTTTGAGACCCGCATCGAGCTCCCTGCTGAGAAAGGAGTCTGCTTCTCCCTCTTCCTCTGCCCCTACCCCCAGCTCGCTCACTCTCTCTCTCTCTCTCAAATAAATAAATAAAACCTTAAAAAAAAACAACCTTGGATTTTGAGGATCCGAGATTTGTGTATAAACAGACTCTGGAACCTAAGTGCTCAATACATGTTACCCATTAGCTTACTGGTTTGTCAACTAAATCCTGAAATAAATGAACTTGGTGAAGTGGTACTCCTCACAGTATAAAGGAGGTAATATTCGCAGGAAAAAAAAAGGGAAAACTTAGCATGCCTTACAAAAGATCTCAAGCATATAATTCATGCCAGCAAGAGCTAATGCATATGAGCCAGATACTAATCCAAATAGGATTATATAATATATAATATAATATATATATTATATAATAATGGGGATATACCATATATACTGTATATATTATGTATATATAATATATAATATGTAATATTATATATAATAATACATAATAATTATATATTATATATTATATAATTCTTACATGTTTAATTTATAGCAGGCTGCCTTCGTGGCCTGGCTTATATATATATATAATATATATATAATATATATACATAATATATACAGTATATATGGTATATCCCATTATTATATAATATATATATAACATATTATATTATATATATTATATATATATATATAATCCTATTTGGATTAGTATCTGGCTCATATGCATTAGCTAATAATAATAAGCCAGTAAGCTAATGTATATATATAATATATACAGTATATATGGTATATTCCCATTATTATATAATATATATTATATTATATATATAATATTTATATTATATATTTTATATATATATAGAGAGAGAGTATATATGGTATATCCCCATCGGACAAGGTAACTTTGACACAGAGAGGTTAAATCACTTGCCCAAGTGTGAGCAACCAGTGTGTGGGCCAGGCGGCCGGGGGCTAGTCTATGTGCTCGATGAGTCTACCATTCTCACAAGAGGTGGTGCACGCTAAAATGAAAAACAGCTTCAGGAAAGGGTTGCATTAAAAAAAAATTTAATTATTTCTCCATAATCTGAAGGGGAAGATGGGGCTATTGGGGATTTTTATTTTATTAAAAGATTTTATTTATTTATTTGACAGAGAGACACAACGAGAGAAGAAACACAAGCAGGGGGAGTGGGAGAGGGAGAAGCAGGCTTCCTGCCAAGCAGGGAGCCTGACATGGGATTCAATCCCAGAACCCTGGGATCGTGGCCTGAGCCAAAGGCAGACACCTGACGACTGAGCCACCCAGGTGCACTTGTTTGGGATGTTTAGAACGTCCTTAGTCTTTGAGCATGGTGACAATACAAGTCATTTGACACAGGCCTCTTCCCACACTGCCATTCAACCATTCACCATTCAACCATTCACGTCCGACTTGGATCACAGTTGGAGGCCACTTCCTCGGAGAAGCCCTTGCTGATCTTCCAGACTACGTTTCCCCAACCTCCATCCCCCTTGATTTCGGCTGAGGTCATGATCTGACCGCCCCCACACCTATCATAATTGATAAGGTATGTAATTATCTAAAGTCTGTCTTGCACGCTAGACTGAAGGATTCAGTGGGTCTGTTTTGTATACCATTGTATCCCTCATTCCCTAGCACAGGGCTTTACAACCTGTTTTGGCCTGTGGGCCAAACCCAATCCAAAGTTTGTTTTTATAAATAAAATTTGAATCGGCACACAGTCATACTAATTCATTTACATGTTGCCTGTGACAGCTTTCACACTACAAAGGCAGAGTTAAGTGGTTGCCACAGAGAGCGTGTGGCCTGTAAAGCCTAAAAATTATTTACTGCATGACCCCCTACAGCAGAAGCTTGCCAACTCCTGGCTAGCTCATTGGATGCTCAACAGATATTTGTTTAAAGAATGAATATACCTATTTATGTATTTAGCAACCATTTACATAGCACTTAGTATAGTCAGACATGGTTCCAAGTGCTTTACAAATATATTTTTAAACATTTTATTTACTTATTTAATGTTATTAGAGAGAGGGAGAGAGAAGAGCACGAGAGGGGCAAGGTGCGGGGAATCTCAAGCAGACTCTGAACTGAGCACAGAGCTCAAGGTGCTACTCAGTCTCCCAACCCTGAGATCATGACCTGAGCCGAAATCAAGAGTCGGATCCTTAACTAACTGAGCCACCTAGGCGCCCCCAACTGCTTTACGAATATTAATTTATTTACGCCTCATACAACCCAATAAGGTAGGCAGTATTATTATTTCCATTTTACAGGAAGAGAAACTGGGAAACAGAGAGGTTCAGCGTCTTGCCCAAAGTCACACAGGTCATAGGTAGCAGGGCTGGGATTCAACACAGGCTTTCAGGCTCTGGAGTCCATGCTGTCTATGTGGTGTAAAGAGTTCATAGGTGGGACCTAGTGTTTCTGGTGTTCTTAGGAGAGAACTGCTGAATGGTTTTGAGAAGAGGAAGGAAGTGGTCAAAGCAGCAACAGGAGATAAAGTGGTCTAACTTCACATAGCCCCTAGGACTTGGTTGACGACAAGAAGATGCTAAAAACTACAAATTAACAAAGCATTGTTAGGGTCTCACCATAGCTCACAGAAGCAAGCAAGTTTTCTCCAAAAATGAGCTGGCTTCATTATTGCCTCTCCACTTGGGATCGTAACACCGTGGATTAAAGCTTCCAGCTCACTCCCAGGGGGCCACAATTTGTTTTTACTCTGCTATGTGGCCAAATACTCCACCTCTCTCCCACCGGAACCAATTGTCTTTCAAATTCCACCCAGGAACAAGGCAATAACAAGCCATTGGTCTGGGGCAATTCACCTCCACTCCTTAAAAAACAAAAACAAAAAAATGTGTGAACTATGTCTGTTGTATGAGACACTTCCTCTTTCTGTCTCCACACTGCCTGGGCTGTATCCCAGCTGCTAGTAGGGAGGGGCGGCAAATGACATCAAATACAATTATAGCTTCAAGATAGAATCCTGGGCCACCAATGAGTCATGGCCGCTGATTTGGCTCCTTAGTGGTGTGCTGGAGGAAATGAACTTGTTGGCAAGGTTTGGGAGACCTTGCTGCACATGACTGAGGATGAGGGATCAGCAGAAGCAGCTAATTGAGAAAGAAAAGTCCAAGAAAGACCAAGAGAGTCTGTTATTTTCTTCCTGGTGGGACAAACAGGAATGCCAGAATACCATATCCATGCTGGGGGCCTGGGCTGGGAATCTAGGTGGAGATTGGGGCCTTAGGTGGAGATTAGGCCTGCCTGAGGGGTTCAGAGCTTGATACCAAGGGTGATCTGAAAGCCAGTGATCAAGGGAGAAGCTGAATTTTAAATCCAAGCAGAGGTGTACCTGGTTGGCTCAGTGGGTTGGGCGTCTGCCTTTGGCTCAGGTCATGACCCCAGTGTCCTGGGATTGAGCCCCGAGTGGGGCTCCCTGCTCAGTGGGGATTCTGTTTCTTCCTCTCCCTCTGCCCCTCTCCCCCACTGCCCGTGCATGCTCTCTCTCTCAAATAAACAAATAAGCTCTTTTAAAAATATCCAGGCAGACAGTCCAAATGAAATGCCAATACCAATGGGCAGACAAGAAAATCTGGACTCTTCCAGAGAAAACCAGACACAGAAGACCAGAACAAGAGAGACAGGGACAGTGGGTCAAAGGCAGAGCCAGTGGTGACTCCCTGAGCTCTTGGGACAGAGCTGCAAAAACTTTTTATTGGGTTTGAGTAGCCCTGGCTTTGAGTAGGGATGACCCTCCCCCCACCACCAAAGAGAAGCAGTACGGTGAAGTGCTTAGGAGCACAGATTGTAAGATCACACTGCCAGAATTTAAATCCCAACTGTACTGCTTATTAGCTCTGTGAGCCTGTGGCTAGTCACTTAGCCTACTTAAGCTTCAGTTTCCGTATCTGTGAAATGGACATGGAAAACACCTCGCAGGGTTGGAAAAAGTAAGATAACATGGTAAGTGCTTAGGACACATACGCAATAATAAATGTTGCTGAATATTGTCTTTAAAGGGTGCCCAATTGGCTCAGTGGGTAAGAGTAAGACAGTTTCAGGCAAAACCTGCATATTACCCACACCCTGACCTGAAAACACGTAGGCAGGTCCCCTTAACTGGAGGCAGAAGTTACACCCACAGCTCTATTCCTACGGCTGGATCTGCAAAGAGCACTGGTGGGAGTTTTCTCTTTCCCAACAACACTTATTCCTCCAAACGAGCAGGTCCTGCCGGCCTAATTCCGTGAAAGAAAAGAAAAAAACAACCCCACAGAAACATAGGTGCTGGGGACGTACTACTTCTCACCATAAAGAATTATTTGGATTTTTCAAAGAAGGGTTTGGTCACATCCCTGGGATATGTAGGGAGGTAGAAAGGGAAGGGATGGATTTGGGGACCTTACCGTTTTGGAATGATATGGGGCTGCTTGGCAGAAAAATCGTTAAAGGGGAGGCCCTACATTACACTACAGGGATCTTGGCCAACCTTCCTGTTTTGCAGTGTTTATGCCAGTGTTTTTTCTAAGTAGAGTTTACTCAGCACTTACATCAGAACCTACTGGGGGAACTAGTGAAAAATGCAGATTCTAAACCCCTAGAGTTCTGACTCCTTAAGCTCAGTCTTTTCAACTAGCTTCCAAGTAGGTTCTGTTATTCTATTTTATTGTATAATTTTTGAGCAGGTACATTCACATGGCAAAAAATTCACAGGTCTTAAAATGTATAGAGTGAAAGTGCCTTTTAGCAAACCCGCTTCTTCCCTTAGCTACCCAATTCCCACCCTACCCTGCCCCCACTGGTCATAGGAACCGAGGTGATGGGGGACTATTCATTTCTTTTAAATCCCATCAGAGTTTCTATAACAGATACTTTCTTAGATATCAAGCAAACGCAGACATATGTTTTTCACTTCCCCCTAACAAAAGTCAGCTCTCTTTACACACTGTTCTGTGTCTTTAAGAAAAAATAATATAACTTACAAATCTGTCCATATCTGTGCCAAAGGAACCTTTGTGCACTATCTTTGGGAGTATAAATTGGTGTAGACACAATGGAAAACAGTTTGGAGGTTCCTCAGAAAATTAAAAATAGAAATACCATATGACCCAGTAATTCTATTTCTAGTTATTTACTCCACCAAAAAACAAAACACTCATTTGAAAAGATATACCCATCCCCATGTTTATTACAGCATTATTTACAATAAGCACGATATGGAAGAAACCCAAATGGCTGATGATAGATGAATGGATAAAGAAGATATGCATATATACAATGCATATGTACAACAGCCATTAAGAAAGAAGGAGCTCTTGCCACTTGCAACATGGATGGACTTAGAGGGTATTATACTAAGTGAAATAGAGAAAGACAAACACCATGTGATTTCATTTACGTGTGGAATTTAAAAAACCAAAACACATGAACAAATAGGCAAACAAACAAAAAAGCAGAAACAGACCCATATGTACAGAGAACAAACTGATAGATGCTAGAGGAGAAAGGGATGGGGGGAGATGGGTAAAATGAGTGAAGGGGAGTGGGAGGTACAGGCTTCCAGTTGGGGAATGAATAAGTCCCAGGGATGGAAGGTACAGCATGGGGAATATAGTTGGTGGTGTTATAATAGGGTCTTATGGTGACAGATGGTAGTTACACTTTTGGTGAGCAGAGCATAATATACAAAGCTTTCAAATCACTATACTGTACACCTGAGACTAATGTAACATCTTGTATCAAGTGTACTTCAATTTAAAAAAAATTAAAAAGGAAATTAGAGGCACCTGGGTGGCTCAGTCGGTTTTGGCTCAAGTTATGACCTCAGGGTCATGAGATTGGGCATGGAGACTGCTTAAGATTCTGGCTCTCTCGCCCTCTGCCCCTCCCCCAACTCACACTGGTTCTCTCTCTCTCTCTAAAAAATATAATAAAATAAATAAATAAAAATTTAAAAAGTAAATATACTTATATAAATTAAGGAAAAAATATATTTTCCTATCCATCACAGAGAACTTTCTAGTACTTTTCTCAGCTCTATAGTATTCCATTATGTGGATGTTCCAGACTTTATTTCACCTGAGTCATTTTTGGATGGATGCATGGGTAATTCATACCATCAATGGATGGAATGGATGACCTTGAACATGAGTCTTTTTTCAGATGTAGGATACATTTCTGTAACTAGAGTTTCTTCTCTGGCTGATTCTGGTGCACATTGGAACTTACGAACCACTGGCTTAGGGTTGCTGATGTGATAGAACCAAGTTACGTTTAAGCCTTGCTGTTAGGACTCACAGAATGGCAGAGATGGGGGGACCCTGAGAGATCTTCTTCCTCATTTTACAGATGAGGACATTCTCAGGTGGGGAGGGGAACTTGCCTAAGGTTACACAGCATGTCTGTAGCGGAGCTGAGACTGGAACCCCAGTCTCCTTCCTCCTCAGCCAGTGCTCTTCTGCCTGTGATTATCATTGACAAAGAAACACGGGGTGCCACGTGCAGTGTCCAAGTGTCTCTAGCTGGAGTCGATAAGCCAGGCCCTGGAAAGCTAATATAATGTAGCCTCTGTGAAATATACCAGATCTCTGTGGCCATGGCATGGCAGACTTTCAGAAAATAGCAGAATTCAACAGGCAAACTGTTCTACAAACTATTGTGAGCCCCCAACTTCTTTCCACAGAATGGAGAAAGGCCTATGGTTCCCTACAGATATCATTTAAACCAAATTCAGGAAAATTGACACCTGCGGGTTTCCGTGTTTCCTTAATGGACTTGCTGGAGAAGGGAAAGTAGCTGGTGCCTTTTACTGAAAACTAAACTCCTGAGGGGGATGATTTGGGGTTGGTAAGTCTCCACGGAGGTGCAGTTCTTATTCTGGAAACCCATTTCACAAAGTACAAAAGGCGTCTTCGAGCAAACCAAGGTCTTCTAGAAGGAGCAAGTGACTCTCTGAGCCCCCCTATCACTGAATCTCTTCCCCCAACATCAGAGGTTTACATTTCAGTGATGGCCTCTAAGGAGACGCTCACTGTCTCTGTCGCCTTTTATTCACCTTGGAGGTAAGGTGGGAGGGGGTGAAAGCAAACCTCATCAAGCTTAAAGCTTTACAGATCCTTTTGTGTCATCTTCAACCTCGTTCTCACTATCTTAGCCAAATTAAGTGGAAGTCTGTGTGTATGTGTGTGCGCGAGCGCACCCTCACACAGGGGTGGGGGGCCGGCTCACCAGGTTAATCATTTTGTGAGGTCCTGTGCAAAAAGGTGAGGCAGTTTGTCTGTTGTCCTTAGGTCTGATCTCAGTGTAAAAGGAGCCAAGAGGCTCTGGGGTGGCTCAGTAGGTTAAGCATCTGCCTTCTGCTCAGGTCAAGATCCCAGGGTCTTGGGGTCAAGGGTCCTGGGGCCGAGTCCCACGTTGAGCCCCATGTCCAGCTCCCTGCTCAGCAGGGAGTCTGTTTCTCCCTCTGCCCCTGCTCATGCTCTCCCACTCATTCTCTCAAATAAATAAATAAAATCCTATATCCTCGTTGAAGAGTTCCCGGCAGGCGTCAGGGGAGCCTGGGATTCTGAACTGCAGGGGCCGTGAGCATCAGCCAGAGAACATGCCTTCTTTATCCCATTATCAGCCACTCTATGGCTCTCGTTTTGATGAGAGCAAGACCATTGTTAAGTGGAGTGCTCCTCACTTAACAGCTTAATCAACCATAACTATAACAGCCTTCCTTTCGTCTGGTCAGCAATCACTTGTGTCTCCTGAGGGAGGGGAGTGGGAGTCTTCAGAAAGTAGCAGGTAAAAGCAGCTGAAGGAAATTAAATTGAGTTTGTCTTTAACTCTGAAATACGTGTGGCCTGAGGCAATCCAGAGAGCCCAAAGCTGGGAGCCCTTCACCCCACTGTTTCTAAGGTCTTAGGTCACTCTTTCTTGAGGTATAGTCCATGGAGCCCATGTACCAGAATCATCTGGAAAGCCTGTCAGGAAATGCTTCACCTCAGACTACTGACTACGAATCTCTAGCATCAGCACTCTCTCACATTTACTTGGGATACAAACTGCTGCCGTTCCTGTGAGGCACAGTGGTTTAGGGGTTCCCACTCCTTCCATTCAAATAGGTTTCAAGTTTGGCACCACAGAAAAACACCATGATAATGGCCAAACATATTAACTGAGCACTTACTACATGCCAGCCACCGTGCTGTGTTCTGCCCATTACTATTGCATATATAATCCTCACAATGACCAAGTGAGGCAGGGAATGCTATCTATGGTTCAGATTTTTTTTTAAAAAATCCAGATTTGAAGAAGCAAAAGAAAAACAGCGAGTAACTGGCAGACCCAGGATTCGAATCCAGGTGGAGCCATCTCCAAAGGGGGTGATCTGAGCCATTATTGTACCTTGACTCCAACAGTTATTCTAAAGCTGAATCTCATGGCACTTAGTGGTCCTTCAGAGACACCAGAAAATGGTAGGATGCAGAGTCGTCAGTGCTGTGGAGGAACACAGCTTATCTCTGATGTCATTTTGTCCCCAGACCTTTTTTTTTTTTTTTTCTTCCCCAAATCTTCTTTCTCTATCCTTTTATACCACCTTTGGCCCTCTCCCATGCTTGCCACAGGTAAATCAAACTCCTCCGCTTACTTGACCTTTCAGCATTCTGGATACTGATATTTGGGTGGCTGGTCCATTAAAAAAGTGAGAGAATTCAAGGCATGCTTTCCATGTGATAGGTGTTGGCACACTCTGTGTACTTGCCATCTGACTGCCAACCTCACCAACTCTGAGTTTCCTTGAGTTTCCTTCAGCCAAGTTCTGTGATTTAGTTCTGGAGGTGTGGTCGTGCACTTATACTGATTCCCAGGGGGAAAAAAAAAGTGCATGAAAAAACTCTGATTATCATTGAACAAACTGGGTGTTACTATTTTACAGTTCAACTTACCACGTCATAGTATGGTTGTTGTTTTTTTTTTAATATTTTTCTTATTTATTTTTTAGGAAGAGAGAGAGAGAGAGAGAGAGCATGAGAGGAGAGAGGTCAGTGAGAGAAGCAGACTCCCTGGCGAGCAGGGACCCCGATGTGGGACTCGATCCCGTGACTCAAGGATCATGACCCGAGGCGAAGGCAGTCGCTTAACCAACTGAGCCACCCAGGTGCCCAGTATGGTTGGTTTTTTTTGTTTTTGGTTTTTTTTTAAAGATTTTATTTATTTATTTGACAGAGAGAGATCACAAGTAGGCAGAGAGGCAGGCAGAGAGAGAGAGAGGGAAGCAGGCTCCCCGCTGAGCAGAGAGTCCGATGCGGGACTCGATCCCAGGACCCTGAGATCATGACCTGAGCCGAAGGCAGCCGCTTAACCCACTGAGCCACCCAGGCGCCCCATGGTTGGTTTTTAAAAACAACCACCACAGTCTACCAGTATGCTGGCCTTCAAGGGGCCATCATAGACCTGCTTTTAGAAACTGACCTATTTGGAAACAAGCACAAGTTGGGTTCCTTATTTTTAGAAAGGGCATTTATTATTGGCCTCTAATAATGCCAAGTACATAAATAAAGAGGAGAAAAAAATAAAGAGGAGAGCCTCCCTGGATGGTAACAGATGGCAATCCCAGTTGCCTGGGTAGTCTTCACAAGTCCTTTCTTCCTCTCTGGGTCTCATCTGAAATACCAGGACCTTGGATTAGATGACAGATAAAAGTCCTTCTATTTCTAAACCTTTAGTGCAAACGCCCAAAGTAGTCCACCTCCCAGAAAAATATTCCTATGAGTAATATTAGTTACATGCCCAAAGGCTCTAATAAGAAACCATAAACTATTGTGCTCGAGACAAAATAACTTATTTTTCATTTACTTAGTTACCTTACTTCATTACCTATTTGGATAGGTGGTCCAGGGCTGGTATGGAGGTTTGAGGAGTACAGGTTCCTATTTTTTTTTTGCTCCCCACCCTGTTGACATGCCAACTCATAGGAAGGCAGAGCATGGGCAGTGGAAGGCATGTTTTTTTCCTTCCTTTTTTTAATGCTTCTTTCTTTTAAGGGTCCAATTCAGAAGTCACACAAATCACTTCCACTTGAGTCCTGTTGGCTAAGAACTTAGTCACTTCAGGAGGCCTGGGGGGCTCAGTTGGTTGAGTGTCTGACTCTTGGTTTTGGCTCAGGTCTGATCTCAGGGTCTTGAGATCAAGCCCTGCATCAGGCTCCATGCTCAGCATGTAGTCTGCTTGAGTTTCTCTCTCCCCACTCCCAACTCTCCCTCTTTCTAAAATAAATAAATCTTAAAAAAAAAAAAAAAAAAAAAAGAACCCAGTCACTTGGCTGCATGTAGCTGCAAGGGATGTTGGGAAATGCAGTTTTTACCTGGGCTATCATATGCATCTGGATTCAAACCACAGGCATTGTTGGTAAGGTGTTAGTAAGAACAGGTTGTCAATTTTTCTTTTCAGTCCACTTATTTGTATTGGCATACATGTCATTTACCATCATAAAGAGCTTAGTTTTGGTATCAGATTAGTGTGACTGAGGAAATCTTCACTCTGACCTTTAGTTTCTTCATTTGTTAAAATGCAGTAAAACCATTTAAATCAAGGGATGGTTGCAAGAATTATGCAAGCCAGGGACTATGAAATCACCCAGAATATTGTACATATTAGGCACTCAATAAATATCCTTTGTATTAACACTAACAATACCATGAATGATTCATTTATTAAATTGCTCATTATGTATGTGCCAGGCAGTATACTAGCTTCTACATAAATAACTGGTTCATGTGTGTAGTTTTTAGTATCTGGGAGTCATAGAAAGCTCCTTTACAAATAGTTGCTTAATTAGGGCATTGTGAATGAATGTGGGTTACTGCTCTCACTTAATAGAGAGCAAACACTTGCTGTGTATCTGGCAAGGGCTTGTATGGGCAGAGGGTGCAAAGACAGAGTAAACCAATGGTCCTAATTTGGTGATCATTTCCATTTCTTTCTTCCTTCAATAAAACAATTTACTGAGCTTTCCCTCCTCTTTTTTTTATAAAAGATTTTATTTATTTATTTGATACAGAGAAAGAGAAAGATCACAAGTAGGCAGAGAGGCAGGCAGAGTGAGAGGGGGAAGCAGGCTCCCCACTGAGCAGAGACCCCAATGCGGGGCTCGATCCCAGGACCCTGAGATCATGACCTGAGCCGAAGGCAGAGGCTTAACCCACTGAGCCACCCAGGTGCCCCTCCCTGCTCTTTTGATCCTTTGCCTGTCAGGTCTGTTAGAGAACATCTGGTATCTCAGAACTCTAAGTCTTAAAAATCCTTAACATTCTCCCTCTCTGGATCATGCTACCTTGAGATTAGTGTGGCATGGTTGACCCTTGAACAACATAGCTTTGAACTGCATGGGTCCACTTTTTTGATATAGTACTGTAAATGTATTTTCTCCTCTTAATGATTTTCTTTTTTTAATTGACTTTTTAAAGGTTTTGTTTATTTTGACAGAAAGAGAGAGAGAGCGAGCTAGCATGAACAGGGAGAGAGGCAGGCAAAGGGAGAGAGAGAAGCAGACTCCCCACTGAGCAGAGAGTCCAATGCAGGACTCGATTCCAGGACCCTAGGATTATGACCCCAGCTGAAGGCAGACACTTAACTGACTGAGCCACCCAGGCGTTCCTGATTTTCTTTCTTTTTTTTTAAGATTTGATTTTTATATTTGAGAGAGAGACAGAGAGCATGAGCAGGGGTAGGGGCAAAAGGAGAGGGAGAAGCAGTCTCCCTGCTGAGCACGGAGCCAGACATGGGGTTCAATCCCAGGACCCTGAGATTGTGACCTGAGCTGAAGGCAGATGCTTAACTGACTAAGCCACCCAGACTCTCTCTTTATAATTTTCTTAGTAACATTTCTTTTTCTCTAGCTTACTTTATTATAAGAATATAATATATAATACATATACAAAATATGTGTAACTGTATGTTATCAGGCTCAGGTCAACAGCAGGCTATTAATAGTTAAGTTTTGGAGGAGTCAAATATTATACACAGATTTTTGACTGTACAGGGTCAGCACCTCAAACCCCATGTTGTTCAAGGGTCAACTATAGTTAAAATAAAATACCAGCCGGCCATGTACTGGCCGTGTAACCTTGAATCTGTCACTTCCATCCCCAGTGCCTCACTTCCTGCAATTGTGAAATGAGTGTATTAACTATACCCACTTTATAGGTTTGTTGTAAGGATTGAAAGACATAACACACACAAACTGTTTTAACATGGTGCTTGGCAAGTAGTAATCAATAAATGATAACTATCGTCATTCATGCATTAGTTTATTTACTCAATGGTTGTTGCTAACTGCTGGAAATGAGCTAGACGTTGTGCCTTCCAAAATCTTCCAATCTCACTGGGAAGGCAAGCCAAGATATACCCTATGAAATTTTTTTAAGATTTTATTTATTTCTTTGTCAGAGAGAGAGAGAGAGAGAGAGAGAGATAGCACAAGCAAGGGGAATGGCAGGCAGAGGGAGAAGCAGGCTCCCCGCTGAGCAGGGAGCCGATGCGGGACTTGATCCCAGGACTCTGGGATCACAATCTGAGCTAAAGGCAGATGCTTAACCGACTGAGCCACCCAGGTGTCCCTACCCTATGAAATATTAAATACAAAGCTGAATGTGATCCATGACAAAACCGGACAAGGTCAGGGGAGGAAGAGATCACTGGTCCAGAGTTGTGTTTTTGGAAACTTTCCTGTCCTGAGTCTCCTTTCCATCAAAACTTAGAGCCATTTTTTGGAGCACAATCTGGAAATCAGTGGATAAGAGTGAGTAACACACAGAGTGGAAGGGACAGGTAGTAATGGAAGTGATGGCTGGGACAGGTCATGAAGGCTTTCAAGTGGTCAGGCACAGAATTTGACCTTGACAGCTTTAGCTCACAGCTTCCTAACCAGTGTGCCAGGATTACAAGGAAACCACCAGCCCAGTCACCAGGACCAGCAAGCAACCTGCTTGTTTGTTCCTCACAGCATGTTAAATAAATGGTACCATTTGCTGTGCCTATCATGCGTTTCGAAAGGAAACATTGCTCCAGATCTCCCAGAAGCCATATTGTTGGGTAAGGATTTGCAAGCATATTCCACTGTCAGAGGAAAGGATAAAGAAACCTGGATCCAGACACGGAGTTGCCTAATCCCTGAGTCATACTGGGGAAGGTTCAAATCCAGGGTCCCTCTGCCATTTTCCCTACTACCTAATGATGGCAAACAACCACTAATATTCTCTCTGCTCTCTATAAACCCATCCTGGTCCCTATTAACAAAAGAAAGGAAAAAAACCCTCAATGCCCACCTGTGCGAAAGTCTCTGAAGTTGGGATGACAGTACAGGTCCCTGGAGCAAACTGGCAGGCTCTATTTACTGTATAAAAATTACTGAACACTCTTTCCTTTTCCTTAACTCCAAGTAAAGATACCCTAGAGTTTCATGACAGTGGTTTTGTATCTTATTAAACAAAATGGATATTTGGTTCCTGCTTGATTGAGTTTTGGTAGGCTTTCTAGAATTTTCTCTCCATACCTCTCCCCTTTCTTCTCTATATTATCAGGATTCTTTTTTTTTTTCAAGAATTTATTTATTTATTTATTTGAGAGAAAGAGAGCACAAGCAGGGGGAGGGGCTGAAGGAGAGGGAGAAGCACCCTCCCTGCTGAGCAGGGAGCCTGATGTGGGGCTCGATCACAGGACCCCGGGATCATGACCTGAGTCCAAGGCAGACACCTAACTGACTGAGCCACCCAGGCGCCCCTATATTATCAGGGTTCTTGATTGTAAACAGCAGAAACCAACTAGAACTAACCAAATCAAACAATCCAAAAAAGGAATTTATTGAAAAGATATTAGGGGTGAACGGCTCCCAAAACCAAGGGGGAAATTAGAGACCCAGACTTGGAAGATGACGTGAATCAAAGGGGTCCCAGGGCAACCTTCTTTCAGCAGAAGCAGTGTGGCCAGAACACTATTGGTGAGGCTGGGCATTGTTAAAGCTAAGGTGACCAGATACTAACTACCCTTTCAGTTAGTTTCTCTGGATTCTTCATCCCCGGAGAGGGAGAAGGAGAGATCTTTATCCTTCAACTTCTGTAGTTGCGACAGGGTACTGTATCCCACCATTATCTCACATCTTGGGAGCTCTCCCTTTAAATAGGAAGAGGATGAATGATAGATAGCAAGCAAGTAAACTAACAAGCAAAACAATGTTCTTTTGAGCCTCCCACACAGTGCTTTTCAAATCGTATATTATTGAGTTGGAAGATTAATTTCATGGATGTCTAATTGACTTTTTGTTTTAATTTTTAATAGCTTTATTGAGGTGTAATTGACATATTGCACATATTTAAAGTATAAAGTTTGGTAAGCTTTGACATATGTATGTGCCTGTGAAAGTATCAATACAATCAAAATAATTAACATGCCAATCACCCCTTCAGTGTTTCTTCAAGCCTCTTGGTAATCCCTTGCTCCTGGCCCACCCCACTTTCCTTCCTGTTTCTGTCCCCAGACAACCACTGATCCACTTTCTGTCACTACAGACTAATTTGCACTTGCTAGAATTTTATGAAAATGGAATCATATAGCATACACTCTTTTTTGGTATAGCTTCTTTCACTCAAAATAATTACTTTGAAATTCATCCTTGTTGCATCTATCAATAGTGCATTCCTTTTTGTTGATGAATTACAATTCCATTGAATGGGTATAGCACAATTTGCCCATTCGCCTGTTGATGAACATTTGGGTAGGTGATTGTCACTTTTATGCTTCAAACTTGGCTAAGGCTATAGTCCTCAACTATTTAATCAAACACTTATTTGGGTATTGCTGGGAAGATATTTTGTAGATGTGATTAATGTCCACAATCAGTTGACAAGAAGTAAATGAGATTATCCTAAATAATCTGGGTAGGCCTAATTCCATCAGGAAGAGGAAATTCTGCCTGTAGAATGCGATTTCAGTTTTGCACATAAACTGTGATGTTACTGATGCTCTTCAACAAATTGAGGAAGTTCCCTTCTATTTCTAGTTCATTTTCAGTCTTCTTCAGAAATGAATGTTGGATTTTGTCCATTTTTTTCCATATCTATTGAGATGATCCTATGATTTTCCATTTTTTGTTGCTATGATTATTAATTGACTGATTTTCAAATATTAAACAAATCTTACATTTCTGAGATAAACTCTATGTGGTCATAATATATTATCCATTTTTCATATTATTGGATTCAGTTTGCTTAAATTTGGTTTAGAATCTTCACATCTGGGGGACGCCTGGGTGACTCAGTGGGTTAAGCCTCTGCCTTTGGCTCAGGTCATGATCTAAGGGTCCTGGGATCGAGCCTGCCATCCAGCTCTCTGCTCATCAGGGAGCCTGCTTCCTCCTCTCTCTCTGCCTGCTTGTGATCTCTCTCTCTCTGTCAAATGAATAAATAAAATCTTTAAAAAATATCTTCACATCTGGATCCATGAGGGATATTTGTCTGTAGCTTCCTTTTCTTGTACCAACTTTGGTAATGCAGTTCTCATAGAGTAAGTTTGGAAGGTTTCCCCTCACTTCAATTTTCTAGAAGGGATTGGGTAGAATTTAAATCATTTTTCTTCTGTGAGTACTTGGTTAGGTTCACCAGCAAAGCCATCTGGATCTGGAGTTTTCTTGTGGGTAGGGTTTTAACTATAAATTCAATTTCTTTTATAGATACAGTGCTATTTAAGTTATCGATTACATCCTGAGTGAGCTTTCATAGATTGTGTCTTTCACAGTTTGTGCATTTCATCTGAAGTGTTGACTTTTTAGGAATAAAGTTGCTCATAATATCCCTTATTTTCCTTTTAATATTTCTATTGGTGTCAACTCTCTCATTAATTAGTAATTTGTCTTATTAATTGGTAATTAACTGGTAATTTGATGTTAGATAAGGGTCCAACTTCATTCTTTTGCATGTGGATATCTAGTTTTCTTAGTAGCATTTGTTGAAAAAACTGTCTTTCCCCTTCTAGTGGTCTTGGTATGAATCATTTGACTATATGTGTGACAGTTTATTTCTGAGCACTCTATTCTATTTAACTGGCCTATGTGTTTGTCTTTATGCCAGTACCATATTAATTTTTATTTGTATTGCAATTGTGGAATAGAAATTGCTATAAGCTTGGGTAAATATTTTAGAATAATTGCAGAAAACCTTTTCAGTATCCTAACATTTTATATTTTCAGTACCATACTGTTTGGATTTCTATAGTTTTCTAGTATTTGTTTTGAAATCGGGAAGCATGAAGCTGTCAGCTTTGTTCTTCTTTTTCTTCTTTTCCTTTTTTAAAAAGATTTTATTTATTTATTTGACAGTCAGATCACAAGTAGGCAGAGAGGCAGGCGGGCGTGGGGGTGGGAAGCAGGCTCCCTACTGAGCAGAGAGCCTGATGCGGGGCTCTATCCCAGAACCCTGGCATCATGACCTGAGCTGAGGACAGAGGCTTTAACCCACTGAGCCACCCAGGCACCCCTGTTCTTCTTTTTCAAGACTGTTTTGGCTATTCAGGTCCCTGGAGATTCTATATAAATTTTAGGATTTTAGGATGGGTTTTTTTTTTTATTTCTGCAAAAAACATTGACATTTTTTTAGAAAAAATATTTTATCTATTTGAAAGAGAGAGAGAGCACAAGCATGGGAGAGTTAGAGGGACAAGCAGACTCCCTGCTGAGTAGGGAGCCTGATATGGGGCTCCATCCAGAAGCCTAGGATCACAACCTGAGCCAAAGGCAGGCACTTAGCTGACTGAGTCACCCAGGTGCCCTGATAGTATTGACATCTTAATATTTTTTTAAAGATTGTATTGATTTATTTGTCAGAAATAGAGAGAGCACAAGCAGAGGGAACAGCGCGCAGAGGGAGAGGCAGACTCCCCACTGAGCAAGGAGTCCAATGTGGGACTTGATTCCAGGACCCTGGGATCATGACCTGAGCCGAAGGCAGATGCTTAACCAACTGAACCACCCAGGCATCGCTTGACATCTTAATATTAAATCTTTCAGTCATGTTGGGAAAACTGGAGAACCACATGTTAAAGAATAAAACTGGATCCCTATTTTAGACCATTCACCAAAAGTAACTTGAATGAATTAAAGACTTAAATGTAAGACCTAAAACTGTAAAACTGCTAGAAGAAAACATAGAGGAAAAGCACCCTTGATACTGGTCTTGGCAATGATTTTTTTTTTAGGTAGGGCATTAAAACATAACCAAAAAAAAAAAAAGCAAAAATAAACAAGTGCAGCCACATCAAACTAATGCTTCCGCACAGCAAAGGAAACCATCAACAAAATACAAAAGCAACCTAAGGAATGGAAGAAAATATTTGCAAACCATGTAACTGATAAGGGGGTAATACTTAAAATATATAAAGAACTCACATAACTCAATAGCAAATGAGTAAATAATCTGATTTAAAGTGGGGAAAGGATCTGAATAGGTGTTTTTCCAAACAAAATATACAAATGGCCAGCAGGTACATGAAAAGGTATTCAACATCATGAATCATCAGGGAAAAGCAAATCAAAACCCCAATGCTATATCCCTTCACACCTATTAGAATGACTATCATAAAAAAGATAAGAGATAGCAAATGTTGGCAAGGATGTGGAGCAAAGGGAACTCTTGTATACTGCTGGTAGGAACGTAAATTACTACAGCCAATTTGGAAAACAGTATGGAAGTAAGTTTATGAAAAAATTTTAAAAATAACAATTTTACTTCTGGGTATATAACTGAAGGAAATGAAATCACTATCTCAAAGAGATATCTGCACCCCATGTTCACTGAGGCATTATTCATGGTGGCTAAGACATGGAAACAACCTAAGTGTTCATCAACAAATGAAACGGATAAAGATGTGGTACACACACACATACACACACATTGGAATGTTACTCAGACATTAAAACAAAAGGAAATCTGGCCATTTATGACAACATGGATGAACCTAGGGCACTATGCTAAGTGAAAGGAACCAGGCAGAGCAACACAAATACTGCATGGTATCACTTATATGTGGAATCTAAATTAACAAACAAACAAATAAATAACTGCCAAACTCACAGAAACAGAAAGGAGAATGGTGGCTACCTGGAGATGGGGGAAATGGGGAAATGTTGGTCAGAGGATACAAACTTCCCATTATAAGATGAAAAATTTTAATGTACAGCACGATGACTATAGTTAATACTGTATTATATACTTGAAATTTACTAAGAGAGTAGCTCTGAAGCATTCTCATCAAAGAAAAAAAGGCAACTATGTGATGTGAAGGATGTGTCAATGAACTTGATTTTGGTAATCATTTAATAATGTGTACATGTATCAAATAATCATATTGCATACTTTAAACATATATAATTTTATTTATGGATTATACCTCAATACATCTGGGTATTGAGGAAAGAGAGTTATCACCTAGAGATTGGATCCATTAAATCTCAGTGCCAACACTTGATAGATCTTTGGTAAATATTCCTGGAATGAGGGAAGGGATCCCCAGTGGTAGCTGAAGGACTTCAATGTGCATTTGGTGACAGGATGGGGTTTCCCTCCATTGGGATCAGAAGGAATTTCTGAAAAGTTGTCAGCTATTGGATATAAGGATTTAGGATGGAAGATATCTGTCACCAATGGTCTTAACAAATTCTAACAAGATGTTCTGGTTTTAAATGTATTCAAAATCTTACTGCATTACTGTGGTCTGTAAGGTAACTGTCACCTCAAGAGTTCTATGATTCTATATTGTCGCTTCAAGTGCTGGGACTTGGAATTCTTTTGTTTAGATAATGCTGAGACTCTTCTTATATAATGTGTTTTGATTTCCATGATTTCTTGAGAGGAATTCAAGAGAATTGCTGCCTAGTGAGGAACAGGGAGAAAGTTTTCAGTGTTTCTTTGGGGAAATGTGCAAATGGGAGAATAAAATGAGAAAAAGTAACTTCAGATAGAGAAAAAACGAGATACCCAAAAATGTTTAGTGAACAGTTAATATGGTAGTTAACTATTATCAATTTTAAAAGGCCCATTTATTTCAAAAAATAAATCTGAAGGAAATAAAAACAAAATATATCTTCTAATCCATGAACGTGGGATGTGTTTCCATTTATTTATGTCTTTTTTAATTTCTTAAAGCACTGGTATGGGTTTTTTTTTTAATTGGGGTATAACTGGACTATAACATATTAATTTCAGGTGTACAACCTAATAATCCAATATCTGTACACACTGTGAAATGTTCATACATAGTTATAAAATCTTTTTTCTTGTGATAAAAAGGAATATTTTGTTTTGAAAGGTGTTTTCACTTGTTATGGAACTCTAAGTTGATTACTTTTTCAATACAGTGGTCCCCCCACCTTCAATTCATGGGGAGTAGGTTCTGAGACTCCCAGTAGATAACTGAAGGCATGCGTAGTAGTGAACCCTAATACACCATGCTATCTTCCCATCCATGCATACCTATGACAAAGTCTAACTTATACATTAGGCACAGTAAGAGAGTAACAACAATAACAAAATAACACAATTATAACAATATTCTGTAATAAAAGTTATGTGAATATGCTCTCTCTCTCAAAATAGTTTGCTGTACTGTATTCACTTCTTGTGATGATGAGAGGGTGGGCTGAAACTAATGGCTTGCTTTTAATGAATAGATGAAAGCCAAGCTGGTGGGATGTCTCCTCTAAGATTAGGTTTTAAAGAGTGTGACTTCCCTCTTACCTTCACTCTCTCTTTCTGGTTCTTCTTGCTGGTTTGCTCTGATGAAACACGCTGCCATATCGTGAGCTACCCTCTGGACAGGCTCATGAGGCAAGGAAATAAGGGCAACATCTGACCAGTAGCGATGGATGATCTGAAGCCATCCATCCAACAACCAGGGAGGAATCACGTCCTGCCAGCAACTGTATCAGAGAGCTTAGAAGCAGATTCTTTCCCAATCAGGTATTGAGATGACTGCAGCCTGTGACAGATCTAGAAACAGAGGACCCAGCAAGGTAAATCTGGCTTGTTGGATGTACAAAAACTGTTCTAAACATTTTTCAAGCTTCTAAAAATTTGGGGGTGATTTGTTCTGCAGCCTTAGATAATGAATACAGATTTTAGTATCAAGGAGTGACCACCGCTTCTCAAAATGCATGAAAGTGTAAGAGTGGCTTTGGAGCCTCGTTGTATAGTGGCAGAAAACTTGGTGACGTTGTTGTCAGCAATTACATGGAGAGCAGAATGCATGCGTCATGGTAAATCACCTGATTTAATGATTTACTACGCTCAAGACATTTCCAAGGAAAATTTTAAAGGTACTACTTGCTTCCTTCTTGCCACTTGAAGTAAAACGTGAGAAGAGAGAGACAAATTGAGGATAGAACTGTTAAACAAAAGGGAGCCAGAAACTGGTGGTCTTGAAAATTTTCAGGTTCTCCAGAGAGCAAAAGATGCTAAAGTAAGATATTACAAGTTGGCCAAAGTTGAGGGGGGAAATGCCTTGTTGTGTGGGCTGTGGAAAAACTCAAGCATCCTTCAGGTGGAGGCAATCCATTGTTTATAGAGCCTGCATTTACATGTATTTACATGTATTATCTTTTTTAGTTCTCACAAGACTACCCCCACTTTACATATGAATATAATGAGTTATGCTGCTACTGTATGGCATAACTGAAATTCATACCCAAGCATATCTAATCAAGAAGGGCACTTACCCTATCTTGCCCTTCCAACAACATAGTAGTTGGAATTTTTGCCACTGGAATAAGGCAGAAGTAGAGACACCAAAACACCAAGTTCCAAACTAGCATAAATACAAATTTTGTTTTATTTTATACTGAATTACCTCCCCCCAAAGGATTAGAATAGACACCACAATAATGGATAAAGAGGGCCCAACATAATATCTCCATAGATAGGGAATAAAAATGTCTGGGCTCATTGACTTAAAACAAAATCTGAGTTGACACACCCCCATCCAAGAAAATGACTTAAAAACCTGAGTTGTTCACTTTCTGAGTCCCTGACTTATTATATGAATCAGATCACTTTAGAGAGGCAGGTGAACCAGTCCGTAATTAAGACCTGAACAAATTGATCACTGATCGGATATCAAGTCTATAATATATCTAATATTGCCACAGGAAAGGATACCCAGGTATATAGTAGAACCCGGTTTGAATGAGAACCACAGGGGGTCAGAAGTCAACTGCAAATCTACCAGGCAAGAAAGAAGGGAGCTGAGAAAGAGGGGGAAAACACACACACACAGGAACGCACACACATACATGCACACCCACATGCACACACACATATGCGCGCACATACAAGCATTCAAAGGGAACCGACAACTAACATTCTAAAATCCGAGAATTAAAAAAAGACAACCAACAAATAAGCAATAAAAATATATTTTATCTAGAAGAAATTTGAATGCAATACAGATGCTATAAAAAAAGTAAATTTAGAGTCCTCAAAGAGATAAAGTACAACATCCATACAAATAAAAAAAATATTTAATTCTATTCACCAGATCTGGATTCATAAATGGAAATGTTACATCATAGCAAATAAAAACATATGTAGTCATTTCAATAACCCAAGAGACACTGTAATATCTAAGATACTCACTGCTAAATAGGGAATTGAGAACTAAAATAGAGACTGTCACCTGAATGTGGTATTCAAAGAAAGGAAGAATAAAATCATGAGATATCAAAAGATATGAGAGTTGAGTTGACCAGCTCTAACATATGTCTTAATGAGTTTCCAGAGGAAGAACTAAAGGAAGTGATGGAGAAGGCCCCTTTTAGGAGGAAACATTAAGATTTTCCAGAAATATAATAGCAGGAGTACTCTGCTTAAAGGAACACACTTGTGCTCAGAAGGTTAGTGAAAAAGAAGATGAAGAAGACGAAGAAGGAGGAGGAGGAGGAGGAGGAGGAGGAGGAGGAGACGATGAGGAGGAGGAGGAGGAGGAAGAAGAAGAAGAAGAAAGAAATAGCTTCCTGGCACTCTGAGGAAAAGTGCTCTAAATGTGTGACTATGCAACCTTTTGTTAGGACCTTGGAAGGATCAAAGGAGTCAGAGTACTCTTCACTAGCACCAAAGGCCCACTAAGCAATTAAGTGTGTGTTTCACAAATTCTCTGATTGAACAGTCGGGCTCTCAGAAACTTGAGGACATTGTCCCTCAGCTGGCTCAGCAGAGTCTCAAGGTAGAGAAGGGATAATTTTAGAGATTTTTAATTATGTTTTTATCTAATGAAGTAAACCCTAAAGAGATTCACAGAAGCCCCACAAACTTTTCAAGACAACTCTGTCAGCAGAAACACTTTTGGCTTTGACTGAAAGAGAGAGAGAGATGGTACTAAACAAGAACAGCCTGGAATTCTACTGGCAATAAGGAGACTGACAAGACTACTCATCTGCGAACTGCCACCTTTCATGAAAAAAGGACGACTCAGAGGGTGGATCCAAGAGCCCAGAGGGTGCAGCCATGTGCCATGCAGAATTATTCCTGGGACTCCAAACTTAATTATGTGCTAACATTTTCCTGGTAGATTTCAAAATTGCTATGGCCCAGGGGTGCCTTTGTGCATTTCATTTCCTTCCATTTTGAAGAGGGACATCTATAGCAGTTACTCTATGCCCAATCCACCATTGTCTGTTGGGTGTTTGCATGGGAGTTAGGGGACAGAGAACTTGTCTCTTTTGTTTTACAGATCTTCAATTCAAGAGGCATTGGTAGTTGTATATAAGGAAGTACATTTGAGGAGCATCAAACATCCTGGATCTCATTTAGATGAAAATATTCTGGGCTTTTGGGGCACCTGGGTGGCTCAGTGGGCTAAAGCCTCTGCCTTTGGCTCAGGTCATGATCCCAGGGTCCTGGGATCGAGCCCCGCCTCAGGTTCTCTGCTCCGAAGGGAGCCTGCTTGCTCCTCTCTCTGCCTGCCTCTCTGCCTACTTGTGATCTTTGTCTGTCGAATAAATAAGTAAAATCTTTAAAAAAAAAGATTCTGGGCTTTGAGCTGTTGGTACAATGAGATGAGATTTTAAGGAATCTGAGCAGTGGGTGAATATACTTGGCCTGTGGAAAGGACATGAATCATTGGAGGATAGAGGGCAGACTGTGCTAGACAGCTTCTGACAAAGATCCCTACCTCCTGGTATTCACATCCTTGTGTAATTGCTTCCCTTTGAGATGGGGTTGGACCTAATGGCTTGCCTCTAACAAACAAACAGAATTTAGAAAAAGTAAAGGGATGCCATTTCTAATATTGGTTTATAAATGATTATAATGTCCACCTTGTGCATACTCTTGGTCTCTCTCATTGGCTTGTTCTGATGAAATCAGCTGACAGGCTGTAGGAAAGTCCATATGGGAAAACTTATGTGGTAAGAAACTGAGGGTGGTTTCTGGCCAATAGCCAGCAAGGAACTGAGGTCCTCAGTCCAATGGCCCGTGAGGAACTCAATTCTGACAATAACTAGTGAATGAACTTTGAAGTGAATCCTGCCCCAGTTGAGCCTTGAAATGAC
Organism: Enhydra lutris kenyoni; assembly: GCF_002288905.1. Taxonomy (NCBI): domain Eukaryota; kingdom Metazoa; phylum Chordata; class Mammalia; order Carnivora; family Mustelidae; genus Enhydra; species Enhydra lutris. The sequence goes on along the minus strand of NW_019154164.1, from coordinate 5,076,999 downwards.
CAAGGCCCTAACCCACAACTTGTTTGAAGTTTTGTGGGAGACCCTGAGCTGAATGACTCAGGTAAATTGTACCTAGATTTCAGATCCATAGAAACAGAGATAACACACTGATGTGCTGTTTCAAGCAGCTACATTTTGAGGTGATTCATTATGCAATAAGTAGTTCACTATTTTTTTCCCTCTGCAATGTCTAATCTGTTATTAATCCCACTCTGTGTATTTTTGTCCAGTTCCTCATTTATTTCTTTATATCAGTATGGACTCACAGTTTCCTATTTAATTCAGTGTGTTACAACCAGATACTTTCATTGTTTATTTGAATGCACTGAGTGTCGCACTTTGGGCAATAGGAGCTTCCTGGTTTGTATGTCTTTTGACATGTCTCTGTTATCTTTTGAGTACTTCCTTGCTTTTTAAAAGTACAATAAGATTTTCCAGGCTCATCTTGTACTTTTTCTTGCCACACCTTTGGAATCAGCTATAGCTATTTCTCTCTCTCTCTTTCTCTCTCTCTCTTTTTTGTAGATATTCATTTATTTATTTGAGTGAGAGAGAGAGAGGAAGGGGCAGAGAGAGAGGGAGAGAGTGTCTTAAGCAGACTCCACACTGAGTGTGGAGCCCTATGTGGGGCTCGATCTTATGACTCTAAGATCACGACCTGCGTCCAAACAGAGAGCCAGACACCTAACCAACTGAGCCACCCAGATGTCCCTCTATGTTTTTTTCTATACTTGGCCAAGTATATATCTATACCACCTATGGTAGGCTGAATAATCACCCCAGATCCTGTGGATATGTTCCTTTACATAGTAAAAGGAAATTTGCAGATGTGATTAAGTTAAAGATCTTGAAATGAGGGTATCTCTAGGATTACCTGGGTAGGCCTGATGTAACCGTAAGTGTCCTTATGAGGGGGAGGCAGAAGGGGATGTGACGAGAGAAAATGGAGATGTGATGATGGAAGCAGAGGTTGGGATGATACACTTTAAAGATGGAGGAAAGACACCATGAATCAAAGAATGTAGGTGGCTTCTAGAAGCTGGAAAAAAGCAAGGAAACAAGTTTCTAGAACTTTCCAGAGCAAATACAGTCCTGCTGACACCTTGATTTTAGAATTTTGACCTCCAGAACTGTAAGAGAACAAATCATTTAAGGCACTAAGTTTGGAATAATTTGCTACAGCGAGAAATTCATACATCACAAGTTCATATCAATACCTCCAAGTCCAACACAGGATTTCAAGGTTCATTTTACTTTTACCCTGTTCCTTATTTGTAACTCCCTTCTTGAACAGTAAGACACTTGACCCCCTTCATCCTTAATCTTCCTGTATGTAAACCAAACTCCCATCTCTGCTATCACCATTTCTGCCTACAGATTCCCTTCTCACTCCACACATAAGAATGCGTATGAATCTCACAAATATTACATTGAGCAAAAGAAGCCAGATACAAAAGAATATAACTTCTTGATTCCATTTAAGTGGATGTGGATAATAGGCCATAATAATTAATGGCAACACCAGTCAAAATAATGTTAACTTCTGAGGTGGGGTTATAGGCTAGAAAGGGGCACGAGGAATTACAAAATTGTTCCATGTCTTAATCCAAGTAGGGATTACACAAGTATACATAATACATAAAATTTCATGGAGCTGTTCATTTATGATTAGGACTTTGGGTTTGCTTTTAATGTATATGTAAGACATCTTATAATCTTTTTAATTTTTAATTTTTTAATTTTTTTGAGAGCGAGAGCATCAGGGAGAAAGGCAGAGGGCAAGGGAGAGAGAATATTCAAGCAGACTCCTTGCTGAACATGGAGTCCGACTTGGGGCTTAATCCCAGGACCCTGAGATCATGACCTTAGCTGAAGCTAAGAGTCAGACGTTTAAACTGACTGAGCCACGAAGGTGCCCCTTAAAATATTTTTTAAAAAGGCAACCACAATATTTTCTTTTAGAAAGATTTTCAGGGATGCCTGTGTGGCTCAGTCGGTTAAGCATCTGCCTTCTACTCCGGTCATGACCCCAGCATCTTGGGATCAAGTCCCCCATCAGGCTCCTTGCTCAGCAGGGAGCCTGCTTCTCCTTCTGCCTGCTGCTCCCCCTGCTTGTGCATGCTTTCTCTGATAAATAAATAAATAAAATCTTTTAAAAAATTTTAAAAAAGAAAAGAAAGGTTTTCAGGTTGCAGAAGGTGGTTGCATTTTATTCCAGAGTCTTTATGAGGGGTTTGCAACATTTAAATCTCTAATAACTTAAGAATAATTCTGTGAAAGTCTAGCAGTGATCTCTGTTCACTAGGTAGGATCACAGCATGTGGCAATGGTTAAGTACAGTTTAAATTCTCTCTACCCATCCTCTTTAAAATAATGTCTTCCTTGACAATTTTTAATTTGGGGATTGCATTGCATCAAATTTTGCTGCCAAGTTGAGGCTTTACTAATACTTTCCTATTTGGGGGACACCTGGGTGGCTCAGCCAGTTAAGCATCTGCCTTCAGCTCAGGTCATGATCTCAGGGTCCTGGGATCAAGGCCCCATCGGTCTCCCCTCTCGGTAGGAAATCTGCTTGTCCCTCTGCCTCTGCCCTTCCCCCCTGCTGTTTTTTTCTCTCTCTCTCAAATAAATAAAATCTTAAAAAAACACTTTATTTTGCCATCTCAAATTTGTATAATTCAGTTTTTTAAATGAGCAAAGGATTTGAATAAACATTTCTCCAAAGAAGATATGCAAACGGTTAATAAGCACATGAAAAGATGGTGCTCAACATTACTAAATCATTAGAGAAATGCAAATCAAAATCATAATGAGATAGCACTTCACATCCACTAGGATAGCTATAATCAAAAAGACAGATACTAAGAAATGTCAATGAGGATCTGGAGAAACTGGAACCTTTGTGCCTTGTTGGGGAGAATGTGCAGCCACTTTGGAAAACAATTTGGCAATTCCTCAAAAAGTTAAATATAGGATTACCATATGATGCAACAAGTCCGGTCCTAGGTATACACCAGGAGAACTGAAAATACATGTTTATCCATAAACTTGTACATCAATGTTTATAGCAGCATTATTTGAAAAAAAAATTGGAAATAAGCCAGATGTCCATCAATTTGTGAATGGATGGACAAAATGTGGTATAGCCATACAATAGAATATTATTCGGTCATCAAAAAGAATGAAGTAATGACACATTCTACAACATGGGTGAACCTTGAAAAACATTCTGTTAAGTGAAAGAAGCCCAACATAACATATCATCTGTTGCATGGTTACATTCATAAGAAATGTCCAGAATAGCCGAATCCATAGACACTCCTCTGTGTTTTCTTTCTGTCAAGAAGAAGGTATATGTTTGAGATTTTTGATCAGCAGATACAGGCATACATCATATTTTCAATCCATCATACAGTTGCATAAGAATTTATATAATCAATTCTCTATTAAAGAACACATGGTTTCTCTTTGTGCATGAGTATGTACTTTTGTATACTACTACAAATGCCAAGAAGTTAGTGAGCTATCTGAACACAGGGGGACAAACATGAAATGTTTTCTTCTCCAATTAATGTTTTAAATTAGCTCGAAGCTCCTTCTCTTCCTATAAATAAGGTCATGTGGGCAACATTCCTGGTTTTCTAGCCAATTTTATAGGATATGTTTAGTCCATTTGTGTCCGACTTGAAATCTTCACTCTCATTTCTGATTTGGGCTGTTTTCCTACACCCCTCAGCTCAGGCATGCCCTGTGGTCAGAGGGACTTGAGCTCTGACTGTTCTTCCATCCCTCTCCCCTAATGCTTCTTTTTTAAAGGTTTTATTCATTTATTTGAGAGAGCATAAGCAGGGGTGGGAAGGAGGGGGAGAAGCAGACTCCCTGCTGAGCAGGGAACTGAGTAGAGAGCCCGATGCAGGGCTCGATCCTAAGACCCTGAGGTCATCACCTGAGCCAAAGGTAGATGCTCAACTGACTGAGCCACCAGGCATCCTCCCCTAATGCTTCTGATTATTCCAGAATGAAGGCAGCATGATGTAATCAGAAGAAAGGGATATGGTTATTCAGTGTAACTGGGGCAGATTTGGTCAATTTTGTTCTGTGATAGGCATCCATGTGCGTCTCATGGGTTCTTAGGTATATTACCCCTCACAGGTGTGATATTCCCAGCTGGCTTAACTCTGGCTCCTGAACCTCATGGGTTCCCCCCCCCCCAATTATTATTTGTTGTTTCAGTCTCAAAAATTGAATAGAAAATATTCCAGTGAACTAGTATGTTGAAGTATTATTTCATGCACATTTCGTGTCAATTATATACATGTTGTACCTGTACAGGTTGCAGCGTACAAGGTATTTATGATCTGAGAATTTGGGAAGCTATTCCTTTGAAAAGTTGATGTTGAGCTCAGGAGGCCTGGTTTCTGTTCTTAGCCCTGGTGTGTATGAGGTTGTTGGTGACCTGGAACAATTCCCTACTTCTCTGGACTTCATGCTTCTTTTCTAGCAAATGAGGGGGGGTTGAACTTGGGTGTCTCTTCTAGCTCTTCCTCTTTGAAATAACAGTAACGACTAACACCCACAGTGACGGAGCGCTAACAATGTGCTAGGCACAGCTCGAGGCACTTACGTGCATGGAGTGATTTATCTCACTTTAGCTCCGTGATGTAGGTGATTTGTATTATCATCCCAATCTACAGATGAGAAAACTGAGGCCCAGAGAAGTTAAAAGGCAGAGCTGGAATATGGAGCCATGCCTGTCTGGCTCAAGAAGCCATGCTTGTAACCAATACTGCGGCTGCTGTGCAGCTCTGACTTGGGGTACCACGCTGCTTTTCTGGCTCATTGTGAAGAAGAGATGTCAGACTCTCTTGGTTCAGTGACTACTCAGTGACTTTCCAGGAACCTGGGGCTTTAGTCACTCTTCTTTGAGAAGGTCACTTGGAGTGCACAGACTGGTGTGACATTCATGGCCTTATGTTCGGGTTCCCTCGGGTTCTTCCCGCATTTCTTCTTATCTCATCAAGGACATAGTTTTATAAATACCAGATTCCTTTTGTTAATCTCTTCCAGCAGTTCACTCTCAACACAGCTCTCTGCTATCTCTTCCTTTCCAATATTAGTTTAATATTCTTCATATCCAAGTGCTTTCTAGCCTGACAGATAAGAGAGAAATCATTGTGTGTGTGTATGTGTGTATATTATCTCTGGCCAATAGTCAGTATTAAACTTCCTCTTTTTGGATCATGCCATTCAAAACAAAGCCCAACATACTTTTTGCTGCCTCATGAGTTCTAAGAATTTCTGATAGGAGCAGTGTGGAATCTGCTGGGTTCCCTCTTCCCGAAGCCCTCCTGTCTCCACAATGCCCCTTTGGAACCACATAACCTCCAATCTACAAGGCAGTGAATTTAGCCCCATCTCTGGGATCAACCCTGCCCTCCAGCAATTTAAGGGCCTCTAAGTCAATGCTCAGGTTCAAGTCAAGTCCTGCTATGACAAACTTCATCCTGAGTCCAAGCCCCTTATCTTCTGTCTGTGTTTGGATTCTGGCCTTTCATTCCTGAACATGTTTGGGCCTTGATAATTCTCCATAACTGGGAATCTGTTCTGTTCTGCCAGTTGTTTCCCATCCCCACTGCAGGAATTGGAATTCTCCAATGGCTGTGGTTTTGCAAAGTGTGACTTCCCCAATGCTTCCTGTATCTCTGAACACCAAATGCTTCTAGAGTTCCCAGTGCTCTGTTTAACACACTTGCCAGGAAATTCCAAGTCCGGGTCCCTTGAAACTTACTCTACCTTTTGAATTAGTCCTTCTGTCTAGGGTGTGTTACATGAAAGGACAGGGACCAAATAGATGTTCTGATTTCCTGGGCGGTGTGGTTTATGCTAAGACATTGTTCAACGTGTGGTGTGTGGACCAGCAGTATGAGTAGCACCCGAGAGCTTTTGAAAAATGCAGAAAATTGGGCCCTGCCCCTAACCTGGTGTATGGGAATCTGCATTGTAAAAAGATCTGATCTACGGGTATTGGCTGACCCACTATCAATGGATCAAGTCGATGAAACAACATTTAAGCATCTTCTGCTTATAAGATCACTTACTCCATGAAGAACTCCATGAAGGGCAGAAAATTCACGTGCCTTATTCGCTGCTGTATTTTCAGTGTCTAGAACAGTGCTTGGGCAGATGGTAAGGGCTCAATAATATTTGTTGAAGAAATGAGCAAAGAAAAGGATGAAGGGAGGAATTTTACCAACTAGGTGGCCTTGGAAAATTGCTTAGATTCTCTGAGCCTCATCATTTTCTTCATCTGTAAAATAAAGCTTTATCTCTACTTCCAGGTATGAGGATTAGGCTAAAAAGTAGGTACAGAGTTGCTGAGGTCTTGTTCTATGTGATACTGTTTGGAAGATTCTTATTCGATCCATCTACTCATTCATTCATTCATTTAGCAAGAATTAATTGAAGATATGTGCCAGGCACTATTCTAAGTGCTGGTGAGTAGAGCAGTGAGTAAAATGAAGTCCCTGCTCCCAAGAAGTTTACATTGGGAAGAGACAGACATTAATCACCTAAAATTATAATATAGCAGATGGGGATATTTCTCAAGGGGAACAATAAACGGAGTAAAAACTCTCAGTAGAGATAGCCTTTGAGCAGAGACCTGCAGAAAGCAAAGGGATGATCTATGTGGATATCCAGGGAAAAAGTTTTCCAGGCAGATGCACAGCTAGTGCAATGGTCCAAAAGTGGAAACATGTGTGGTATGTTTAGGGAACATCAAAGAGACTAGTGTGACTGGGGCAGAATGCTAAAATAGCAAGAATGAGAGGGGGACCAAAATCATGTAGGGCTTCGCAGGGCTTTGGCTTTCACTCTGAATGAAACTGAGAGCCATGGAAGAATAGTCAGAGAGGAATTAGATTTTGAGTAAGTTGCTCTAGCTAGTAGGTTGAGTGAGAATAGACTTTAAGAGATTAAGGGCAAAGGGCCGCCTGGGTGGATCAGTCAGTTAAGCATCTGACTCTTGGTTTCTGCTCTGGTCATGATCTCGTGGTTGTGGGATAGAGCCCCACGTTGGGCTCTGCACTCAGTGTGGAGTCTGCCTCAGATTCTTTCTCCCTCTCCCTCTGCCCCTCCCCCACTAAAATGAATGAATAAAATCTTAAAAAAAGAGAGAGATTAAGGGCAGAAAGAAGGAGCCCAGCTGGGAGGCTATTGCAGTAGTCAAATAGGAAATGATGGTGGCCAGGATCAGGGTGGTAGGGACTGAGGTGGGGATACCCAGTCCGATTCTAATATTATTTTAATGAAAAGTCTGATATGTTTTGTAAGCATCTTGGGGATGGGGTGTGGGAAAAAAAGGAGTCAAGGATGACTCCAAGGTTTTTTTACTTCAGCAGTTGGAAGGATGGAGCTGCCTTCAACAGAGATGGTAAGGATTGAAGGAGAACCAAGTTTGTGGAAGAGGGATCAGAAAATCTCAATGTGTCACGTTAAATGTGACTATTAGATCTCTAAGAGGGAAAGCTGAGTATGGAGTTGGAGAGACTGCATGTTGAGCTGAGGAAAGCTGGAACCTCTGATACAAATTTGGAAATCTTTAATGTATCCAGAGTAGCTAAAGCTATGGTGCCAGATGTGACCACCTAGGGAAAAGTATCAAGAAAATAAATAGTCTGAGATCTGAATTCTGGGGCAATTCAATGGTAGAGGTTGGGAATGAGAGGAGAAACCAAGAAAAGACACTGGGTAGGAGCAGCCAGGGGGCAGCTGGTGACAGAATATTGTCCTGCAAGCCATGTGGAGAAGGTGTTTCAAGGGGGAGTGTTTCTGTTTGGGATGCTGATGAAATATCAAGCAGGATGAGGACTAGGAATGGACCATTTGATCTGACGACATGGAGGTCCAATTGTGACCTGAGAAGAGCTACTTCGATGAAGTGAAAGAGGCAGAAGCCTGATTGGAGATGATTCAAAGGAGAAGTGGAGAAAAATTAGAAACAGTGAATATAGACAGCTATTTTGAGGAATTTTGCTGTCACATGGAGAAGAGAAATGGGACAGAAGCTGGGGGATCGGTGGTGGTGGGGATGTGGGGTAAATGGAGGACTTGATTTTTGAAATGGTAGATGCTACAGCATGAAAATAGGAAGAAATTATTGATGCCAGAGAGGTGAGAATTTCTGGAGCCATGTGCTTAAGCAGGTGGGAGGAAGTGAGATTAAGGGTGCAAATGGAATTAGTGAAGGAGCCAGGATTTGAGCGAGCTCTCCCTTCCTTCAAAACCTCCTACTCTCCACCACCATGCTACAGGGCTACTTGGAGAATACTCATCAGGCATCGCCTGGAAGTTGGTTCTCCTCTTTTCATGGCATACCCAAGGACCTGCACTTGGGATTCAGGCCACCATTCCCACTTGCCTTTCATGAGGGATAGAATTAAATTGAGGAAACATGATTTCAGCTTATCTTCTGATTCCTTAAAAGCCCTTCCATCCCCCTATCTGATTTCATTTGTCACTATGGGGAAAAAAATGGGCTCTATAAGAAAGGCCAGTGACTATTCAATCTTATTTGTAATACTGGCCTAATGGGCAGATTGTACCAGTTGTCTCCCTTCTGTTTCTCCTCTCTTATCCTCTACAGAGCTCTAATGTTGCTCTTGCTAGTTATTATAGCAATGCAAGGAACCATAGTCATTTCTGCAGGTGCTTTTTTCACCTGCCCAGAAGAATAGGCAAGAATCTTGGCAGATGGGAGTAAGAAGGAGGGTGGGAAGCAGGGAAATGTCAGAACCACCCTGTTGGAATTGTGCTTTTCTGTAGGGTATGAGAATCACCCAGGAAGTCCCCTTAGCAAAAGGCAAGTCATTTTTCCCACAAGGCAGCCAGATATAGATATGCTTACTCTGTGGGCCATTTGGGGTGGCTGGGATGGCCCATCCCAGAGATGTGAGCCAATGACAAGAGATGGACATAGAATACGAGCCAGGTTTCCCAGTGAGGTGACACTATTTGAACATTTTAGGGTGTATTTGAAAGTAAATATATACAGATGTAGTGATTTGAAGGGGCACCCGCGACCCAATGTTCATAGCAGTAATGTCCACGATAGCCAAACTGTAGAAGGAGCCAAGATGTCCTTCAACAGGTGAATGGATAAAGAAGACGTGGTTCGTATATACAATGGAATATTACTCATCAGAAAGGATGAATACCTACCATTTGCCTCAATGTTGATGGAACTGGAGGGTATTATGATAAATGAATGAGTCAAGCAGAGAAAGGCAATTATCATATGATTTCAGTCGTATGTGGAGTACAAGAAATAGCACAGAGGCTCATAGGGGAAGGGAGAGGAAATTGAATGGGAACAAATCAGAGAAGGAGACAAACCATGAGAGACTCTTGACTCCAGGAGACAAACGGAGGGCTGTGGAAAGGCAGATGGGTGGGGGATGGGGTAACTGGGTGATGGGCATTAATGAGGCCATGTGATGTGATAAGCACTGGGTGTCACATGCAACTGATGAATCGCTGAACTCTACCTCTGAAACTAACGATGTACTTTATGTTGGCTAATTAAATTTAAATTAAAAAAAGAAAGTATAATTTTCTGGGCCAAGGGAAAAGGAGAAGATAAGGAGAAGGTAAGGGAAGGAGACAGGGTAAGGAAGAGAAAAGAAAAAAGCAAGAAGGAAGGAGCAGTGACAGATATTTGGAGGGATGGCAGAAGAACAGTAAGTGAAAACCCAGGCTGATCCTGCCTGCTGCTAGCTATTTGGCCCCTTTTAGTCCTGGGTGCTGGCTATAATAAGATAGCCATTTTTGCCCTACCCCCTCCAGCTTGCATAAATACACACACTTCTGTGTGAAACTTACGACTTCGAACATTTACATTGGAGCAAGAAGGAAAACCAGAAGTCATTTCTGGTCTAAATCTAAGTTATTCCTCGTGTCCTCTTCCTAGGTGTGCAGGGTCTTTTGACCAATGTAGTACTCACCATCTGCTCCTAAGAACCACCTTGGCTGGCATCCATTAAAAATGCCATATATTAGAGAGCTCGAATAGTGCAATTGGAGCACAGTATTATGTTATTTATTTCTTAATCAAATCCTCTGCCTTTAGAGGCTGGAAATGAGAATTAGTCAGAGTCTAATATCTCCAGAGATGTTTTCTTTCCAGGCAAGCCTGGTCTGTCTCCTATAGAAAACAGAATGAAATCTAATCTTCGGATGACGTGTTGAGAAAGGGGGAGAAAAGCAGACAGAGATAGGAGGGGCCCCCAAAATGCAAATGGCCCTAGAGGGCAGATAAATCCTTTTTTTCTTTTTTCCAGAAGCAGCATTTTGGAAAGATAACTTCCACTGATGGTTGACATGACCATCTCAAACAGATGACATGGCTGGGTTAAAATAAGCTCTGGTCATTGCAGTAGACCCAACTGAGGGTGACAAAATCCCGCCTAGGGCAAAAGGAGAATAAACACCACCATGAGACAGATCTCATTCTTCATATTTTTTTGCATCTGTTTTTTTTTTCTTCTTTCCTTCTTTTACCTCAAAAGAATTGAGGGGTGCCTGGGTGGCTCAGTCAGTTAAGTGGTCAACTCTTGATTTTGACTCAGGTCATGATCTCAGGGTCCTGAGATTAAACCCTGCATTGGGCTGGGCTCCGTGCTGGGTGTAGAGCCTGCTTAAGATTCCCTCTTTCCCCCTCTCTCTGCTCCTCCCCACCCTGCTCATGCTTCTCTCTCTCTCCCTCTCTAAAAGATAAATACATAAAAATTAAAAATTAAAATAATTAACTATTAATAGAGGCATGGATTCTGCACTCAGAATTGGAGTTCCTCTGACCTGTGAGGGAAAGAGAACTTTTTGGACCCACTCATCCACTCATCTCTCTCCTTTAGAAACTCAGGACCAGATCCTGTAGGTAAGAATTTTCTATTTGCTTTTTAAAAATTAAACTCTTTACTTGAAGATAACTGTAGGTTCACGTGCTATTTCCCATTACCCTCTTATTTTTTTGTATGTGAAAAAAAAAAACTTCATATGAGATCGACCCTCTTAGCAAATGTTTAAGTATGTAATACAGCATTGTTAATTACAGGCACGATGCTGTACTATATTTACTTTTTAAAGTCCAGTCGCCTGTCACTCTTCATCTGCATGATGAAGTTCATAAATGATCTCCACGACCTCTGAAAATGTAGGAAATGTCTCATCAGAGATGACCCATTTGAAGCAGAAAAACAGAAAGATTCTGAGTCTTATGCTGTCACTGCATCTTATTAGTCAACTGCTGTGATGATAAATTGTACCTTTCCCTACATGGAGTTCCTGCAAATCGTAGTAAGCCAGAGTAAAGGAACCATCAGATATGGAAAGGAAAGGAAAGGAATCTGTAATTGTGTGGGGGACTAACAGTACATCATGATCTCCATGGGTCAGAAAGAACAAATGGAGGGCTGATGAAGAGAATAGATGGAAGAAAACAGCAGGAAGTGGCCCTGAAGTCAAGGCTTTGCCACAACGGGTCGCGCCAACAGGGGGAATGCATGCAGATAAACTAAGAAGCTGAGGATAGAATGCTCATTTTTTGAACTCTTGGTGTATATATGTGGTTAGCATGCTCTGGCATGTCCAATCCATCGGCAAAATGGGGACTCCTGGTCTTATTTCTCTGGTCTTTCTGTCTCTGTTTCCTTAGAAACAAATCCATCGATATCCGGAGAACCCCATCCAAGAGGGAACTGCTCTGAAGATATTCAGTCCCCAAGGGTTTTGAAAACAGATGCCAGCTATGCCAAATGAATCCTTGAAAGAGCAAATCATTTCCTGATTTGAAGCAGCAAATAAAAAAGCATACCCATTTTGAAAGGTAGAAGGTATCGCCAAATGCTCAGATAATTAAAATCTTGTGATCATGAGGCTGAGATCCTGGGCGCAAACTCTGTGTGGCTCATTTGCCTCTCAACTCCCCAGGTCCAAACAGTAGAGACTGTACTCCTCTTCACAAATTAGTCCTCCACACCCAGTCAGTTCTTTTGCAAACACAAGCCACAGGTCCTGGGAGACTCTTTGGGCAGGAGGCAGGGTGGCGAGGAAGTCAGACTCTGCGTTTGGATAGATCTGGCTTGGAAACTCGTCCTTCCATCTATTACCACTGGAACCTTAAGCTAATTACTTATTCTCTCTCTGTCTGTCTCTCTCTCTCCTCTTAAGCCTTGGTTTCCCCGGCCCCCAGGGCTGAGATAATTTAGCACCTAACTACTCAATAAATGACAGTTGTTACTGTTTTTTCATTATCGTTAATAATGTTGTTATTCTCAGGTGTGGATTGAGACACTAAGTGTAAATTTGGAAGCTGATTGCTACTGCCGTGCTTTCCCTCACGAATTCTCAGAAGAGATGCAAATTCACCTGGCTCTGGATACTCTCTAACAGGTCCATGCGGGGAGGGGACGAGGGGGGTTTGTTGTTATCAATACTCCTTCATAATATCAAGTCAAATGAAGTCTATCTCTTTTCTTCAGTCCCGCTCCACCGCTGGAACAATGAAGGAAAAAGCTCTTGGGCTCCCCTTGAGCAGCCCAATCGCTTTATCTTCACTGTAACAGGGAGGAGATAGTGCCCTGACTGCTTATCTTACAAAGGGAGAACCAGGTTAGGGTAAGGGACTTGCATAGAGCTAGAAAGGATGCGGTTACAGCTCTCAGAATCCTCCAGGGGTTCCCAGGCAAGCTTTCCAAAACTGCTTTCAGCATATTGATTTCCGACAGCGTTGCAATTCAGGAAAAGAGCAACTACAAACCGCCAGCTTGCCCGCATCTCAAAATCAATCACACATGTACCAGATGCTTGGTTTTCTTTCCTTCTTTCCTTTCTTCTTCCCCTGCAGGAAAGTGTGCGGTTCCTAATAACAGCACGGCTATGTTGTGGCGGGACAGGATGTCAGTTCCACCTGAGGCTACAGCTGTGAAAGGGCATTCAACAGAAATTGGTCCACTTGACCTACTCGGGGTAGATTTGATTTTTGCCTTGGGATTAAAGCATGATTTTTTTTGGAATTGAAAAGGGGGGAAATCCCTAAAGCAAACAGTTATGGAGTCCCTTACTTGCCAGACAGGGTGCTAGCTACTTTCCATATATATTACCACATTGATCCTCACCACTACCCTGCAAGGTAAATACTGCAAATAACATATACCACATAGGAGGAAAAAAAGGCTCTGAGAGGTTAAGTCACTTGCCTGGGGTTGCAAAAGCTCATTGTTGCCAAGGAATTGAATCCATGTGTATTTGATTTCAGGGCCAGTTTGTTCATTTACTTTGTCACTCCAATATTGATACATAAAACAATGTTGATACTTTCATGTTAATTTTGGCACTGGGTCTTAAAATATTTCCTGCAATACTCAACTTTTGCCCAAAAAAGGAATGTGCTTTTATGATTCTAATGCTCGAAAGATGTTTTCTGTAAAATCTCAGCTATAAAATACCTGTTTGCACATTTTACCTGGCACATAGTGTCCCTTAATACGTATTTATTAAAAAAACAAACAAACAGTAACGAAGGATATGAGGAAATACAGCCAGGAGAAATGAGCCTCCCTCAGGAAGGTGCTGGGTCTGCCATTTCCACACACCTGTGACTAACTTAGCCTGCAATGAATGGCTGTGTGCCTCTATTCAATGAAGCAATTCCTTCATTACCGCATCATGGTATAGACAAGAAAAGGGGTATCTAGGATTCCAGACTGCTGCCAGACTGTGTAACGCCAGTTGTCCCACATTAACACTCCCTCATTATTTTCAGGGAATATTGATGCCAGAAGGGAATTTAGAGGCAGTGACTGAAGTCCTTTTGGATTCCGAAAGACAGAGCTGAGACCCAAGAAAGGGAGCGATTGGCCCAAGCTAGTCAAATCCAGCCCAGGTGTCCTGACTACCAGTCCCCTGTGCTTTCAACATAATACCGGGTTTGTCAAGGGTGGAGGAAGCAGCCCAGGTCCTGAAGAGTGTCCTCCTTTGCCCAGTATGCCACAGCAAATTTTTGGCTCTGCCTGAGCCTGGGACATTTAACTATGGACCTTTTTTGGAACCCCTGGACAAAAGACAACCACCTGACTGCTTCATGATTTAAATAGCCAAATAATGCCAAATTGAATTTCTGATGACAGAGTAAGCGGTAGCTTTGGGACCACAAGCCAAGAAAACATTTTCCACTGATGGTTAATGAATGGAATTAAGGGCAGGTTTACATTTGGAAGCTTGAGGACCAAATTTTCGTCTTGCACTTTTTCTTCAACTTGGCTCAGGATTTCCAGATCATAAATAAAAGCGTTAATAATGTCAGTTTCTGTTCAAAGTTAGTTTACCCCAAACCAAAGACCATTTTTTGGGATATGTGTATGTGTCCTGTCACTGAAGTTTTTCTTTTCTTAGTAGGGATGTGACGACACGTGTCCTTCTAAGTGGCTTCCCTTGTGAAAGCATGACTTTTCCATTATTTAAGATATAAGGATGATAATCTTTTGGATTCTATATCAGCAAGATTACAAAGAGCCTCATCTGTGTAATCTTCTTTATCTCAGTCATATTCTTGTAAAATAGAGAGAGGTTGGGATTTGTACCTTTCTGCCAACTATGAGGACAGCAAGTCAAGGCAGCAGTTCAAGGACCCAAGGCAAATAGAGATTTCCCTTGTAAATGTCTCTTACAAAAGGGTAACTTCTCAGTTTTCAGAGCTTTTCTGGTGTCGGCTGTTTTTAAAATATAATCAGCCTAAACTACACTTTATGCCAAAGAGGTGGGGTGACAAGTTCTGCTTCCCTTTACCACCCTCTGGACATTTCTCCCCATACATGAGTTTTGCCCGGTGTCGAACTACCCCTGAATTCTTCTTGCCCTCCCTTGTCTGGGCAGCTCACTCGATACTGTGTGAGATTAGCTCTTGTGGCGGTGATTCCTGTTTGCTTTCCTTGTATTTATTTATACCTCCCACAAGAACTGCTATCTAACCTTCACTGTTTCGGAGTCACGTCCCCTGAGCTGGATTTTAAGCTCCTTGAAGGCAGAAACTGCCCACACATCTAGCATACCCCTATGCCCAGAACAGAGGTTCAGTAAATATGGATGGAATGAATGCTGGTGTTGAATGAGTTGGCAGCGGGGAGAAGCTGTAAGCAGATAGTGAAGACAATGGCTTCTCTCTTCATTTTCCCCCATACACATGCATTTTATTTTTACTGATAATACTTCATATAATATCAGGATTGTGCATTGTTTTTTGCTGGTGGGTGGTCATGCATGCGTTTGACTTTCAGGTTAGACTGTGGGTAGAGGGACAGGAGTGGACTGGAAAAATAGAAAGGGCAGGGGGAGAAAAGATCAGATGGCCAAGTCAAAGAGAAAGAGCTTTCTCTAGAAAGACTAGACTCTGGTCTAGTCCTCGTTCTGTTACTAATTTGTGTGATCTTGGGCAACTCACTTCACCTTTCTGAGCCTCCATTTGTCCACGGTACACAGGATATTATAATTTCTGCCACGGGAGGACAGCTGAGCTCACACCTGGGAAGGTCCTTTGGACAAAAGAATTTAGGGTATTGTACCAGCAGGCCGAGGCTGGGGCCGGGTGGATCAGCTTTCAACTTTAGATTCAAACTGGATTTGGATGAAAAGGCTAGAAGGCTGAGTTCTGAGAATCATAGACTATCAGAGCTGGCAGATGTCTTAGAAACCATTCTAGTTCGACCTCCTCATTTTACTCAAGTACGCTGAAGCAGGGAGAGCTGATTTTCCCCCATGGTCTCCCTGAAGGGAGCTGGATTCCAGGTTGTCTTTTCACCGTGTCCTGCAAATCTCCACTTAGAGAGCAAAGTTCGTTTGCTCTTGTCACTGGAGACAAGAAGCCCCTGGCCTGTGTCCCAGCAAGGAAACGATCGGGACATTTGTCTGAGTCTTTTCGGGTTTCTAAAATTTGACCCACCATTTCGGTTCATTTATTGCTCCCCTTTTACCCAGGGGGGCGACAATCTCCTAGCCTCTGTCTCAGTGCCTCCAGTATTTGCCGCTCTGCTAGGTGCGGTGGGGGGAGGGGACTAGAAAAGATTAAGACCCATCCCCTGCTGTCAGAGATCTGAGTGTGGGAGACAGGACTAACAATGTGAGAACAATGGGAGGCAGTCTGTGATTCAGGATAAAATGAGTAGTGCAGGCAGTAACTGGTATAGAAGTTCAGAGGAGGGAGAAAGCTCTGGGAGCTGGGGCTGGGGGCTGGGGAGCCAGCAGTGTCACAGGGGACCTGAAGATTGGGTAGGACTGATATGTAGATGTGGGGGAGGGCACTAAACTCAAGGGTGTAGGCCCCCATGTGGACCAGTGCACTCGGATGTAGAACTGGGTAAAGATGATGGGTAGCATTCATTTACTTTCTCTGCAGAGGATG
The DNA here is from genome assembly GCF_002288905.1 of Enhydra lutris kenyoni. Classification (NCBI taxonomy): domain Eukaryota; kingdom Metazoa; phylum Chordata; class Mammalia; order Carnivora; family Mustelidae; genus Enhydra; species Enhydra lutris. Next base: position 5,060,549 of record NW_019154164.1, on the reverse strand, counting down.
CTACAGAGGGTTCCACAAAATTCAAGTCATTTACAAGTGCATCACCCTAGGAATTGGAGGATAACCGATAGCCCTTCAGTGAATGGAAATTGAGGCACAAAGTGGTTCCATAAGTGGCCTAGGGTGATGGGGCCAGTAAAGGCAATTACAGCCCAGGGGCCTAAAACTACTGGACTCTCCTACCTGTGAAAAAGAGGAATTCGGGACTCAGGTGTGGAAGTTGGCCGGGCTACAGTCATGAAAGAGGGTCATTTTGCAAACACAGGGCCCCTTTAGGCCACGTTGCCAACTGAGGTTCAGCATGAAAACCGGAGCAATTAATGAAGCCATTTACCGAATTTTATAACCTCGTTCTCACTTCCTTGGAAATAGGAACTTGAGGTCTCTGCCAGGAGCCCCACAACCTGATCCTTAATGGTCCTTGGTTATGATGCGGAGGATTTAACAAAGCACCTAAGGAGAATGGAGTGGCCCTAGAATTAATTCCTGTTTGTTGCTGTTCTTTATTAATTAGCACTCGAAGAGCCTCAGGCCTGTGGTGGAGACCATACAAAGCTTGGAATTAGATAAAGCTATCCTGCTCTGAAGCTCTTTTTGTCGGGAAAACCAGACTTGGAAAGGATGGAAGGACAATGGCCTGATAATACAGTAGATTGTGTTTTATGTTTTGAGTCTGGCTTGCAGCCAACACCCGAAAGTGTTTCCTAGGCAAAGTGCCTAACTGTTTTTTTTGGATATTCTCCTAACTCACTGTGAGTCTTCAATATTAAACCAACATGAGGTAGGTGCTGAGGTCCCTGTCCTGCTTCCTTGCCCCAAGAAGAGCAAAGTCTGAGGATAGAAAGCAAGGCAGAGGGGGACGCTGTTCCAATCAGAGGATCTTATCCCATTCCTGGGTCCCTCCAATACCCACATGGTCCTGGCTGGCCTTTGGGGCCAGGGCACTCAGCCCCATGCGGGGTGGGAAGCAGCAGCTCCCTTGCAGGGACAGGGGAAGGAAAAAGGTCAGGGGATCTTCTTTTGAGGCAGCAAGTCTACCACGGAGGGCATGGCAGGAGCAAAAGGGAGCAGGAGGGCCCCGAGAGGGAGTGGCTGTGGCCTGAGGTAAAGAGAGAAAAATGATGGAGCAGACCCTAGGAGGTGGAAGAGCCCAGAGAAGAGGGCAAAAGGGCCTTCACCTTCAGGCTCTGAAGTGGGGAGTTAGACTGTGGCTAAAAAAGGAAAGGGAAGGGGACATCGTGGTCCCGCAGGAGTCTAGTTTCAGGGCGGAACGGAGGAGACGCGCCAAGGAGAAGGTCATACCCAGCAAACACCCCGCGAAGCCAAGCCGGCACTGCCGCTCGGCGCTAGACAGGCTTATTCATTCCCCCTAGAGCCTGGGGAGGGCTTGCTGAGCGCCTACTATGTGCTCGGCGGACGAAGACGCGCCGGGGGGAACCGGGACACGGGAGCTGGAGTCGGCCAAAAAGGCTTCACGGAAGGGGCGAACTGTGTAGACGGCGGTGAAGGAAGGTGGAGGTGCACGCGTGCAGGCTGGAGGAGCGCTGAACGCGAGGCAGGCTGGGGAGGAGGGGAAGGAGGCGGGGACTGAGGCCTGAGGAGGGAGGAGGAAGAAGGCTAGGCGGAGGGACAGCGTGGAGGGAGGGTGGGAGGTGTGAACGGTGG